>NC_057802.1:282319177-282632559 GCF_018294505.1 Triticum aestivum
AAGGAAATATTTAAAGTTCGGCATGACTTATCTCTCCTGTCGTTGCACGGGGGCCCTTCGCGCTTGCAGGCAGCGCCTCTCTCTTGGCCGTCTTCTTATTTGTAAGTCATGGTCACGGGAAACTGCAAGGCCGGCTGCTAAACCAGATTCTCACAACTGCGCCCCCTACCTGGCGCGCCAAAGATGTCGGTGGAAAACGACACCTATGGGATCACAAGAATCCCTACTACGGTTGGCGGGGCGCGGGGTCGCGAGAAGGGCAGGTCTAACAGGAAGCACGCGGATCGTTTACCCAGGTTCGGGCCGCGAAGATGCGTAAAACCCTAGTCCCGCTTTGGTGGATGTATTGCGTGTTCTTCTGTTCTTGAGCTAGATACGGGGTGTAACTTGCCCAAAAGAGCCGAATCCCTCTCTAGTACGCCATGGGCCTCCTTTTATAGTTGAAAGGGGCTGCCACAGTGGCACACAGGAGGTGGAAAGGTCAACAGTGTCGCGAGCTTATCGCTTGTATTACAGGACAAGACGCATTTAATGCATCGCCTAGGTGTCCCGTAGCTTTATCGGGGATGGGAACAAGGCCCGTCCCGTCCGTTGCCGCCTCGCCTTGCTTCGACATGCGCCCAGGCCAGCGATGCGTGCAGCGCCATGTAGGCAGGCAGGCAGCTGAGGTGGCGCGGTGGTAGGGTCTTCACGAAGATCTGCATGCCACCACGCAAGTGCTTGCTGAGTTGGCGTAGAGGCCGGCCGTCGCCATGCAGGTGCCTGCCCAGCTGGTTGAGCTAGCAGCTGCTTGGGGACGGCGGTGGAGTTTTGGCTGGTGCGGGCCTGGCAGTGGCCCCGCTGATGCCCTCGGCAAGGGTCTTGTCGGGGGCCCGGCAAGGGTCTTGCCGTGGTGTTGCAGTCGTCGCCGGCAAGGCGCTTGCCGGGGGTCTTGTGGCTCTCCTCGGCTAGGATCCCGCAGAGGGTCGCCATCTTCTGGTCCTCATCTGATCTCACATGTTTATCATCTTGACAAAGATCTGCATGCCACCACAGAGGTGTATCCCGAGCCTTGGTTCCAACGTAGTTGGTTGGGTCGAAACCCGTGGGCGCAAGGGTGGCTCGCTCTGTTGGTGTTGGGCAAGTTGCCCCGGCAAGGCTCTTGCCGGGGCCACGGAGGCCGCCCCGGCAAGGGCCTTGCCAGGGGGTTCCCCCTCACCCTCTTGCTCCTTTGTGTTTCTGGTCTTGGCATTGCCTTAACCGTCTTGTGCCTTTGGCTTCCCTCCGGCTCCCCTCCTTTGCCCTGCTAAGTGTGATCGTGGCGCGTGGCTCCGACTGCCCGTGCACAAGTAAAGGAGTACAAAGGAGTGCCCCTACTTTTGTACACCGACAATCATGCCTAGATATTCTCATAACTATGCGCTTTTCTATCAATTGTTCGGCAGTAATTTGTTCACCCACCGTAATATATGCTATCATGAGAGAAGCCACTAGTGAAACCTATGGCCCTCGGGTCTACTTTACATCATATAAGTTTTCGATTTATAATTCTAGTTTACTATTTATTTTGCAATCTTTACTTTTCAATCTATACAACAAAAATACCAAAAATATTTATCTTATTATCTTTACCAGATCTCACTTTTGCAAGTGGCGTCAAGGGATTGACAACCCCTTTATCGCGTTGGTTGCAAGGTTCTTGATTGTTTGTGCAGGTACTAGGAGATTTGCGTGTAGTCTCCTACTGGATTGATACCTTGGTTCTCAAAAATTGAGGGAAATACTTACGCTACTTTGTTGCATCACCCTTTCCTCTTCAAGGGAAAACCAACGCATTCTCAAGAGGTAGCAAGAAGGATTTCTGGCACCGTTGCGGGGGAGATCTACGCTCAAGTCAAGACATACCAAGTACCCATCACAAACTCTTCTCCCTCGCATTACATTATTTGTCATTTGCCTCTCGTTTTCCTCTCCCCCACTTCACCCTTGCCGTTTTATTCGCCCTTTTTCGTTCGCTTATTTTTGCTTACCTTTTGTGTGTTCGCTCTTTGTGCGATTTGTTGCAATCATGTTTAAAACTGGAGAGGTTATCATTGATAAGGATAATAGTAATAACGGGGGAAACTTTGATGCTTTTGATGATCCTCATGAAGAACCTACTATTTTACACACTAAAAAGTTTCGGATTGGTAGTGGTAATATTATCGGAAAAGGAGTTATTCAAGATTTGTTTACTTGTGCTGGTGCCCTGCCCACTACGGGTGGGTCTATTCTTCATAGAACTAGTAGTCTTGCCGATGCTATATCTTTGCTCGTAGTTGAACTTGAAAGACAGTTTATTCATATGCATCCTTGCATACAAAGGATTTTTCTAGAATTTTCCAATATTGAGCATTCTTCTGTTAAGCGAGCAGCTACTATCTTTTTAGCACATGAGTTCAGATTTATAATGAAAGAGGCCAATGAAATTTTAGTGAATTATAGGGTGGACGCTGGCCGTCGTCCCATAGAAGCTATCCTTTTTAATCAAGAAGACATAATGCGTTTACGATCTTTAGATCATGTTGCTTATAATGAAAACCTTAGAAAGAAGGTTCCTATCGATGTTCTAGTTGATAGAGTCTCTGAACTTAATGATAATTTTGCTATTCAGAATAATGGGTTAGTATTTCCTCTTGAACATAGGCTCATGACTTTTTGCCAAAAGAATGCTTATAATGATGAATTGGTTGTGCAATATGAGGGGCCAAAGGAGGAACCAATACCTCTCGAGCTTGATCTTGGGCACTTTTGTCCCATTAAATTTAGCCCTTTTGATTACTTTTGCCTGCCGCAAAGAAAGCTTACTGCTGAACATAGGGAGTATGAGATGAGTTTTCGCGATTTGCCTTATCATTATGGCAATACCTAGATCTATTCTTGTTTTATGCCTAGCTAGGGGCGTTAAACGGTAGCGCTTGTTGGGAGGCAACCCAATTTTATTTTTGTTCCTTGATTTTTGTTCCTGGTTAGTAATAAATAATTCATCTAGCCTCTGTTTAGATGTGGTTGTATGTTTTAATTAGTGTTTGTGCCAAGTAGAACCTTTGGGAAGACTTGGGTGAAGTCTTTGCGATCTTGCTGTAAAAAACAGAAACTTTAGCGCTCACGAGATTAGCTGCCATTTTTACTGTAGAGTGATTTTAGGTTGATTATTTTTGAAGATGATTAATAGAAAAATTCCTCACGTCCACCAATTTATTTCAGAATTTTTGGAGTTCCAGAAGTATACGTTTGATACAGATTACTACAGACTGTTCTGTTTTTCACAGATTCTGTTTTTCGTGTGTTGTTTGCTTATTTTGATGAATCTATGGCTAGTATCGGGGGGTATGAACCATAGAGAAGTTGTAATACAGTAGGTTTAACACCAATATAAATAAAGAATGAGTTCATTACAGTACCTTAAAGTGGTGGTTTGTTTTCTTACACTAACGGAGCTCATGAGATTTTCTGTTTAAGTTTTGTGTTGTGAAGTTTTCAAGTTTTTGGGTAAAGATTTGATGGATTTTGGAATAAGGAGTGGCAAGAGCCTAATCTTGGGGATGCCCAAGGCACCCCAAGGTAAAATTAAAGGACAACCAAAAGCCTAAGCTTGGGGATGCCCCGGAAGGCATCCCCTCTTTCGTCTTCGTCTATTGGTAACTTTACTTGAGGCTATATTTTTATTCACCACATGATATGTGTTTTGCTTGGAGCGTCTTGTATGATTTGAGTCTTTGATTTTTAGTTTACCACAATCATCCTTCCTGTAGACACCTTTTGGGAGAGACACACATGAATCAGCATTTATTAGAATACTCTATGTGCTTCACTTATATCTTTTGAGCTAAATAATTTTGCTCTAGTGCTTCACTTATATCTTTTAGAGCACGGTGGTGATTTTATTTTATAGAAATTATTGATCTCTCATGCTTCACTTATATTATTTTGAAGGTCCTTTAGAACAGCATGGTAATTTTCTTTGGCTATAAAATTAGTCCTAATATGATGGGCATCCAAGATGGGTATAATAAAAACTTCCATATAGAGTGCATTCAATACTATGAGAAGTTTGATACTTGATGATTGTTTTGAGATATGAAGATGGTAATATTAGAGTCGTGCTAGTTGAGTAATTGTGAATTTGAGAAATACTTTTGTTGAGGTTTGCAAGTCCCTAGCATGCACGTATGGTAACCGTTGTGTAACAAATTTGAAGCATGAGGTGATTCTTGATTGTCCTCCTTATGAGTGGCGGTCGGGGACGAGCGATGGTCTTTTCCTAGCAATCTATCCCGCTAGGAGCATGCGCGTAGTGCTTGGTTTTCATGACTTGTAGATTTTTGCAATAAGTATGTGAGTTCTTTATAACTAATGCTGAGTCCATGAATTATACGCAGTCTCACCCTTCCATCATTGCTAGCCTCTTCGGTACCGTGCATTGCCCTTTCTCACCTTGAGAGTTGGTGCAAACTTCGCCGGTGCATCCAAGCCCCGTGATATGATACGCTCTATCACACATAAGCCTCCTTATATCTTCCTCAAAACAGCCACCATACCTACCTATTATGGCATTTCCATAGTCATTCCGAGATATATTGCCATGCAACTTTCCACCGTTCCGTTTATTATGACACGCTTCATCATTGTCATATTGCCTTGCATGATCATGTAGTTGACATCATATTTTTGGCAAGGCCACCGTGCATAATTTTTCATACATGTCACTCTTGATTAATTGCCCATCAAGGTACACCGTCGGAGGCACTCATATAGAGTTATATTTTGTTCTAGTATCAAGTTGTAATCCTAGAGTTGTAAATAAATAGAAGTGTGATGATCATCATTATTAAAGCATTGTCCCGTGTGAGGAAATAAAAAAAGGGAGAAAGGCCAAATAAAAAAAAGAGAAAGGCCAAAAAAAGAGAAAGGCCAAAAAAAGAGAAGGCCCAAAAAAAGAGAGAAAAAGAGAGAAGGGACAATGCTACTATCCTTTTTCCACACTTGTGCTTCAAAGTAGCACCATGATCTTCATGATAGAGAGTCTCTTATTGTCACTTTCATATACTAGTAGGAATTTTTCATTATAGAACTTGGCTTGTATATTCCAACAATGGGCTTCCTCAAATGCCCTAGGTCTTCGTGAGCAAGCAAGTTGGATGCGCACCCACTTAGTTTCTTTTGTTGAGTTTTCATACATTTATAGCTCTAGTGCATCCGTTGCATGGCAATCCCTACTCCTCGCATTGACATCAATTGATGGGCATCTCCATAGCCCGTTGATTAGCCGCGTCGATGTGAGACTTTCTCCTTTTTTGTCTTATCCACACAACCTCCATCATCATATGCTATTCCACCCATAGTGCTATGTCCATGGCTCGCGCTCATGTATTGCGTCAAAGTTGAAAAAGTTTGAGAATACTAAAGTATGAAACAATTGCTTGGCTTGTCATCGGGGTTGTGCATGATGAGAGCATTTTGTGTGACGAAGATGGAGCATGGCCAAACTATATGATTTTGTAGGGATGAGCTTTCTTTGGCTATGTTATTTTGAGAAGACATAATTGCTTAGTTAGTATGCTTGAAGTATTATTATTTTATGTCAATATTAAACTTTTGTCTTGAATCTTTTGGATCTGAACATTCATGCCACAATAAAGAATATTACATTGAAAATTATGTTAGGGAGCATTCCACATCAAAAATTCTGTTTTTATCATTTACCTACTCGAGGACGAGCAGGAATTAAGCTTGGGGATGATGATACATCTCCAACGTATCTATAATTTTTTATTATTCCATGCTATTATATTGTGTGTTTCGGATGTTTAATGGGCTTTAATATGCTCTTTTATATTATTTTTGGGACTAAACTATTAACCGGAGGCCCAATGCCACATGTTGTTTTTTGCCTATTTTAGTGTTTCCCAGAAAAGGAATATCAAACGGAAGGAATCCTTCACGAGGATCTTTCTTGGAACAAACGTAATCCAGGAGACTTGGAGTAGAAGTCAGAGACGCAACGAGGCTGCCACGAGGCAGGAGGGCGTGCCTAGGGGGTAGGCACGCCCCCCACCCTCGTGGGCCCCTCGTAGCTCCACCGACCTACTTCTTTCGCCTATATATACTCTTATACCCTGAAAACATCCAGGGGAGCCACGAAACCACTTTTCCACCGCCGCAACCTTCTGTACCCGTGAGATCCCATCTTGGGGCCTTTTCCGGCGATCTGCCGAAGGGGGATTCGATCACGGAGGGCTTCTACATCAACACCATAGCCTCTCCGATGATGTGTGAGTAGTTTACCACAGACCTTCGGGTCCATAGTTATTAGCTAGATGGCTTCTTCTCTCTCTTTGGTTCTCAACACAAAGTTCTCCTCGATGTTCTTGGAGATCTATTCGATGTAATACTTTTTGCAGTGTGTTTGTCGAGATCCGATGAATTGTGGGTTTATGATCAAGATTATCTATGAACAATATTTGATTCTTCTCTGAATTCTTATATGCATGATTTGATATCTTTGCAAGTCTCTTTGAATTATCAGTTTAGTTTGGCCTACTAGATAGATCTTCCCTGCAATGGGAGAAGTGCTTAGCTTTGGGTTCAATCTTGCGGTGCTCGATCCCAGTGATAGAAAGGGAACCGACACGTATTGTATTGTTGCCATCGGGGATAAAAAGATGGGGTTTATATCATATTGCTTGAGTTTATCCCTCTACATCATGTCATCTTGCCAAATGCGTTACTCTGTTCTTATGAACTTAATACTCTAGATGCATGCTGGATAGCGGTCGATGTGTGGAGTAATAGTAGTAGATGCAGAATTATTTCGGTCTACTTGACACGGACGTGATGCCGATATTCATGATCATGCCTAGATATTCTCATAACTATGCGCTTTTCTATCAATTGCTCGGCAGTAATTTGTTCACCCACCGTAATACATGCTATCATGAGAGAAGCCACTAGTGAAACCTATGGCCCCCGAGTCTACTTTACATCATATAAGTTTCCGATCTATAATTCTAGATTACTATTTATTTTTCAATCTTTACTTTTCAATCTATACAACAAAAATACCAAAAATATTTATCTTATTATCTTTATCAGATCTCAGTTTTGCAAATGGCTTGAAGGGATTGACAACCCCTTTATCGCATTGGTTGCAAGGTTCTTGATTGTTTGTGCAGGTACTAGGCGATTTGCGTGTAGTATTCTACTGGATTGATACCTTGGTTCTCAAAAACTGAGGGAAATACTTACGCTACTTTTCTGCATCACCCTTTCCTCTTCAAGGGAAAACCAACGCATGCTCAAGAGGTAGCAGAGGTCCTTGAGCTCATCCTCCAGCTTGCCGACTCAAGCCAACTTCTCCTCGGCAAGTTTGGTCTTGGTCTTGGCTTCCTTCTGGGCCAACGCCAGATCCTTGTCCTTGCTCTCTAGAGCCTGCTTCATGGTTTCTAAAGAAATAGAAGTCCTGAGCCTCGTTACGAGTTGGGTGTTCTCGCTACGAACATCTGTCGGGGCGGAATGATTCAGATCAAAAGGGAAAAATAATATACGGCTAACAGAAGAAAGAAATAACTTACCTCCCAGGGTTTTCTTCTCTTGCTCCAGTCGGGTGCTCTTGAGCTTCTCGGCCTCCAGATCGAGTCGAAGAGACGCCACCTCCTTCTCCATTGTAGCATAGTGGGATCCCATCTCACAAGTCCTCTACAACATGCAACAAACAGTCAGTTGGAAGACTCAAATGAGAAACCAAAGCAGTAACTCACAAACATCCGGGTAGGCACCGCTGGAAGGAAAAGTTAGACTAGTACTAGATCCTAAAGTACCCTCTGACTACCGAGTGGACTCCTCACTCGGTCGTACCCCCCAGGAGGAACAAGCTTGACCAGTACCAAATTCTCAAGTGCGTTCTGGTCGCCGAGTCGACCATGCACTACCGAGTGGAACAAGCTCGATCAGTACCAGATCTTGAAGTACTCTCTGATCTATCCTCACTCAGTTAGCTCTGGAGTCGGCAATGAAGAAGATAGAGGACAACAACACAAGATGACCTAATACACTCGACTGACTTCTGAGTTAGTAACGAGGAAAGTTCTACCTATTATCTCATCAACATACGAGTGTCACCAGGCGTTACGCCTAATGATAGTTCTAAAGACTACCATCGATTGCCCGCAATCGACGGAAGTCTTTGGGACTACACGCAGTGGGTGCAATCAGCGTGCCCCCACTGGAAAGTGACTCGTCGATGGAGCTAAAAAAACTATGAACAACCTTAGGGTGAAACTACCACAAGTTCTAAGACTACCGCCGACTGTTCCAGTCAATGGTAGCCTTGGGGACTACACCCTGTGGGTGCACTCAGCATGCCCCCATTGGATCATGTCTACTCGGCTACGTTGCGGCTAAATTCCGAGTGAACACAAAAGAAAAGCACACGAAAAGGGTTCAAAGACTCTTGCCGACTGACTATAGCCGACTGGAGCCTCGGGGACTACACCCAATGGGTGTACTCAGCATACCCCCACTGGAGCATGAACACCCAGTGGGTGTGCCCTACGCAAACCCACTGACGGGAATTCTACCAAGAGAAAAAAGAAAAATTTTGATTGGGAGTTATACTCACAATGGTCCTTACTTGAACAATGGTCTGTAGCGCCGCGCTGGTGTCGAAAGCCTCCTTGAGCCGGTCGCACATCAGCCCCACCGGGATCAGAGCCTCCTTGCTCACCCCACCTGATCCTCAGGGACGTGGTACAAGGGGAAGGAAGTAGCTAGAGCCGACAGAGCTGCAGGAGTTGGCTTTGGGGTTGGAATCACCGCCGTTCCACTCGGAGGGTCCTGGATAGACCCTGCAGGCGGAACCACCGCTAAGGAAGACGTCGAACAACCCTGAGCCATAGGACTCGGCCTCGCGGTCTTGGCGGCGACCTTTGCCGAAGAAACGCGGGTCATCTGGCGAGGAGAGGCCTCTTTCATTGGCGTGTCAGCACTCGGCACTCCCTCCCCGATGGCATCCAGATTCAGCAGGTCAGCCCTCTCCTCGTCGTCCAGCTGGATAATCTCAGGCGGAGCTGCATAAATCAAGGAAATCATCGAAGTTCAGTCGAAGAAGGCATAAGCATACGACTCAATCAATAAAACATACCCTTGGAGGTGGTGGCATCCGCCGCTTCAGCGTCACTAGGGCCTGGCTTGCGGGCATGCGGGTCTGCTGAAGTTGTCGAGGTGTCGTTGCTGCAAGGACCAAACAGCACTCGGTCAGCAACCGAATCATTTCAAAAACAAACAAGGAGTTGGCAAGAACACTCACTTCGAGGCCACAAGCGCTGCCACCTTGATCCTCGGCACTGCAACCTTCTGAGGCTTGGAGGAGATTTGCTTGGGCAGTTTGGGCTGCTTCTTCGCCGAACTCTCAACTTTGGCGCGAGCATGCTTGGAGCGGGGTTCTTTGGGGGCCTTGTAAGACGAAGAAGATTTCGCCTCCTCACCCTCCTCCGAACTCTCATCATCAACATCGTCTTCATCGTCATCGTCGTCACTCTCATAGTCATCGGACCTCTTCGAGTACTGCTGCTCGGTGTCACTCATCACATCTTGAGGCGAGCGGCCCACCACTGTGTTGGGGAATGTAGTATTTCAAAAAAATCCTACGATCACGCAAGATCTATCTAGGAGAAGTATAGCAAAGAGCGGGGAGAGTGTGTCCACGTACCCTCGTAGACCGAAAGCGGAAGAGTTTAGTAATGCGGTTGATGTAGTCGAACGTCTTCGCGATCCAACCGATCCAAGTACCGAACGCACGGCACCTCCGCGATCAGCACACGTTCAGCTCGATGACGTCCCTCGAACTCTTGATCTAGTTGAGGCCGAGGGAGAATTCTGTCAGCACGACGGCGTGGCGACGGTGATGATGAAGTTACCGACGCAAGGCTTCGCCTAAGCACTACGACGATATGACCGAAGTGTGTAAATGTGGAGGGGGCACCGCACACGGCTAAAAGATCAACTTGTGTATCTATGGGGTGCCCCCTGGCCACGTATATAAAGGAGGGAGGGAAGAGGTGGCCGGCCCAAGGGGGGCACGCCAGGTGTGGGGAATCCTACTAGAACTCCCCAGTCCAAGTAGGATTCCCCTCCTCTTTCCTATTCCTAGTAGGAGAAGGAGGGAAGGAGGAGGAGGAGAGAAGGAAAGGGGGGCCGCCACCCCCAACCCTAGTCCAATTCGGTTTGGGCTACGGGGCGCGCGCCACTCCCTGGCCGGCCTCCTCTCTTCCACCACTAGGCCCATGAGGCCCAATAACTTCTCGGGGGGGGGGGGGTTCCTGTAACCCCCGGTACTCCGAAACTCATCCGAAAGGACCCGAACCATTCCGGTGTCCGAACGTAACCTTCCAATATAAGAATCTTTATGTCTCAACCATTTAGAGACTCCTCGTCATGTCCGTGATCTCATCCGAGACTCCTAACAACCTTCGGTCATCAAATCACATAACTCATAATACAAATCGTCATCGAACGTTAAGCGTGCGGACCCTACGGGTTTGACAACTATGTAGACATGACCGAGACACCTCTCCGGTCAATAACCAATAGTGGAACCTGGATGCTCATATTGGCTCCCACATATTCTACGAAGATCTTTATCATTCAAACCGCCTAACAACATAGGTTGTTCCATTTGTCATATGTATGTTACTTGCTCGAGATTCGATCGTCGGTATCATCATACCTAGTTCAATCTCGTTACCGGCAAGTCTCTTTACTCGTTCCATAATGCATCATCCCATAACTAACTCATTAGTCACATTGCTTGCAAGGCTTATAATGATGTGCATTACTGAGAGGGCCCAGAGATACCTCTCCAAAACACGGAGTGACAAATCCTAATCTTGATCTATGCCAACTCAACAAACACCATCAGAGACACCTATAGAGCATATTTATAATCACCCAGTTACGTTGTGACGTTTGATAGCACACTAAGTGTTCCTCTGGTATTCGGGAGCTCCGTAATCTCATAGTCATAGGAACATGTATAAGTCATGAAGAAAGCAATAGCAATAAACTAAACGATCATAGTGCTAAGCTAACGGATGGGTCTTGTCCATCACATCATTCTCTAATGATGTGATCTCGTTCATCAAATGATAACACATGTCTATGGCTAGGAAACTTAACCATCTTTGATTAACGAGCTAGTCAAGTAGAGGCATACTAGTGACACTCTGTTTGTCTATGTATTCACACATGTACTAAGTTTCCGGTTAATACAATTCTAGCATGAATAATAAACATTTATCATGATATAAGGAAATATAAATAACAGATTTATTATTGCCTCTAGGGCATATTTTCTTCAGTCTCCCACTTGCACTAGAGTCAATAATCTAGATTACATGGTAATTATTCTAACACCCATGGAGTCTTGGTGCTGATCATGTTTTGCTCATGAGAGAGGCTTAGTCAACGGGTCTGCAACATTCAGATCCGTATGTATCTTGCAAATCTCTATGTCTCCCTCCTTGACTTGATCGCGGATGGAATTGAAGCGTCTCTTGATGTGCTTGGTTCTCTTGTGAAATCCGGATTCCTTTGCCAAGGCAATTGCACCAGTATTGTCACAAAAGATTTTCATTGGACCCGATGCACTAGGTATGACACCTAGATCGGATATGAACTCCTTCATCTAGCCTCCTTCATTTGCTGCTTCCGAAGCAGCTATGTATTCCGCTTCACACGTAGATCCTGCCACGATGCTCTGCTTGGAACTCCACCAACTAACAGCTCCACCATTCAATATAAATACGTATCCGGTTTGTGACTTAGAGTCATCCGGATCAGTGTCAAAGCTTGCATCGACGTAACCATTTAAGACGGGCTCTTTGTCACCTCCATAAATGAGAAACATATCCTTAGTCCTTTTCAGGTATTTCAGGATGTTCTTGACCGCTATCCAGTGATCCACTCCTGGATTACTTTGGTACCTCCCTGCTAAACTAATTGCAAGGCACACAACAGGTCTAGTACACGGCATTGCATACATGATAGAACCTATGGCTGTAGTACAGGGAATGACTTTCATTTTCTCTCTATCTTCTGCAGTGGTCGGGCATTGAGTCTGACTCAACTTCACACCTTGTAACACAGGCAAGAACCCTTTCTTTGCTTGATCCATTTTGAACTTCTTCAAAACTTTATCAAGGTATGTGCTTTGTGGAAGTCCAATTAAGCGCCTTCATCTATCTCTATAGGTCTTGATGCCCAATATATAAGCAACTTCACCGAGGTCTTTCATTGAAAAATTCTTATTCAAGTATCCTTTTATAATATTCAGAAATCCAGTATCATTTCCTATCAACAATATGTCATCCACATATAATATCAGAAATGCTATACAGCTGCCACTCACTTTCTTGTAAGTACAGGCTTCTCCAAAAGTCTGTATAAAACCATATGCTTTGATCACACTATCAAAACGTATATTCCAACTCCGAGAGGCTTGCACAAGTCCATAAATGGATCGCTGGAGCTTGCACACTTTGTTAGCACCTTTTGGATTGACAAAACCTTCTGGTTGCATCATATACAACTCTTCTTTAAGATATCCATTAAGGAATGCAGTTTTGACATCCATTTGCCAAATTTCATAATCATAAAATGCGGCAATTGCTAACATGATTCGGATTGACTTAAGCATCGCTACAGGTGAGAAAGTCTCGTCGTAGTCAACTCCTTGACCTTCTCGAAAACCTTTTGCAACAAGTCAATCTTTGTAGACAGTAACATTACCGTCAGCGTCAGTCTTCTTCTTGAAGATCTATTTATTCTCTATGGCTTGCCCGATCATCGGGCAAGCCAACCAAAGTCCATACTTTGTTCTCATACATGGATCCCATCTCAGATTTCATGGGCTCATGCCATTTCGTGGAATCTTGGCTCATCATCGCTTCCTCATAGTTCGTAGGTTCGTCATGGTCGAGTAACATGACTTCCAGAACAGGATTACCGTACCACTCTTGTGCGGATCTTACTCTAGTTAACCTACGAGGTTCAGTAGAACTTGATCCGAAGTTTCATTATCATCATCATTAGCTTCCTCACTAATTGGTGTAGGAATCACTGGAACTAATTCTCTAATGGACTACTTTCCAATTCGGGAGAAGGTACAATTACCTCATGAAGTTCTACTTAACTCCCACTCACTTCTTTCGAGAGAAACTCCTTCTCTAGAAAGGATCCATTCTTAGCAACGAATATCTTGCCTTCGGATCTGTGATAGAAGGTGTACCCAACAGTTTCCTTTGGGTATCCTACGAAGACACATTTATCCGATTTGGGTTCGAGCTTATCAGGTTGAAGCTTTTTCACATAAGCATCGCAGCCCCAAACTTTAAGAAACGACAACTTAGGTTTCTTGCCAAACCACAGTTCATATGGTGTCGTCTCAACGGATTTAGATGGTGCCCTATTTAACGTGAATGCAGCCGTCTCTAAAGCATAACCCCAAAATGATAGCAGTAAATCAGTAAGAGGCATCATAGATCGCACCATATCAAATAAACTGCGGTTACGACATTCGGACACACCATTACGCTGTGGTGTTCCAGGTGGCATGAGTTGCAAAACTATTCCGCATTGTTTCAAATGAAGACCAAAATCATAACGCAAATATTCACCTCCACGATCAGATCGTAGAAACTTTATTTTCTTGTTACGATGATTTTCCACTTCACTCTAAAATTCTTTGAACTTTTCAAATGTTTCAGACTTATGTTTCATCAAGTAGATATACCCATATTTGCTCAAATCATCTGTGAAGGTCAGAAAATAACGATACCCGTCGTGAGCATCAACACTCATTGGACCGCATACATCAGTATGTATTATTTCCAATAAGTGTTGCTCGCTCCATTGTTCTGGAGAACGGAATCTTAGTCATCTTGCCCATGAGGCATGGTTCACAAGCATCAAGTGATTCCAAAAGCCCATCAGCATGGAGTTTCTTCATGCGCTTTACACCAATATGACCTAAACGGCAGTGCCACAAATAAGTTGCAATATCATTATTAAACTTGTATCTTTTGACTTCAGTACTATGAATATGTGTATCACTACTATGGAGATTTAATAAAAATACACCACTCATCAAGGGTGCATGACCATAAAATATATTACTCATATAAATAGAACAACCATTATTCTCTGATTTAAATGAATAATCGTCTCACATCAAACAAAATCAAGATATAATGTTCATGCTTAACGCTGGCACCAAATAACAATTATTCAGGTCTAAAACTAATCCCGAAGGTAGATGTAGAGGTAGCGTGCCGACCGCGATCACGTCGACTTTGGAACCATTTCCCACGCCCATTGTCACCTCGTCCTTAGCCAATCTTGGTTTAATCCTGTAGCCCCTGTTTCGAGTTGCAAATATGAGCAATAGAACCAGTATCAAATACCCAGGCACTACTACGAGCATTAGTAAGGTACACATCAATAACATGTATATCAAATATACCTTTCACTTTGCCATCCTTCTTATCCGCCAAATACTTGGGGCAGTTCCGCTTCCAGTGACCAGTCCCTTTGCAGTAGAAGCACTCAGTCTCAGGCTTAGGTCCAGACTTGGGCTTCTTCACTTGAGCAGCAACTTGCTTGCCGTTCTTCTTGAAGTTCCCCTTCTTCCCTTTGCCCTTCTTCTTGAAACTAGTGGTCTTGTTAACCATCAACACTTGATGCTCCTTCTTGATTTCTACCTCCGCAACCATTAGCATTGCGAAGAGCTCGAGAATTGTCTTATCCATCCCTTGCATATTATAGTTCATCACGAAGATTTTGTAGCTTGGTGGCAGTGATAGAAGAACTCTATCAATGACACTATCAATAGGAAGATTAACTCCCAGTTGAGTCAAGTGATTGTGGTACCCAGACATTCTGAGTATATGTTCACTGACAGAACTATTCTCCTCCATTTTGCAGGTGTAGAACTTATTGGAGACTTCATATCTCTCAATCCGGGCATTTTCTTTAAATATTAACTTCAACTCCTGGAACATCTCATATGCGCCATGACATTCAAAACAACGTTGAAGTCCCGGTTCTAAGCCGTAAAGCATGGCACACTGAACTATCGACTAGTCATCAGCTTTGCTCTGCCAGACGTTCATAACGTCCGTAGTTGCTCCTGCGGCGGGTTTGGCACCCAGCGGTGCTTCCAGGACGTAATTCTTCTGTGCAGCAATGAGGATAATCCTCAAGTTACGGACCCAGTCCGTCTAGTTGCTACCATCATCTTTCAACTTAGTTTTTGTAGGAATGCATTAAAATTCAAAGGAACAGTAGCACGGGCCATTTATCTACATAAACATAGACATGCAAACTACTATCAGGTACTAAGTTCATGACAAATTAAAGTTCAATTAATCATGTTACTTAAGAACTCCCACTTAGATAGACATCCCTCTAATCATCTAAGTGATCACGTGATCCACAACTAAACCATGTCTGATCATCACGTGAGATGGAGTAGTTTTCAATGGTGAACATCACTATGTTGATCATATCTACTATATGATTCACGCTCGACCTTTTGGTCTCAGTGTTCCGAGGCCATATCTGCATATGCTAGGCTCGTCAAGTTTAACCCGAGCATTCTGCGTGTGCAAAACTGGCTTGCACCTGTTGTATGTGAACGTAGAGCTTATCACACCCGATCATCACGTGGTGTCTCGGCACGACGAACTGTAGCAATGGTGCATACTCAGGGAGAACACTTATACCTTGAAATTTAGTGAGATATCATCTTGTAATGCTACCGTCGTACTAAGCAAATAAAGATGCATAAAGGATAAACATCACATGCAATCAATATAAGTGATATGATATGGCCATCATCATCTTGTGCCTTTGATCTCCATCTCCAAAGCACCGTCATGATCACCATCGTCACCGGCTTGACACCTTGATCTCCATCGTAGCATCGTTGTCGTCTCGCCAACTATTGCTTCTACGACTATCGCTACCGCTTAGTGATAAAGTAAAGCAATTACATGGCGATTGCATTTCATACAATAAAGCAACAACCATATGGCTCCTACCAGTTGCCGATAACTGTTACAAAACATGATCATCTCATAGAACAATTTATATATCATCACGCGTCTTGACCATATCACATCACAACAAGCCCTGCAAAAACAAGTTAGACGTCCTCTACTTTGTTGTTGCAAGTTTTACGTGGCTGCTACGGGCTTCTAGCAAGAACCGTTCTTACCTACGCATCAAAACCACAACGATTTTTCGTCAAGTGTGTTTTTTTAACCTTCAACAAGGACTAGGTGTAGTCAAACTCGATTCAACTAAATCTAGATAAACAGACACCCGCTAGCCACCTGTCTGCGAAGCACGTCGGTAGAACCAATCTCATGAACGCGGTCATGTAATGCCGGTCCGGGCCGCTTCATCCAACAATACCGTCGCATCAAAGTAAGACATTGCTGGTACGCAGTATGACTATTATCGCCCACAACTCATTGTGTTCTACTCGTGCATATAACATCTACGCATGGACCTGGCTCTGATGCCACTGTTGGGGAACGTAGTATTTCAAAAAAAATCCTACAATCATGCAAGATCTATCTAGGAGAATGAAGGAAATATGCCCTAGAGGCAATAATAAAGTTATTATTTATTTCCTTATATCATGATAAATGTTTATTATTCATGCTAGAATTGTATTAACCGGAAACATAATACTTGTGTGAATACATAGACAAACAGAGTGTCACTAGTATGCCTCTACTTAACTAGCTCGTTGATCAAAGATGGTTATGTTTCCTAGCCATTGACATGAGTTGTCATTTGATTAACGGGATCACATCATTAGGAGAATGATGTGATTGACTTGACCCATTCCGTTAGCTTAGCACTTGATCGTTTAGTATGTTGCTATTGCTTTCTTCATGACTTATACATGTTCCTATGACTATGAGATTATGCAACTCCCGTTTACCAGAGGAACACTTTGTGTGCTACCAAACGTCACAACATAACTGGGTGATTATAAAGGTGCTCTACAGGTGTCTCCAAAAGTACTTGTTGGGTTGGCGTATTTCGAGATTAGGATTTGTCACTCTGATTGTCGGAGAGGTATCTCTGGGCCCACTCGGTAATGCACATCACTTAAGCCTTGCAAGCATTGCAACTAATGAGTTAGTTGCGGGATGATGTATTACGGAACGAGTAAAGAGACTTGCCGGTAATGAGATTGAACTAGGTATTGAGATACCGACGATCGAATCTCGGGAAAGTAACATACCGATGACAAAAGGAACAACGTATGTTGTTATGCGGTCTGACCGATAAAGATCTTCGTAGAATATGTGGGAGCCAATATGAGCATCCAGGTTCCGCTATTGGTTATTGACCGGAGACGTGTCTCGGTCATGTCTACATAGTTCTCGAACCCGTAGGGTACGCACGCTTAAAGTTTCGATGACGGTTATATTATGAGTTTATGGTTTTTGATGTACCGAACGTTGTTCGGAGTCCCGGATGTGATCACGGACATAACGAGGAGTCTCGAAATGGTCGAGACATGAATATTAATATATTGGAAGCCTATATTTGGATATCGGAAGTGTTCCGGGTGAAATCGGGATTTTACCGGAGTACCGAGGGGTTACCGGAACCCCCCGGGGGGTTAATGGGCCATAGTGGGCCTTAGTGGAGAAGAGGAGAGGCGGCCAGGGCAAGGGCTGCGCGCCCGTCCCCCCTAGTCCGAATAGGACAAGGAGAGGGGGTGGCGCCCCCCCCCCCTTTTCCTTCTTCTCCTCCACTTCTTTCCCCCTCCTTCTCCTATTCCAACAAGGAAGGGAGGGAGTCCTGGCGCGCCCCTCCTGGCCGGCCGCACCTCCTCCCCTTGCTCCTTTATATACGTGGGCAGGGGGCACCCCAAAGACACAACAATTGATCGTTTGATCTTTTAGCCGTGTGCGGTGCCCCCCTCCACCATAGTCCACCTCGATAATACTGTAGCGGTGCTTAGGCGAAGCCCTGTGTCGGTAGAACATCATCATCGTCACCACGCCGTCGTGCTGACAAAACTCTCCCTCAACACTCGGCTGGATCGGAGTTCGAGGGACGTCATCGGGCTGAACGTGTGCTGAACTCGGAGGTGTCGTGTGTTCGGTACTTGATCGGTCGGATCATGAAGACGTACGACTACATCAACCGCGTTGTGCTAACGCTTCTGCTTTCGGTCTACGAGGGTACGTGGACAACACTCTCCCCTCTTGTTGCTATGCATCACCATGATCTTGCGTGTGCGTAGGAATTTTTTTGAAATTACTACGTTCCCCAACAGTGGCATCAGAGCCTGGTTTTATGCGTAGATGTCATATGCACGAGTAGAACACAAGTGAGTTGTGGGCGATATAAGTCATACTGCTTACCAGCATGTCATACTTTGGTTCGGCGGTATTGTTCGATGAAGCGGCCCGGACCGACATTACGCGTACGCTTACGGGAGACTGGTTCTACCGACGTGCTTTGCACACAGGTGGCTGGCGGGTGTCATTTTCTCCAACTTTAGTTGAACCGAGTGTGGCTACGCCCGGTCCTTGCGAAGGTTAAAACAGCACCAACTTGACAAACTATCGCTGTGGTTTTGATGCGTAGGTAAGAACGGTTCTTGCTAAGCCCAATAGCAGCCACGTAAAACTTGCAACAACAAAGTAGAGGACGTCTAACTTGTTTTTGCAGGGCATGTTGTGATGTGATATGGTCAAGACATGATGCTAAATTTTATTGTATGAGATGATCATGTTTTGTAACCGAGTTATCGGCAACTGGCAGGAGCCATATGGTTGTCGCTTTATTGTATGCAATGCAATCGCCCTGTAATGCTTTACTTTATCACTAAGCGGTAGCAATAGTCGTAGAAGCATAAGATTGGCGAGACGATAACGATGCTACGATGGAGATCAAGGTGTCGCACCGGTGACGATGGTGATCATGACGGTGCTTCGGAGATGGAGATCACAAGCACAAGATGATGATGGCCATATCATATCACTTATATTGATTGCATGTGATGTTTATGTTTTATGCGTCTTATCTTGCTTTGATTGACAGTAGCATTATAAGATGATCTCTCACTAAATTTCAAGATAAAAGTGTTCTCCCTGAGTATGCACCGTTGCCAAAGTTCGTCGTGCCCAGACACCACGTGATGATCGAGTGTGATAAGCTCTACGTCCATCTACAACGGGTGCAAGCCAGTTTTGCACACGCAGAATACTCGGGTTAAACTTGACGAGCCTAGCATATGCAGATATGGCCTCGGAACACTGAGACTGAAAGGTCGAGCGTGAATCATATAGTAGATATGATCAACATAGTGATGTTCACCATTGAAAGCTACTCCATTTCACGTGATGATCAGTTATGGTTTAGTTGATTTGGATCACGTGATCACTTAGAGGATTAGAGGGATGTCTATCTAAGTGGGAGTTCTTAAGTAATATGATTAATTGAACTTAAATTTATCATGAACTTAGTGCCTGATAGTATCTTGCTTGTCTATGTTGATTGTAGATAGATGGCCCGTGCTGTTGTTCCGTTGAATTTTAATGCGTTCCTTGAGAAAGCAAAGTTGAAAGATGATGGTAGCAATTACACGGACTGGGTCCGTAACTTGAGGATTATCCTCATTGCTGCACAGAAGAATTACGTCCTCGAAGCACCGCTAGGTGCCAAACCTGCTGCAGGAGCAACACCAGATGTTATGAACGTCTAGCAGAGCAAAGCTGATGACTACTCGATAGTTCGGTGTGTCATGCTTTACGGCTTAGAACCGGGACTTCAACGACGTTTTGAACGTCATGGAGCATATGAGATGTTCCATGAGTTGAAGTTAATATTTCAAGCAAATGCCCGGATTGAGAGATATGAAGTCTCCAATAAGTTCTACAGCTGCAAGATGGAAGAGAATAGTTCTGTCAGTGAGCATATACTCAAAATGTCTGGGTATAATAATCACTTGATTCAACTGGGAGTTAATCTTCCGGATGATAGCGTCATTGACAGAATTCTTCAATCTCTGCCACCAAGCTACAAAAGCTTCGTGATGAACTATAACATGCAAGGATGGATAAGACGATTCCCGAGCTCTTCGCAATGCTAAAGGCTGCGGAGGTAGAAATCAAGAAGGAGCATCAAGTGTTGATGGTCAATAAGACCACCAGTTTCAAGAAAAAGGGCAAAGGGAACAAGAAGGGGAACTTCAAGAAGAACAGCAAGCAAGTTGCTGCTCAAGAGAAGAAACCCAAGTCTGGACCTAAGCCTGAGACTGAGTGCTTCTACTGCAAGCAGACTGGTCACTGGAAGCGGAACTGCCGCAAGTATTTGGCGGATAAGAAGGATGGCTAGGTGAACAAAGGTATATGTGATATACATGTTATTGATGTGTACCTTACTAGAGCTCGCAGTAGCACCTGGGTATTTGATACCGGTTCTGTTGCTAATATTTGCAACTCGAAACAGGGACTACGGATTAAGCGAACACTGGCTAAGGACGAGGTGACGATGCGCGTGGGAAACGGTTCCAAAGTCGATGTGATCGCCGTCGGCACGCTACCTCTACATCTACATCGGGATTAGTATTAGACCTAAATAATTGTTATTTGGTGCCAGTGTTGAGCATGAACATTATATCTGGATCTTGTTTGATGCGAGACGGTTATTCATTTAAATCAGAGAATAATGGTTGTTCTATTTATATGAGTAATATCTTTTATGGTCATGCACCCTTGAAGAGTGGTCTATTTTTTATGAATCTCGATAGTAGTAATACACATATTCATAATGTTGAAGCCAAAAGATGCAGAGTTGATAATGATAGTGCAACTTATTTGTGGCACTGCCGTTTAGGTCATATTGGTGTAAAGCGCATGAAGAAACTCCATACTGATGGACTTTTGGAACCACTTGATTAGGAATCACTTGGTACTTGCGAACCGTGCCTCATGGGCAAGATGACTAAAACGCCATTCTCCGGAACTATGGATAGAGCAACAGATTTGTTGGAAATCATACACACAGATGTATGTGGTCCGATGAATGTTGAGGCTCGCGGCGGGTATCGTTATTTTCTCACCTTCACAGATGATTTAAGCAGATATGGGTATATCTACTTAATGAAACATAAGTCTGAAACATTTGAAAAGTTCAAAGAATTTCAGAGTGAAGTTGAAAATCATCGTAACAAGAAAATAAAGTTTCTACGATCCAATCGTGGAGGAGAATATTTGAGTTACGAGTTTGGTCTACATTTGAAACAATGTGGAATAGTTTCGAAACTCACGCCACCCGGAACACCACAGCGTAATGGTGTGTCCGAACGTCGTAATCGTACTTTACTAGATATGGTGCGATCTATGATGTCTCTTACTGATTTACCGCTATCATTTTGGGGTTATGCTTTAGAGACGGCTGCATTCATGTTAAATAGGGCACCATCAAAATCCGTTGAGACGACGCCTTATGAACTGTGGTTTGGCAAGAAACCAAAGTTGTCGTTTCTTAAAGTTTGGGGCTGTGATGCTTTTGTGAAAAAGCTTCAACCTGATAAGCTCGAACCCAAATAGGAGAAATGTGTCTTCATAGGATACCCAAATGAGATTGTTGGGTACACCTTCTATCACAGATCTGAAGGCAAGACATTCGTTGCTAAGAATGGATCCTTTCTAGAGAAGGAGTTTCTCTCGAAAGAAGTGAGTGGGAGGAAAGTAGAACTTGATGAGGTAACTGTACCTGCTCCCTTATTGGAAAGTAGTTCATCACAGAAACCGGTTCTTGTGACGCCTACACCAATTAGTGAGGAAGTAAATGATGATGATCATGGAACTTCATATCAAGTTGTTACTGAACCTCGTAGGTCAACCAGAGTAAGATCCGCACCAGAGTGGTACGGTAATCCTGTTCTGGAGGTTATGTTACTAGACCATGACAAACATACGAACTATGAAGAAGCGATGGTGAGCCCAGATTCCGCAAAATGGCTTGAGGCCATGAAATCTGAGATGGGATCCATGTATGAGAACAAAGTGTGGACTTTGGTTGACTTTCCCGATGATTGGCAAGCTATTGAGAATAAATGGATCTTCAAGAAGAAGACTGACGCTGACAGTAATGTTACTGTCTATAAAGCTCAACTTGTTGCGAAAGGTTTTTGACAAGTTCAAGGGATTGACTACGATGAGACCTTCTCACCCGTAGCGATGCTTAAGTCTGTCTGAATCATGTTAGCAACTCCCGCATTTTATGATTATGAAATTTGGCAAATGGATGTTAAAACTGCATTCCTGAATGGATTTCTGGAAGAAGAGTTGTATATGATGCAACCAGAAGGTTTTATCGATCCAAAGGGAGCTAACAAAGTGTGCAAGCTCCAGCGATCCATTTATGGACTGGTGCAAGCCTCTCGGAGTTGGAATAAACGCTTTGATAGTGTGATCAAAGCATTTGGTTTTGTACAGACTTTTGGAGAAGCCTGTATTTACAAGAAAGTGAGTGGGAGCTCTGTAGCATTTCTGATATTATATGTGGATGACATATTGCTGATTGGAAATGATATAGAATTTCTGGATAGCATAAAGGGATACTTGAATAAGAGTTTTTCAATGAAAGACCTCGGTGAAGCTGCTTATATATTGGGCATCAAGATCTATAGAGATAGATCAAGACGCTTAATTGCACTTTCACAAAGCACATACCTTGACAAAGTTTTGAAGAAGTTCAAAATGGATCAAGCAAAGAAAGGGTTCTTGCCTGTGTTACAAGGTGTGAAGTTGAGTAAGACTCAATGCCCGACCACTGCAGAAGATAGAGAGAAGATGAAAGATGTTCCCTATGCTTCAGCCATAGGCTCTATCATGTATGCAATGCTGTGTACCAGACCTGATGTGTGCCTTTCTATAAGTCTAGCAGGGAGGTACCAAAGTAATCCAGGAGTGGATCACTGGACAGTGGTCAAGAACATCCTGAAATACCTGAAAAGGACTAAGGATATGTTTCTCGTTTATGGAGGTGACAAAGAGCTAGTCGTAAATGGTTACGTCGATGCAAGCTTTGACACTGATCCGGACGATTCTAAATCGCAAACCGGATACGTGTTTACATTGAACGGTGGAGCTGTCAGTTGGTGCAGTTCTAAACAAAGCGTCGTGGCGGGATCTACGTGTGAAGCGGAGTACATAGCTGCTTCGGAAGCAGCAAATGAAGGAGTCTGGATGAAGGAGTTCATATCCGATCTAGGTGTCATACCTAGTGCATCGGGTCCAATGAAAATCTTTTGTGACAATACTGGTGCAATTACCTTGGCGAAGGAATCCAGATTTCACAAGAGAACCAAGCACATCAAGAGACGCTTCAATTCCATCCAGAATCTAGTCCAGGTGGGAGACATAGAAATTTGCAAGATACATACGGATCTGAATGTTGCAGACCCGTTGACTTAGCCTCTTCCACGAGCAAAACATGATCAGCACCAAGGCTCCATGGGTGTTAGAATCATTACTGTGTAATCTAGATTATTGACTCTAGTGCAAGTGGGAGACTGAAGGAAATATGACCTAGAGGCAATAATAAAGTTATTATTTATTTCCTTATATCATGATAAATGTTTATTATTCATGCTAGAATTGTATTAACCGGAAACATAATACTTGTGTGAATACATAGACAAACAGAGTGTCACTAGTATGCCTCTACTTGACTAGCTCGTTGATCAAAGATGGTTATGTTTCCTAGCCATTGACATGAGTTGTCATTTGATTAACGGGATCACATCATTAGGAGAATGATGTGATTGACTTGACCCATTCCGTTAGCTTAGCACTAGATCGTTTAGTATGTTGCTATTGCTTTCTTCATGACTTATACATGTTCCTATGACTATGAGATTATGCAACTCCCGTTTACCGGAGGAACACTTTGTGTGCTACCAAACGTCACAACGTAAATGAGTGATTATAAAGGTGCTCTACAGGTGTCTCCGAAAGTACTTGTTGGGTTGGCGTATTTCGAGATTAGGATTTGTCACTCCGATTGTCGGAGAGGTATCTCTGGGCCCACTCGGTAATGCACATAACTTAAGCCTTGCAAGCATTGCAACTAATGAGTTAGTTGCAGGATGATGTATTACGGAACGAGTAAAGAGACTTGCCGGTAACGAGATTGAACTAGGTATTGAGATACCGACGATCGAATCTCGGGCAAGTAACATACCGATGACAAAAGGAACAACGTATGTTGTTATGCGGTCTGACCGATAAAGATCTTCGTAGAATATGTGGGAGCCAATATGAGCATCCAGGTTCCGCTATTGGTTATTGACCGGAGACGTGTCTCGGTCATGTCTACATAGTTCTCGAACCCGTAGGGTCCGCACGCTTAAAGTTTCGATGACGGTTATATTATGAGTTTATGGTTTTTGATGTACCGAAGGTTGTTCGGAGTCCCGGATGTGATCACGGACATAACGAGGAGTCTCGAAATGGTCGAGACATGAAGATTAATATATTGGAAGCCTATATTTGGATATCGGAAGTGTTCCGGGTGAAATCGGGATTTTACCGGAGTACCGAGGGGTTACCGGAACCCCCCGGGGGGTTAATGGGCCATAGTGGGCCTTAGTGGAGAAGAGGAGAGGCGGCCAGGGCAAGGGCTGCGCGCCCGTCCCCCCTAGTCCGAATAGGACAAGGAGAGGGGGTGGTGCCCCCCCCCCTTTCCTTCTTCTCCTCCACTTCTTTCCCCCTCCTTCTCCTATTCCAACAAGGAAGGGAGGGAGTCCTCCTCCACCATAGTCCACCCCAAAGACACAACAATTGATCGTTTGATCTTTTAGCCGTGTGCGGTGCCCCCCTCCACCATAGTCCACCTCGATAATACTATAGCGGTGCTTAGGCGAAGCCCTGCGTCGCTAGAACATCATCATCGTCACCACGCCGTTGTGCTGACAAAACTCTCCCTCAACACTCGGCTGGATCGGCGTTCGAGGGACGTCATCGGGCTGAACGTGTGCTGAACTCGGAGGTGTCGTGCGTTCGGTACTTGATCGGTCGGATCGTGAAGACGTACGACTACATCAACCGCGTTGTGCTAACGCTTCCACTTTCGGTCTACGAGGGTACGTGGACAACACTCTCCCCTCTCGTGTCTATGCATCACCATGATCTTGCGTGTGCATAGGAATTTTTTTGAAATTACTACGTTCCCCAACAGAGAAGTATAGCAACGAGCGGAGAGAGTGTGTCCACGTACCCTCGTAGACCGAAAGCGGAAGCGTTTAGTAACATGGTTGATGTAGTCGAACGTCTTCGTCCAACCGATCGAAGTACCGAACGCATGGCACATCCGCGATCAACACACGTTCAGCTCGATGACGTCCCTCGAACTCTTGATCCAGTTGAGGCCGAGGGAGAGTTCCGTCAGCATGACAGCGTGGCGACGGTGATGATGAAGTTACCGACGCAGGGCTTCGCCTAAGCACTACGACGATATGACCGACGTGTGTAAATGTGGAGGGGGGCACCGCACACGGCTAAAAGATCAACTTGTGTATCTATGGGGTGCCCCCAGGCCACGTATATAAAGGAGGGGAGGGAGGAGGTGGCCGGCCCAAGGGGGGCGTGCCAGGTGTGGGGAATCCTACTAGGACTCCCCAGTCCAAGTAGGATTCCCCTCATCTTTCCTTTTCCTAGTAGGAGAAGGGGGGAAGGAGGAGGAGGAGAGAAGGAAAGGGGGGGCCCCCCAACCCTAGTCCAATTCGGTTTGGGCTAGGGGACGCGCGCCACTCCCTGGCCGGCCTCCTCTCTTCCACCACTAGGCCCATGAGGCCCAATAACTTTCCGGGGGGGTTCTGGTAACCCCCGGTACTCTGAAACGACCCGAACCATTCCTGTGTCCGAATTAACCTTCCAATATATGAATCTTTATGTCTCAACCATTTCGAGACTCCTCATCAAGTCTGTGATCTCATCCGGGACTCCGAACAACCTTCGGTCATCAAATCACATAACTCATAATACAAATCGTCATCGAACGATAAGCGTGCGGACCCTACGGGTTCGAGAACTATGTAGACATGACCGAGACACCTCTTCGGTCAATAACCAATAGTGGAACCTGGATGCTCATATTGGCTCCCACCTTCTACGAAGATATTTATCGTTCAAACCGCATAACAACATACGTTGTTCCCTTTGTCATAGGTATGTTACTTGCCCGAGATTTGATCGTGGGTATCATCATACCTAGTTCAATCTCGTTACCGGCAAGTCTCTTTACTCATTCCGTAATGCATCATCCCGTAACTAACTCATTAGTCACATTGCTTGCAAGGCTTATAATGATGTGCATTACTGAGAGGGCCCAGAGATACCTCTCCGAAACACGGAGTGACAAATCCTAATCTTCATCTATGCCAACTCAACAAACACCATCGGAGACACATATAGAGCATCTTTATAATCACCCAGTTACGTTGTGACGTTTGATAGCACACTAAGTGTTCCTCCGGTATTCGGGAGTTGTGTAATCTCATAGTCATAGGAACATGTATAAGTCATGAAGAAAGCAATAGCAATAAACTAAACGATCATAGTGCTAAGCTAACGGATGGGTCTTGTCCATCACATCATTCTCTAATGATGTGATCTCGTTCATCAAATGATAACACATGTCTATGGCTAGGAAAATTAACCATCTTTGACTAACGAGCTTGTCAAGTAGAGGCATACTATGGACACTCTGTTTGTCTATGTATTCACACATGTAAGTTTCCGGTTAATACAATTCTAGCATGAATAATAAACATTTATCATGATATAAGGAAATATAAATAACAACTTTATTATTGCCTCTAGGGCATATTTCCTTCACACTGGGATCCTAGAAATCAGGTTCTGGAAGTCTTGACAAACAAACACATGTTAGCGTGAGGATCGGCTGTACAAAAGGCAACATACAGTCGAACCGATTGAGCTACAAACAAATACCTCGATGGGCGGTAGGTCCTTGTGAATGGTGGGCACCAACCGAGTCCCTCGCGGACGTAGGTGTGATGTCTACTACACAACCTTCTTCTTGTAGACGTTGTTGGGCCTCCAAGTGCAGAGATTTGTAGGACAGTAGCAAATTTTTCTCAAGTGGATGACCTAAGGATTATCAATCTGTGGGAGACGTAGGATGAAGATGGTCTCTCTCAAACAAACCTGCAACCAAATAACAAAGAGTCTCTTGTGTCCCCAACACACCCAATACAATGGTAAATTGTATAGGTGCACTAGTTCAGCGAAGAGATGGTGATACAAGTGCAATATGGATAGTAGATATAGGTTTTTGTAATATGAAAATATAAAAACAGCAAGGTAACAAGTAATAAAAGTGAGCGTAAACGGTATTGCAATACGTTGAAACAAGGCCTAGGGTTCATACATTCACTAGTGCAAGTTCTCTCAACAATAATAACATAATTGGATCATATAACTATCCCTCAACATGAAAAAAAAGTCACTCCAAAGTCACTAATAGCGGAGAACAAACGAAGAGATTATGGTAGGGTACAAAACCACCTCAAAGTTATTCTTTCTGATCGATCTATTCAAGAGTCCATAGTAAAATAACACGAAGCTATTCTTTCCGTTTGATCTATCCTAGAGTTCGTACTAGAATAACACCTTAAGACACAAATCAACCAAAACCCTAATGTCACCTAGATACTCCAATGTCACCACAAGTGTCCGCGGGTATGATTATACGATATGCATCACACAATCTCAGATTCATCTATTCAACCAACACAAAGAACTTCAAAGAGTGCCCCAAAGTTTCTACCGGAGAGTCAAGACGAAAACGTGTGCCAACCCCTATGCATAGATTCCCAAGGTCACGGAACCCGCAAGTTGATCACCAAAATAGACATCAAGTGAATCAATAGAATACCCCATTGTCACCACGGCCATCCCACGCAAGACATACATCAAGTGTTCTCAAATCCTTCAGGACTCAATCCGATAAGATAACTTCAAAGGGAAAACTCAATCCATTACAAGAGAGTAGAGGGGGAGAAACATCATTAGATCCAACTATAATAGCAAAGCTCGTGATACATCAAGATCGTGCCAAATCAAGAACACGAGAGAGAGAGAGAGAGAGATCAAACACATAGCTACTGGTACATACCCTCAGCCCCGAGGGTGAACTACTCCCTCCTCGTCATGGAGAGCGCCGGGATAATGAAGATGGCCACCGGTGAGGGATGCCCCTCCGGCAGGGTACCGGAACAGGGTCCCGATTGGTTTTTGGTGGCTACAGAGGCTTGCGGCGGTGGAACTCCCGATCTAGGTTATGTTCTGGAGGTTTCTGTATTTATAGGAATTTTTGGCGTCGGTCTCACATCATGGGGGTCTCCGAATCGTCCACGAGATAGGGGCCCACGCCCAGGGGGTAGGGCGCGCCTTTTACTCCGGGGGCTTCTGGCCCAACTCTTTTACTCGGGGGGCTTCTTTTGGTCCATAAAAAATCATCAAAAATTGGCACGTCAATTGGACTCCGTTTGGTATTCCTTTTCTGCGATACTCAAAAACAAGGAAAAACAGAAACTGGCACTGGGCTCTAGGTTAATAGGTTAGTCCTAAAAATCATATAAAATAGCATATAAATGCATATAAAACATCCTAGATGGATAATATAATAGCATGGAACAATCAAAAATTATAGATACGTTGGAGATGTATCAAGCATCCCAAAGCTTAATTCCTGCTCGTCCTCGAGTAGGTAAATGATAAAAATAGAATTTTTGATGTGGAATGCTACCTAACATATTTATCAATGTAATCTTCTTTATTGTGGCAAGAATATTCAGATCCATAAGATTCAAGACAAAAGTTTAATATTGACATAAAAATAATAATACTTCAAGCATACTAACCAAGCAATTATGTCTTATCAAAATAACATAGCCAAAGAAAGCTCATCCCTACAAAATCATATAGTTTGGCCATGCTTCATTTTCGTCACACAAAAATGCTCTCATCATGCACAATCCCGATGACAAGCCAAGCAATTGTTTCATACTTTAGTATTCTCAAACTTTTTCAACTTTCACGCAATACATGAGCGTGAGCCATGGACATAGCACTATGGGTGGAATAGAATATAATGATGGGGGTTGTGTGGAGAAGACAAAAAAGGAGAAAGTCTCACATCGACCTGGCTAATCAATGGGCTATGGAGATGGCCATCAATTGATGCCAATGCGAGGAGTAGGGATTGCCATGCAACGGATGCACTAGAGCTATAAATGTATGAAAGCTCAACAAAAGAAACTAAGTGGGTGTGCATCCAACTTGCTTGCTCACGAAGACCTAGGGCATTTTGAGGAAGCCATCATTGGAATATACAAGCCAAGTTCTAAAATGAAAAATTCCCACTAGTATATGAAAGTGACAACATAGGAGACTCTCTATCATAAAGATCATGGTGCTACTTTGAAGCACAAGTGTGGAAAAAAGGATAGTAGCATTGTCCCTTCTTTTATTTATTTATATTTTTTGGGCCTTTTTTATTTGGCCTTTCTCTTTTTTATTTGGCCTTTCCTTTTTTCCTTTTTTTCTTTTTCTTTTTCATGGGACAATGCTCTATTAATGATGATCATCACACTTCTATTTATTTACAACTCAATGACTACAATTCGATACTAGAAGAAAGTATGACTCTATATGAATGCCTCCGGCGGTGTACCGGGATGTGCAATGAAACAAGAGTGACATGTATGAAAAATTATGAATGGTGGCCTTGCCACAAATACGATGTCAACTACATGATCATGCAAGGCAATATGACAATGATGAAGCGTGTCATAATAAACGGAACGGTGGAAAGTTGCATGGCAATATTTCTCGGAATGGCTATGGAAATGCCATGATAGGTAGGTATGGTGGGTGTTTTGAGGAAGATATAAGTAGGCTTATGTGTGATAGAGCGTATCATATCACGGGGTTTGGATGCACCGGCGAAGTTTGCACCAACTCTCGAGGTGAGAACGGGCAATGCACGGTACCGAAGAGGCTAGCAATGATGGAAGGGTGAGAGTGTGTATAATCCATGGACTCAACATTAGTCATAAAGAACTCACATACTTATTGCAAAAATCTACAAGTCATCAAAACCAAGCACTACGCGCATGCTCCTAGGGGGATAGATTGCTAGGAAAAGACCATCGCTCGTCCCCGACCGCCACTCATAAGGAGGACAATCAAAGAAACACCTCATGCTTCAAATTTGTTACACAACGGTTACCATACGTGCATACTACGGGACTTGCAAACTTCAACACAAGTATTTCTAAAATTCACAATTACTCAACTAGCACGACTCTAATATTACCATCTTCATATCTCAAAACAATCATCAAGTATCAAACTTCTCATAGTATTCAATGCACTCTATATGAAAGTTTTTATTATACCTATCTTGGATGCCCATCATATTAGGACTAATTTTATAACCAAAGAAAATTACCATGCTATTCTAAAAGACTCTCAAAATAATATAAGTGAAGCATGAGAGTTCATCCATTTCTTCAAAATAAAACCACCGCCATGCTCTAAGAAGATATAAGTGAAGCACTAGAGCAAATGACAAACTACTCTAAAAGATATAAGTGAAGATCAATGAGTAGTTGAATAATTATGTAACTATGTGAAGACTCTCTAACATTTCAGAATTTCAGATCTTGGTATTTTATTCAAACAGCAAGAAAAACAGAATAAAATAAAATGACGCTCCAAGCAAAACACATATCATGTGGTGAATAAAAATATAGCTCCAAGTAAAGTTACCGATGAACGAAGACGAAAGAGGGGATGCCTTCCGGGGCATCCCCAAGATTAAGCTCTTGGTTGTCCTTGAATATTACCTTGGGTTGCCTTGGGCATCCCCAATCTTAGGCTCTTGCCACTCCTTATTCCATAGTCCATCGAATCTTTACCCAAAACTTGAAAACTTCACAACACAAAACTCAACAGAAAACTCGTAAGCTCCGTTAGTATAAGAAAATAAAACCACCACTTCGGTACTGTAGTGAACTCATTCTAAATTCATATTGGTTCATTATCTACTGTATTCCAACTTCTCTATGGTTCATACCCTCCGATACTACTCATAGATTCATCAAAATAAGCAAACAACACAATGAAAGCAGAATCTGTCAAAAACAGAACAGTCTGTAGTAATCTGTATCATTCGAATACTTCTGTAACTCCAAAAATTCTGAAATAATTTGGTGGACCTGAGGAATTTGTCTATTAATCATTCAAAAAGAATCAACCAAAAATCACTCTCCAGTAAAAAATAGCAGCTAATCTCGTGAGCGCAAAAGTTTCTGTTTTTTTACAGCAAGATCGCAAAGACTTCACCCAAGTCTTCCCAAAGGTTCTACTTGGAACAAACACTAATTAAAACATAAAACCACATCTAAACAGAGGCTATATGAATTATTTATTACTAAACAGGAGCAAAAAGAAAAGAACAAAAATAAAATTGAGTTCCCTCCCAACAAGCGCTAACGTATAATGCCCCTAGCTAGGCATGATGATTTCAATGATGCTCACATAAAAGATAAGAATTGAAACATAAAGAGAGCATCATGAAGAATATGACTAGCACATTTAAGTCTAACCCACTTCCTATGTATAGGGATTTTGTGAGCAAACAACTTATGGGAACAATAATCAACTAGCATAGGAAGGCAAAACAAGCATAGCTTCAAGATTTTCAACACATAGAGGGGAAACTTGATATTATTGCAATTCCTACAAGCAGATGTTCCTCCCTCATAATAATTTTCAGTAGCATCATGAAGAAATTCAACAATATAACCATCAGATAAAGCATTTTTTTTCATGATCTACAAGCATAGAAAATTTACTACTCTCCACATAAGCAAAATTCTTCTCATTCGGAATAGTGGGAGTATCATAAGAAACTCGAATACTATAAATTGTTTCCACATTGAAAGAGTAATGTTCAGAAAAAGGGTAATCATAATCATGACAAGTTCTATAAATATAATCATCACTACTTTTTATAGCATAAGTGTCATCACAATGATCATCATAAGTAGCAACTTTGTTCTCATCATAATCAATTGAAACCTCTTCCAAGATAGTGGAATCGTTACTAAATAAAGTCATGACCTCTCCAAATCCACTTTCATAATTGTCACAATAAGATTCAACACCCTCCAAAATAGTGGGATCATTACTTCCTAAAGTTGACACTCTTCCAAACCCACTTTCATCAATATAACCATCATAAATAGGAGGCATGCTATCATCATAATAGATTTGCATATCAAAACATGGGAGGTTAAACATATCATCTTCATTAAACATAGCATCCCCAAGCTTGGCACAATCATTAATTGCAGCAAATACATTCTCAAACTTGTCATTCTCATCAAACATGGCATCCCCAAGCTTGGGCGTTTTCATATCATAAGCATAATCACTCTCATCATTAATAGTATGGATAGCACCAATAGTATAGCAATTATCATCATCACAATGAGTAGTAGGAGCAACATCATTTGGGAGGGGTACCTTTTTACCTTTGCTTCTCCGTCTTTTCTTTTTCTTCTTCGCATCATGTGTGGGTTTAATCCTCTTTTTGGAGCTCCTTATTAATGAGATTGGTTGAATCGAAAGCTCCTCCTAGTTACCTGATTCATCATAAGAAAGAATAGGAGGATATTGGGAAACCTCTTCCCTTTCATTAGTATTCTATTCATCTTCTATTTGTTTTCTTGTCTTTATGTAATTGGCAATATAAGGATTTTCAATGCAATTCACCGCACAATACATATAACTTTCCTCTAGATCATAATCAAGAACTTTATCAAGGACAAATTCTGGAAGATCCTTGGTTATACGTTTCATTTCTTCATAACCCACAAGCAAACTAAGTTCATTATAATGCGCAAGAGAAATCAAGTCCACAATTTTTGGACACAATTCGATCATGAACCAATTTGCATTGGAGATTTAAATGATCACGTTCATTGCAAAGTTCACAAGGATGGCTAATAAAATTTAAATTTTCAGCACAAACATCTAGCCTTTCTTGCAACCATTTAGTTTCTAAATACTTCTGCCTCTTGCAAAATCTATCTTCCCTATTTGGTGTGTACTTGCAAACTCTATGCACTCCACAAAAATTGACATGCTTATAAGAGACATTTTCATCATCATTAGTACCATGGATAGTCAAAGAGTTCGTACTAACAACATTGCAATGATGCTCATCATTCAAAGATTTAGTGCCAAACATTTTAATGCATTCTTCTTCTAACACTTTGGCACAATTATCGGAATCCTTATTTTCGTGAAAGGTATTAAAAAGATGAAGCATATGAGGCACCCTTAGTTCCATTTTTTGTAGTTTTCTTTTATAGACTAAACTAGTGATAAAACAAGAAACAAAAAGATTCGATTGCAAGATCTAAAGATATACCTTCAAGCACTCACCTCCCTGTAAATGCATCTAGTGCCCCTTAGTGATTTTTGTGTATTGAAGACTTATAGGTTAAGAGACTGATGCGTTAGTGAGTGTACACAAGTCTATAAGTCTATGAGGAGTTTGATATTTACAGAGACAGTCGACCCCTAATAATGAATGTCTTCGACAGAAGACTTTGGATTTCTGAAGACTTTCTGAAGACTCTGAAAGTGAAGAAATTGGTGTGACCTTGAAGACTTGGTATTCATTCAAGGAACATGAAGCGTGAAGACTTTTGTTTTCGTAGTTTCATTTTCTCTTTCTTGATCATAGGAAACACCGTACTATTAAAGGGGGTCGAGGAAATACTAAGGAAAAATTTCCATGTGATGCTCAACTCAAAATCCTACACCTACCAATCCCTTCGAGTGAAGCCATTGGAAATCTCATACAGTTCAGTCAATTTATTCAGTGTCAGAGACGAAGTTCTTCTGGTATCTGAGGAATTTGTTCTAACTGAGGAGTTAGGAATTCGCCAGTGTGGATTGCCTACAAGTGAGAAACATGATAGCCCTGAGGAATTTGAAAGTCAAATTTCCGACCGTTGTTGTGCTACGGGCCAGTTGTCCCAAAATATCTACCCACCTAACGGTCATATCATTGAAGGGCATTTATGTCTTATCATGTCGGGCTGCTCCCTAGGCTATAAATAGCCGCCCCCTACAAACACTAGCTGGTTGGCTGCTCCGAGAGAAACTGACACTTGTCATTTGAGAGCATCCCATCCTCCGAGGACTTTGAGAGAAAATCATCAAGTGAGGAAAGCCAAACCAAAACACCTACAAACCCAAAGTGATTGAGGATCACTGAAGAGATTGATCCTGCGTGGATCTGACACTTGTTACCTTCGAAGACTGTGCATCTTCCAGACGGTTAGGCGTCACGGTCTAGAGCATCCAAGAGGAAATTGTGGATCGCCGAGTGACCGAGTTTCTGAAGTTTTGGAAGTCACCTGAAGACTTACCATGAATGATTGGGTGAGGTCTGTGTGACCTTAGCTCAAGGAGAATGGTGAGGACTGTGTGTCCTCAGGTTTAAATACCTAGCCGCTCCAACCAGACGTACAACTGTCACAGCAGTTGGAACTGGTCTACCAAATCATTGTCTTCACCAAGCCTACTGGTTCTATTTCCTCAACTCTTTCATTTCCTCATTACAGTTTTTGTGTGCTTGTTCATATCTATTTGAAGACTTTGACTGAAGACTTTCTCAATTTCTTTAGTATGTTTGTTTTCATCCTGTTTTATCATGTGTTCACGCTTCCTGTACTCTGTATCTGTTTTCATTTCATCATGATGTCCATGTTTATGTTATGTCATGTTTGCATCTGAGTACTTATTCCGCTGCTAGTAGTTCTTCGCTTAGGAATTTCCTCACCCTGAAATTCCTCAGTGAAGAATTCATAAAAATCGCCTATTCACCCCCCCCCCTCTAGTCGATATAACGCACTTTCAATTGGTATCAGAGCAAGGTACTCCCTTGTTGTGTGTGATTTTGGTTTAACCGCCTGGAGTTTTAGTTATGTCGACCGCAGGTATGATCAAGGTCTCTGCTGGGTGTCCTACCTTCGATGGGACGGACTACCCCTACTGGAAGAATAAGATGCGAATGCATCTTCACGCAATTGATAACGATCTCTGGTATGTTGTGGAAAATGGTGTTCCCTCAGTCACACCTTCTGTGAATGCTGCTGATGTGAAGAGATTCAAGCAACTCGATTCTCAAGCGAAGAACATCATATGTGGCCATCTGAGTAAAGGGCAGTATGGAAGAGTGAGTGCTTTGGAAACTGCTAAGCTTATCTGGGATAGGCTGTCCAAGGTCAATGAAGGAGTCTCAACACAGCGTGACTCTTGAGTTGACGTTCTTCGCAATCTCTTCAACCGCTTCAAAATACTTAACAATGAAAATGTTCAGCAAACCTTCGATCGCCTCACTGACATCTCAAATGAGCTTCAAGCACTTGGTGCCACTGACATCACCGAACATGAGGTAGTGAAGAAATTGCTGAGATCGCTTGATTCCTCATTTGATACTATGGCACTGATGATACAAGAGCGTGGAGATTACAAGTCATTTGATCCCGCTGATATCCTCGAGAGGCTAAACACTCATGAGTTCCAACTTGCTGAGAAGAGAGATCTCTATGGTTCGAGCTATGGCAGATCACGTGCCCTGAAGGCTAAAGTCGTCTCTGAATCTGAAGGTGAAGATTCTGGTAGTAGTCTTGGTGATCCTGAAGAACTGAGCCAGGAGCTAGCACTGCTCGTGAAGAAATTTCAGAAGTTCTCAAGACGTGGTTGCTTTGGAAAATCCTCAAGGAGTAATGATTCCTCATCCAGTGACTATAAGAAGAGACTATGCCACAAATGCAAGAAACCCGGTCACTACATTCAAGACTGTCCTCGGTGGGAAAAGGAATCAAAGAAGAAGAAATACAAGGATTACAGTTCTGATGACTCAAAGAAGAAGAAGAAATCTTCAAAGTCTTCATCATCAAAATCCTCAAAAGTCTTCATCTCATAAGAAGAGCAGCTCCAAGAAGGCTCGGGCATTCATTGGTAAGGAAATGGACTTTGAAGCTGAATCTGAGGAACATGAGAAAGAGGAAGAATCTGAGGAGTCAGAATCTGGTGTGGCGAGCCTAGCTCTCGCTATAGCATTCGTCAGCAAGTCCATCTTCAACCCTGAAGAAAATGGCTTCACCAACAAGGCTGATGAAGGCGATGATGACTACGCTCCCACCTATTGCTTCATGGCAAAAGGTGCCAAGGTACTCAAATACCCCTCGTCTGAATCTAGTGAGGATGAATCTGATGAAAACCTCAAGCCTAGCTACTCTAAACTTGCTAAGATCGCTGTGAAACAACAAAAGGCTTTTGAAAAGGTTCAAAACATGCTAGACAAAAGTGATGATATCTTGGGTGAAGAAATGGATCGCACTAAAACCTTGACTGAAAATCTTCAGAGACTTCAGTCTAAGTTTGACAACCTTCAAAGTCATCATAACACTCTCTTATCTGATCATGAGAAGCTTTCTTATGAATTTCTTCAAAGAAAGCAAGATCTTGAAAAGCTAAGGATGAGTTATGAAGATCTTCAGAAGGAGCGTGATTCATTACTTGCTCAACAAATCAGCGCTGCTCAGTAAGAATTTGTTCCTCCATGTTTGAAATGCATTGAATGTGAATCTGCTAATTCCTCACCTGAATGTTAAAATGCTTCTAATGTTACAAATTCTTCACCTGCCTCTACTATCACTAATTCCTCATCTGAGGACATTGCTAGTATCAGTGATGATGCAGGGCTGAAGGAATTGTACATGACAGGCATGTACAAAAGCCTCAAAGGGCATCAGGCTCTTTGTGATGTGCTTAAAAAGCAGATCCTCAACAGGAACCCTAGGAAAGAGGGTATTGCCTTTGAGAGGAAACTTAACGCTGATGGGACTTACTGGAAGCCTGAGTAGTATCCCAAAACCTCATGGGTCACTGCAAAGGGACCTCCAGTAGATCCGTCTACTCTATCTGGCTTCACATGTGAATCTTCTCATTCTTCTGATGAGTCATTTGACTCCAACTATAAACTGTTCAAAAATCAGAATGGTGAAGTATTTGCTAGATATGTTGGCACTGATTGCAGGAACGGTTCCCCTATGAAGAAAATCTGGGTTCCCAAAAGGTGCCTTGAAAATCTTCAGGTGAAGGTCATCATGACACCACCCGTGAAGAATAGGAACCCCAGATCAAATTCTTCATATATACCAAATTCTTCATATGGATCCATGTCCTCATACGGACCAAATTCCTCACGTGGATCAAATTCCTCAAAAGGATCAAAGTCCTCATATGAACATCATCGTTCTAACACTTCTGTTTCGCAGGGAAGATTTAAGGGCTATGAATATGAGCATTATTCTTCTAATCATTATGTTCATAAGTCCTCGAAGAATTTCTCTGCTTATTCATATGCTTACCCTAACTCCTCTTATGTGAAACGAAGTGGAATGGTTTCAATGCCACCGTTCTCTTATGGTGCTCGCAGAATGATGAACTCTTTTCCACCCCTTCAGATGTGGGTGGTGAAGAAAAAGAACTAATTTTTTCTGCAGGTTCAGGTCTCCAAACGTGCTTAAATGTCTGAAGAATTTGCTGGAGACCTGAAAATGGCTGAAAGGACGCAGGCTAATCATGAAGAAATGAATCTTCATTTCTCACGTTCTCACACTGCTTTATCTATTTATTGCTTGATGAAATTGATCTGATGAATTTGATATCATATTCTTCACTGATGAAGTATATGAGTTCGTAAGCTACACTAATTCATCTGCAGGATGATCAACCCAAAGCCAATGAGTGGGTCCTCGATAGTGGATGTACAAATCACATGACTGGTGACAAGAATCTATTGATGGATGTTCCCTTATCTCCATTGCATCGGAAGCATATCATCTTCGCTGACAAAGGCAAAAGTCAGGTATTGGGTCTAGGTAAGGTTGCGATCTCAAAGGATCAACACATGGACAAAGTCATGCTTGTCGAGTCTTTAGGATACAACCTCATGTCAGTCTCAATGCTTTGTGATCTTGATATGGTTGTTATCTTTGGCAAGTATCGTTGTGTTGTGATCATGGAAGCTGACAATTCCAATGTCTTCGAAGGCTTTAGGAGAGGAGATCTGTATATTGTTGATTTCTCTACAGGACCACAACCAGCTATATGTCTACTTGCAAAAGCTTTAGAAGGCTGGCTATGGCATCAACGACTTGGTCATGCTGGGATGAGGAACTTGCACACGCTCACAAAGAAGAAGCATGTCATTGGCATTGAAAATGTCAAATTCCTCAAGGATCACTTGTGCGGAGCCTGTGAAGCTGGAAAGATGAACAAGGCCAAACATCCAGCGAAGACAATCATGACTACCACTCGACCATTTGAATTGCTTCACATGGATCTCTTTGGTCCTCACCATTATTCTGCAGTTACAAATGATGCATCTCTATATGGCTTTGTTATTGTTGATGATTACTCTCATTACACAAGGGTGCATATTGTCACTTACAAACATGAAGTGCAGGAAGTCTTCAAACGATTTTCCTCGAGGGCTACAACCAACTTTGGCGTGAAGATCAAGCACATCAGAAGTGACAATGGAACTGAGTTCAAGAATTCTAGTCTTGATGACTATCTTGATGAACTTGGTATTACTCATGAGTTATCTGCTCTTTATACTCCTCAGCAAAATGGCGTCGTGGAGCGCAAGAACAGAACTCTTGTTGAGATGGCTCGCACTATGCTTGATGAATACAAGACGCCTCGTCGTTTCTGGATTGAGTCAATTGATACTGCCTGCCACATCATCAACAGGGTATATCTTCACAAATTCTTCAAGAAGACTGCATATGAACTCCTCACTGACAAGAAACCCAATGTGAGTTATTTCAAAGTCTTCGGTGCTAAATGTTGGATTAGAGATCCTCATCACAATTCTAAATTTGCACCGAAAGCACATGAAGGTTTTATGCTTGGTTACGGAAAGGACTCGCACACCTACAGAGTCTTCAACACCATTCACCACAAGGTTGTTGAAACTGTAGATGTGCGGTTTGATGAAACTAATGGCTCGCAAAGAGAGCACCTACCTTATGTGTTAATGAACAATCACCTGAGGAAACTATCAAGTTCAAGGCTATTGAGGATGTCATTCCTACCGAAGAATCTGTTGAAGAAATCATTCCAAAATGTGAAGAACGTCATGCTGGTGCACCTGAAGAAAATGGTGCTGAAGAAAATGCTGATCAAATTCCTCGACGACAACCCGCTCATCCTCGTGTTGCAAATGAAGTGTAGATTGAGGAAATCATCAGCGACATCAACATTCCAGGTCCTCTCACACGCTCAAAAGCTTCACATTTGTCTAACTTTTGTGGGCTCTTTGCTTTCGTCTCTATCACAGAGCCCACTAAGGTAGATGAAGCATTTCTGGAGCCTGAGTGGATTCAAGCTATGCAAGAGGAATTACATCAATTCGAGCTCAACAACATCTGGGAACTGGTCAAACGTCCAGATCCTCGCAAGCACAATATCATTGGCACAAAGTGGATCTACCGTAACAAGCAAGATGAAAATGGCCTTGTGGTGAGGAATAAGGCACGGCTTTTAGCTCAAGGATACACACAGGTTGAAGGAATTGATTTCGATGAAACTTTTGCACCTGTTGCTAGACTTGAGGCTATTCGCATATTACTTGCTTATGCTAACCATCATGATATTACATTATATCAAATGGATGTGAAAAGTGCATTCCTCAATGGTAAGCTTGAGGAAGAAGTATATGTTCCTCAACCCCCAGGTTTTGAAGATCCAAAGCATCCTGACAAAGTCTTCAGACTCAATAAGGCCCTCTATGGCCTCAAGCAGGCCCCTCGGGCGTGGTATGATACTCTGAAGGAATTCCTCATGAAGAAATGCTTCAAACCCGGTTCACTTGACCCAACTCTTTTCACTAAATCTTATGATGGTGAATTGTTTGTGTGCCAAATATATGTTGATGATATCATTTTTGGCTGTACTGACCAACGTTACAGTGATGAATTTGCCAATATGATGAGTGAAGAATATCAAATGTCTATGATGGGAGAATTGAAATTCTTCTTAGGTCTTCAAATTTGTAAACAGCGCAATGGCATATTCATATCTCAAGAGAAGTACCTCAAGGATGTACTGAGGAAATTCGGCATGCAAGATTGCAATGGCGCGAAAATCCCTATGCCCACAAATGGCCATCTATGCACTAATGAAAATGGTATTAACTTCAATCAAAAGGTATACCGCTCCATGATTGGTTCTTTATTATATTTATGTGCATCTAGGCCAGATATTATGCTTAGTGTTTGCATGTGTGCCCGATTTCAAGCTACACCGAAGGAATCACACCATAAGGTTGTGAAGCATATTCCTCGATATCTAGATAACACACCAACACTTGGATTATGGTATCCCAAGGGCTCGGCTTTTGATCTCATTGGATATTCAGACTCTGACTATGCTGGTGATCGTGTGGACCACAAGTCAACATCAGGCACATGCCATTTCCTCGGACGATCTTTGGTCTGTTCGTCCTCGAAGAAACAGAACTGCGTATCACTGTCCACTTCTGAAGCTGAGTACATTGCTGCTGGTTATTGTTGTGCTCAATTGCTGTGGATGAAGCAAACTCTCAAGTACTACGGCGTCAACATGAAGAATGTGCCTCTCTACTGTGACAATGAGAGTGTCATCAAGATTGCTCATAACCCAGTTCAGCACTTGAAGACAAAGCACATTCATATTCGTCATCATTTTATTTGTGATCATCTGTGGAAGGGCGACATCTCTATTGAGCATGTGAGGACTGAAGAACAGCCAGCCGATATCTTCACAAAGCCCTTGGATGAGAAGAGATTTAGCAAGTTGAGGTGTGAGCTAAATATCCTAGAATCTTCGAATGTCCTTTGAAAAGGACACACATCCTAACACTTATGCAAAATTGATGACTTAGATGTGCAACACGCGAAGAAACGTTTTTCTTCAATCAATGAAGACTAACACCTAAGTGTGAAGAAATTAACAAAGAATTTGCTTCTCAGAACCCTACGACAATTGTACGCGGTGTCTGAAATCATCATTCTTACGGTGGGTCACGCCACCACCAAAAGTTGAAAATCTTCAATTTGAGTTTTTCCTTTTTTTGAATTTCCTCAGTTGTTCAATTTCATCAACTTTGCAATGTCTTCACACTTTCGGCTGTTGTTCTTCGTTGGCTATACGTTTATATATGAGTTTATGTCCTCTACAGCATTCACTTATTGTTATTTCTTCAAGTTGCTTTTTCTGTTAAGTGAATGTGATCGGACCCTTCCCCCTCTATGCTAAACTCAACCCAGTCTTTCCACAAATTCTTCATGTGCGTTCTATTTGAAACTCATTCAAAATCTTCATTGTGTCCTTGTCAGCTGAAGAATTTGCGAACGGAACGTTAAAACTTATCTTATCTGGATTTTCGGCTTTTGCCGCTCAAACCGTTCCACATTCCACGATACATTATTCTATTCACCCACGATCTCACACGATCGCCACCTCTCAGTACGTGGGTGACACATGTCGCGCGAATGAGAAGGGTCAGGGGCACGTTCATCCAATTTCTTCAGGCGAGCAATTTTTCACTTCGGCTATAAATACCCCTCCCCTTCCTCACTTCGTTTTTACTCTGCTCGACCTCACTCCCTCGATCGAGCTCTCAAACCCTAGCACCGCCGCTACTTCCATCATCGCCGGTGAGGAAGAGCTTCACTGCCTCGACCTCGTCGCCGTCGCACTCGCGCCAGCCACGGATTTCCTCACTCCGCCGCTGCCGTAGCTGTCTTCCTCAGCCAAGTAAGGGCGTGGAAGATTTGAACCGACGAGCTTCAAATCTACACTTCCCAGTTCATCGTGTTCTTCATCAAGGGTAATTAAAAGTTACTTTTACTGCCCTTCTTGATTCTTATGTTTTCAACAAAATCATCAAAAGGTGTTTATTTGTAACATCCCAAAATTCTAAATTTTGGAATGTTATAATAAATAGATAGATTTGATTGATTGTTTGATTGATTGAGTGAAATTGAGTGAAATTCGAAATTTTTGAAAGTTAAATGAGAGGGAATAAAAGGACTTTCCCAAACTTTCATTTTTGCTTTTATGATCTCCGTGAATTCAAATTCTTTTCACCACAAAACCCTGGAGAGAAGATGACATGACTTCTTCCATTTATTTAAATGACAAGGGGTGTTGAAAATATTTGAATTTCATTTGAAAATATTTCCAATTCTCAAACTTTATGCAACTCAATGATTTTCACGAGAGAAGATAAAATGACTTCTTCATAATATATGAAATATGAGTTGGGAGTCTCAAAGGATCAAATTCAAAGTCCTTTTTGGAATTATTTTTCAATTTGGAGTTATTTGGATTTTTATTCAAATTATTTTCTCCAAAAATAAAATACATGGAAAATAGGGTAACATGATTCCCTACAATAGAAAATTGGAGAGAAATAAATTTGAATTCATTTTGGTATTTTAAAATGATTTTTATTGGATTTTATTAGAGAAGTAGCAATCTTGGCTTTATTTAAATTTGTGTGGATTTTATTTGACTCTAGAAAAATGTTCAGCTTGTAGGAAATCTTTTGCTGAAACTTTTGATATATTATATCCCTATATAATATTTTTGTTTATTTTTATTTACCTATTTTTGTTTGTCTGAGAAAATGTTTTTTAAAGGACTTTTTTTTTCCCGCGGGCCAACTGGGCCGAAGCCCAGCCAGCCGGCCCAGCCCAGCGCCGCGCCCCGCTCGTCCCCGAGCTCGGGTGGACTCCCGCACCCGCACGGCGTCGCCGCCGCCGTCCTGTACCAGGACTCCGCCGCCGCCTCTCCGTTGCCCCTCCTCCACGCCTCGCGACTCCCCTCCCCGCCTATTTAAGCCGCAGCCCCGGGCCCCCCTCTCTCTTTCCTCGCCTCGCCTCGCCCGATCCACCGCCGCCCCCGTCGGTTGCCGCCCTCGCCGCGCTGCTCGCTGCTCCTCGCCGCCGCGCTGCCCTCGCGCCTCGCCGCCGCCTCCGCCGCCCCACGTAGCCACCGCCCGCGCCGCTAGCTGCTGCTGCCGCCGCCGCTGCCGCATCTCGTTGCCGGAGCCGCCGCCCCGATCCAAGCTGCCGCCACCGCCGTCGAACCGCCGGTTCATCCGGACCGGTAATAAACCGTCCCCGGTTCGCTGGTTCTCACTTTAGGGTTTCGGTTTTTAATTTAAACCCGATTTTTCTTTTAACCTAGTTAATTAGTAAACGTTCGCTATGTTAGCGTCTGCAGTGAACGAGTTCGTTCTTTAGTTCTCCGTAGCGAACGTTCGTTCGATAGGATTTTTCTTTTTTTTTTAATTTCGGCCAGGGATCCATCCGTGAATATTTTCTTTACAGATCAGCCCCTGGTTTTCAAACGACTATAACTTTTTGCTCGTTAGTCGAAATTAGATGAAACCAACGCCCACTTCTTCTTTATGAACCCCTCTATCCAGTAAAACAACTTAAACATGTTTTTGAAATTTTAAATGTGAAATTAGATCAGATTTGAATTCAAACTTCGTTTGATCATAACTTGAGTTTTATAACTCCGTTTTAGTTGATTCTTTTTGCTTTTCGAAGCTCTTGACCTAAACTTTCTGATAAGGCCAAATTCATATAATATTGGTACTGTTAGAAATTGTTTTATGTTGCAAGAGTTATCTGATTGGTTTTGATGTTTTCTGAATTGTTTTCTTCGATCTTTTGAGTGATTGCTTATGTGTGGTTACTATTGCTTGCTTACGATAGATTGACCGGAGTGTGACGAGTAGAACTATCAAGAGTTATGAGTGCGAATGATCTTCATCAACATTGCAGGCAAGTTCACACTTTGATCATACGTTTCATTACCCAGTTTTATTGCATTAGATCAATCCTCAAACAACTGCATGATTAGGATCTGATTAATATGTGGGTTTTGGGAAGTAGATGAGGTAGTACCTATTGTCCTGTTTACTATCAAACCCTTGGGAGTTACTTCTACATTTGCTTATATTGCTATGCTATGCTCGTAGACGTGGATTGGGTTTGAGTGAATTTTCCATGACAGATGTGAGATTGTTAATTAATGGTTCAACTTAAGGTGGCTACTTAAATAAACAACTGGGTGGATTGAGGCACCTGGAGAACCCAGTGTTGCCTGTATTTTTGGATATCCCGGAGTACCCGTGTGATCATCCTATGGACCGCCACCCAGACTCAAAGGGATCATAAGATTATTCATGCTAGAAACTTCCGTGTGCAGCCACAAGCCATTATGGGCTCTGGCATAGTTGAGAAAGTTATGTGAGCTCTTGAAGAGGTGGACTAGCAGATGTAGGGGGATTGTAGGTGTAACGGTCTGCCCGGAGTAGAGAGTAAATGCTTCTGAAAGACTGTGTCTCGATCATCCGTTTCTCAAACACCAAGTAGTGCGAGAAATCCAACGGAGGAGATCGAGTCTTGTGGGGAAAAGTGCACAAACCTCTGTAGAGTGTACAAACTAATCATGATTAGCCGTGTCCCCGGTTATGGACATCTTGAGTATCTAGATCTTGGATTATCATGTGAATCTCATCATCATGTTACTTTAATTTAAAATTTGATTGGGTTTAATCACGTTCTTAATTGGGATTGAGTTGGAGGTACCTTCTCAATGTTTAACAACCACCATGATAGTTAAATAAAATTTATTCCTTTGCAGTAGGGAAAAATTGGCTTTTCGCAAAAACATTATAACCATAGAGCTTTGCCACCAGCCATATATGCATGTAGTGATAGTTATTATTCATCATTATCCTCTGGTGTGAATTTGCCAGTACATTCCATGTACTGACCCTTTGTGGCTGCAACGTCTCATGTTGCAGGATTTCTTACGACGAGTAAGTGATACGTTAGGGTTACGATTTCTACACTCAACTTTACCGTTGGTGTTGATGGGAATCCACAACCTTATTGTTACTTCCGCTATTTGGATTGAGGTAATATTTTACGTTACTTTATACATGTGATTTACCTCTGTTATAAATCCTCGAGTACTGTGTGTGTCAGCATACCGATCCAGGGATGACACTTAAGCACAGAGACTTGATCCATTCGGGTCGGGTCGCTACATTATTCTTCAAATCTTTACACACTAAACACCTCACATATCATCTGTTCTTGATCTGTTTCCCTAAGCAACATTTTTCTTCATGATTCCTCAATTGTGTGGATTTTCAAATCTGTACAACTCTAGAACCTGAGTCAAAGAACGCTTAGTGAAATTCCTCAAGACTCATCTGTTCAAATTTCTCAAACTTGTTCTTTTTGCAAAAACGTCTGAGAACGCATATGACCTCTCCAAATTCCTCGCAACTATACTCTGTTCACAGGTACTCATGTCCGCTGCCGAATCGCTAGGTTCTCATCAACTTAACTCATTTGCAGCGTTCCTCGAAGAAAAGTTGCACACCTCCTCAGAGAACTCAATAGTTCAAAACCCACAGCTGAATAAAATGGCTGATGGAAAGAAACCTCAGAAGGGAGGTAAGAAATTGGATGTCAACACAACGTTTGAAATCCCTGAGGATATCTATGAGGAATATTGCACTCCTGATGAGGCCAAACATGGCAAGGAGACTAAAAATCAGCGCAAGGTGCACATACAGAGAATAGAGAGGAGATGGGCACGGGAATGGAGGGAATATCGTTATGTTACACCCAAGTACATGAAGAAATTCCCTGTACACCCTCCATGCCCTAGACCTCCATTGGCACCTGGCCAAGTTGCCGATCACTCTAGCATCAGAAGAAGTGAAGAATTTCCCAAGGAATGGGCCAAGCGACAAGCTAAGCTGGCCAAAATGGCAAAAGAAGCAGTGAGGAAATTCAATGAAGACTCTGCTGCTGCTGCCACTGCTGAGGCCTCTACAACCAAGCCTAAGAAGGCCATGCCAAAGAAGCCTGCTCACAAGCCCAGTGCTTCATCGTCTTTTCCCTCATGGCCAAGCTCCTCAGCAATGCCCTCACGGTCAAGTTCTTCAAAGCCCTCACGGCAAATTCCTCAAGCTGCACCAGCTCCACCAAAGTCCTCTGCTCCTCCGTCCAAATCCTCAGCACCTGTGCATCTTGCCTCGTGCCAAAGGACGACAGGCATCTCCATTGCCTCAGGAGCCTCTGGAAGTTCTTCTACTCTCCCGCATTCTTCAACTGGTCCCACTACAATGAAGACTAAGGCCACTGCTGGACGTGGTTCTCGACCAAGTCCTCACAAGAAGCAGGTCGCCTTCCATGTGCCTTCTAATGATGATGAAGCTGATGATGAGGAACTAGCTGAAATCATTAGAGACAGACAACAAAGGGCCGCTAGAGCCAAGGGCAGCGTTGTGCCTCTTTTGCTGGATCCGAAGAAGATCCTGGACTTCATTGACCTATGGCACAAAGATCCAAACACTCCCTTGCCAGAATTGAATCTCACACCTGGCCAAAATCATATGTTGTCGGCTTTCATTGCTGAAGAAAAATGGAAATTTGAGAAGGCCAGGCAGTTGAAGAAAACGCAGTACAAGAAGGAGCGCATTCTCAAGAAGAACATTGTGAGAATGACCATTGATGAACTCATTGCTGCACAAACTGAGATTAAGAAACTCAGTGATGAATTTGAAGCATACCATGCTGACTGGCTGGGAGCCAAAGTCAGATTTGTGAAGCTAACCGAGAAGTTCACTACCAATGTTGCAACTCCAACGCAACAGGAAATTCCTCAGGCTGAGGCATCTGCTCATCCGACTGAAGAACATGCCAGCACCACTGATGACAATCAGGCTGCTGATGAAACTGCAAGTACTAGGGCTGATGACTGCATTCCAGCCTCTAATGACTCTGCCAGGGCAACCACTAGTGTTGCGCCTGAAGCAATTGTCAGGAAAGCTGAAGCTTCAACGACTGTGCCTGAAGAAACTGAAAATGCCAGGGCAACTGCATCAGTTGTGCCTGAAGTAAATGAGACAATTCCCTCTGCTCCTCCTGCACCTACCCCAAGTCCAATTCTTCCTTCTGCATCAGATGTGAAGAAGACCAAGGCTGCGGAGCGCGTAGCTGTGAAGAAAAGGAAAGCATCAACTTCATCAGATTCTTCAGCTCCGAAGAAGATGAAGAAATTGACTAGCTCTTTTGAGAATCCAATTGATGTTGTTCCCGTCTCAAGCATGCCATCAAAGGAACTCGTTCCTTTTGATGAAGAATATGTGATCCCAAGCGGATCAGATGAAGAGATTCCTTCTGCTGCTTCGTCAGAGCAGTTGGATGAAGAAATTGAAGCGGATGCAATCCCTTCAACCCCAATCATCTCATTGCCCATGCCTCAATTCACAGCTGAAGAGGCTGGCGTTGAAGAAAAGAATGATGAAGATGAGGATGTGGACATTGGGTGCACAACGCCTATGATGAACGATGACTTTTGGGAAAGTCAGCACCCCAATTCTCCTCTATTCACACCTCTGCAACAAATTCCTCAATCCCCAGTGATTACTGAAGTTCAAATGGGATCTGAAGAACCACACCCCACTCCGTCTGTCCATGAAGAGATTCCATCCGCTAGTGCTGATGAAATTGCTGCTGAAGAATTGAAGACCCAGGATGCCACTGAAGAAGAACCTGAAATTCCTCACCCTGTGGATCCTGAGATTGCGATTCCTGAGGTTGTGATGCAATTGACTGATACACCTCAGCCCAAGACAAAGGATCCCTTCTGGAAGAAGCAAAAATTCAAGGCTGATGACTTCTTCGGCGAGCATGTGTTCTTCATCGAGTACAACCCATATGACTCTGCTCGTCTTAGAAGGAAGCGCTTCTGGACTGCCAGCCAAGCCAACTTCTATTCTTCACTTCTCTTTAACAAAGACAAAGTCTTCAACCATGAGCATATTCCTCATGTGGACATGGAATCACTGCCTTGCTTCACCCCAGTCCTCAGTGTGCTTCATGACGCAGGACTGCTCAACTTTTGCACTGACATTGTTGATTGGAATGAAGAGCTTATTCTTCAGTTCTATGCAACTCTACACATCACACGAGATGCTGACGATGTCAACTCTTGGGTATTGGACTGGATGACTGAAAATACTCACTTCAAGGCACCGGCCTCTGAGTTGCTTCATGCCCTGCCAGTCAGTCCTCCCCTTGAAGGTGCTCGTTGTCTGTACCATGAACCAGAACTTACTGCTCATTACATGCAAGTCTTAATGAAGCCGCTGAAGCCCGGTCAAGCTCCAAGGACCAAATTCCTCATGAAGGAATTGCTATATGTGCCTAGAACTGTCTATCGCATTCTGACGAATACTCTGAGTCCAATAAAAGGCCATGACTCGAATGATGAAGTCGTTGGCATCATGAAGAATCTGCTATTCAACATCATGCATGGCATTCCTGTCAATTATCATGATTTCTTCATGAGGACTCTTGCAAATGTTGCACTCTCTCTGTTTGAGTTGAAGCCTTATGCTCCTTGGATTATGAGATTCATCAGAACAAGGTCTTCACTCAACTACAAGGCTGGCACTCTCAATCATGGTAGCTTCTTGCCCCCCATTGAAGCCCTCAGGCAGACATTTTCCTCGGCTGATGAAAAGGGCAAGGCCACTGCTGTTATTGATGAAGGCATTCGTCCATTGGATGGTCAGTTTCGCAAAGCTGCATCTTACTCCACCAATGATGACTCTGCCGCTAATGCTTCAAAGCCAAATCCTCAAGCCACAGCTCCAAGGGTGATGACTGATCGTGAGCTTCTCCTCAGTCTTCACTAGAAGGTCGATCGCAACCACAAATGGGTTAAGCGTCAGTTTGGTTCTATTCTTCACAACATGACTACTACACACAATGCAGTGAAGAAAACCCATTACTACCTCCATGAAGTCTTCGGTCGCACCTGGGCTGTTCTGTCACATCTATATGGTGAAGAAGATCTGAAGCAAATGGGTCTCAAGCAGGACTTTGACTGGTCTCAACCACCAGCGAAGAAATTCAAGAAGGTCATAGTTCCCTCCTTGGTGGCCAGCTCATATTCTTCATCACGCGACACGGATGAGCATGAAGACTTGGACGACACTGCAGCAGGCCCTACAACAACAAACGACCCCAACAATGCTGGCGCTCCTTCATCAACATGATATTCTTCAGGGGCGTTAGTCCTCATTTTCGATCCTTTTGGTCATTCGATGACAAAGGGGGAGAAATTTGAGTTAGTCTTCAAGCGGGTCTACCTATATGGGCGTTTTTTTGCTAAGTTACAACTCTCGTTCTTTTGAAGACTTTGCTGGATCGAGTTGTAATCTTAAATCCTATGGTGGTCTGATACTTTTGCTATGCTCTTCTGCATGCTTATTCCTCATATATGTTAATGCACGCATGCTGAATTACATCAGTCACCATATTTCATCATGCATTTCAAATTCTTCATATTTATGTCAAATGTGTGTATGAATTACAAGATATAGGGGGAGATCTCCATGATTCTACTCTTCCAGTGTGCATTGCTTCAAAAGCAAATTCCTCACTATGCACATCTTCTGGGGGAGTTCTTCTATATCTTGCAATCAAATTCCTCAATTTTAGTATTTACGCTTCATATGGTTATCCCTGTTGAAAACTTAACCTATATTGTCATCAATCACCAAAAAGGGGGAGATTGTAAGTGCATCTAGTGCCCCTTAGTGATTTTGGTGTACTGAAGACTTATAGCTTAAGAGACTGATGCATTTTTGAGTGTACACAGGTCTATAAGTCTATGAGGAGTTTGATATTTACACAGAAAGTCGACCCCTAAAAATGAATGTCTTCGACTGAAGACTTTGGATTTCTGAAGACTTTGAAAGTGAAGAAATTGGTGTGACCTTGAAGACTTGGTATTCATTCGAGGAACATGAAGCGTGAAGACTTTTGTTTTCGTAGTTTTATTTTCTCTTTCTTGAGTCATAGGAAACACCGTACTGTTAAAGGGGGTCGAGGAAACACTAAGGAAAAATTTCCAAGTGATGCTCAACTCAAAATCCTACACCTACCAATCCCTTCGAGTGAAGCCACTGGAAATCTCATACAGTTCAGTCAATTTTTTCAATGACACAGACGAAGTTCTTCTGGTCTCTGAGATATTTGTTCTGACTGAGGAGTTAGGAATTCGCCAGTGTGGATTGCCTACAAGTGAGAAACATGATAGCCCTGAGGAATTTGATAGTCAAATTTCCGACCGTTGCTATGCTACGTTCGAGATGTCCCAGAATATCTACCCACCTAACGGTCATATCATTGAAGGGCATTTATGTCTTATCATGTCGGGCTGCTCCCTAGGCTATAAATAGCCGCCCCCTACAACCACTAGCTGGTTGGCTGCTCCGAGAGAAACTGACACTTGTCGTTTGAGAGCATCCCATCCTCCGAGGACTTTGAGCGAAAATCATCAAGTGAGGAAACCCAAACCCAAACACCTAAAAACCCAAAGTGATTGAGCATCACTGAAGAGATTGATCCTGCGTGGATCCGATGCATGTTACCTTTGAAGACTGTGCATCTTCCAGACGGTTAGGCGTCATGGTATAGAGCATCCAAGAGGAAATTGTGGATCGCCGAGTGACCGAGTTTGTGAAGGTTTGGAAGTCACCTGAAGACTTACCACGAGTGATTGGGCGAGGTCTGTGTGACCTTAGCTCAAGGAGAATACAGTGAGGACTGTGTGTCCGGGACTATGTGTCCTCAGGTTTAAATACCTAGCCGCTCCAACCAGACGCACAACTGTCACATCAGTTGGAACTGGTCTACCAAATCATTGTCTTCACCAAGCCTACTGGTTCTATTTCCTCAACTCTTTCATTTCCTCATTATAGTTGTTGTGTGCTTGTTCATATCTGTTTGAAGACTTTGACTGAAGACTTTCCCAATTTCCTCAGTTCAATTTCTTCAGCCTGTTTGTCTTCATCCTGTTTTATCCTGTGTTTACACTTCCTGTACTCTGTATCTATTTTCATTTCATCATGATGTCCATGTTTATGTTATGTCATGTTTGCATCTGAGTACTTATTCCGTTGCTAGTAGTTCTTCGCTTAGGAAATTCCTCACCCTGAAATTCCCCAGTGAAGAATTCATAAAAATCGCCTATTCACCCCCCCTCTAGTCGATATAACGCACTTTCACTCCCCGGCAACGACGCCAGAAACTGCTTGATGTCTACTACAAAACCTTCTTCTTGTAGACGTTGTTGGGCCTCCAAGTGCAGAGGTTTGTAGGACATTAGCAAATTTCCCTCAAGTGGATGACCTAAGGTTTATCAATCCGTGGGAGGCGTAGGATGAAGATGGTCTCTCACAAACAACCCTGCAACCAAATAACAAAGAGTCTCTTGTGCCCCCAACACACCCAATACAATGGTAAATTGTATAAGTGCACTAGTTCGGCGAAGAGATGGTGATACAAGTGCAATATGGGTAGTAGATATAGGTCTTTGTAATATGAAAATATAAAAACAGCAAGGTAACAAGTAATAAAAGTGAGCGTAAACGGTATTGCAATGCGTTGAAACAAGGCCTAGGGTTCATACTTTCACTAGTGCAAGTTCTCTCAACAATAATAACATAATTGGATCATATAAATATCCCTCAACATGCAACAAAGAGTCACTCCAAAGTCACTAATAGCGGAGAACAAACGAAGAGATTATGGTAGGGTACGAAACCACCTCAAAGTTATTCTTTCTGATCGATCTATTCAAGAGTCCATAGTAAAATAACACGAAGCTATTCTTTCCGTTCGATCTATCCTAGAGTTCGTACTAGAATAACACCTTAAGACACAAATCAACCAAAACCCTAATGTCACCTAGATACTCCAATGTCACCACAAGTATCCGCAGGTATGATTATACGATATGCATCACACAATCTCAGATTCATCTATTCAACCAACACAAAGAACTTCAAAGAGTGCCCCAAAGTTTCTACCGGAGAGTCAAGACGAAAACGTGTGCCAACCCCTATGCATAGATTCCCAAGGTCACGGAACCCGCAATTTGATCACCAAAACATACATCAAGTGAATCAATAGAATACCCCATTGTCACCACAGGCATCCCACGCAAGACATACATCAAGTGTTCTCAAATCCTTAAGGACTCAATCCGGTAAGATAACTTCAAAGGGAAAACTCAATCCATTACAACAGAGTAGAGGGGGAGAAACATCATAAGAGCCAACTATAATAGCAAAGCTCGCGATACATCAAGATCATGCCAAATCAAGAACACGAGAGAGAGATCAAACACATCGATACAGGTACATACCCTCAGCCCCGAGGGTGAACTACTCCCTCCTCGTCATGGAGAGCGCCGGGATGATGAAGATGGCCACCGGTGAGGGATCCCCCTCCGGCAGGGTACCGGAACAGGGTCCCGATTGGTTTTTGGTGGCTACGGAGGCTTGCGGCGGCGGAACTCCCGATCTAGGTTATGTTCTGGAGGTTTATGTATTTATAGGAATTTTTGGCGTCGGTCTCACGTCAGGGGGGTCTCCGAATCGTCCACGAGATAGGGGCCCATGCCCAGGGGGTTAGGGCGCGCCCCCACCCTCGTGGACAGCCCGGGACTCTTCTGGCCCAACTCTTTTACTCCGGGGGCTTCTTTTGGTCCATAAAAAATCATCAAAAATTGGCACGTCAATTGGACTCCGTTTGGTATTCCTTTTCTTTAATACTCAAAAACAAGGAAAAAACAGAAACTGGCACTGGGCTCTAGGTTAATAGGTTAGTCCCAAAAATCATATAAAATAGCGTATAAATGCATATAAAACATCCTAGATGGATAATATAATAGCATGGAACAATAAAAAATTATAGATGCGTTGGAGAAGTATCAAGATGATGGCCTTGATCTTGGCACCCACCTCCTTCTCGGTGAGATCCTCAGGGTGGACCCGAGTGTAGTCACTCGGCCCCTCATACAACCACATGGGGTAGGCCCTGGCCTAGAGTGGTTGGATGCACCGACTGAAGAAGGCCTCCAGCAAGTCCATACCATTCACCCCAGCATTCACAACTCCAATCAACGCACTGGACAAGATGTCGATGCCCACCATCTCCTCCTTCGCCATGGTGAGGGTCGGCGGAGCTCGCATTCGCTCAGATGAGTACGGCAGGAGGCCCAACTGATTGCGGACGCTGAGAACGTCCCTGCAGTAGAACCAAGTCCCCTGCCACCCCTTGACGGAGTTGGGAAATCTCATTTTGGGGAAGGACCTCCCCCCGCGTACCTGGATGCCCATACCCCCGCATAGCTGGGTGACTGGGTTTTCTCTCCAGTCGGCGAGTCTTTCTTCATAGCCATCGATCGGCATGTGAAGATATATTTGAAGAGGCCCCAGTGGGGGTGACATCCCAAGAAGTTCTCACAGAGATAGATGAAGGCCGAAAGATAGATAATGGCGTGGGGGGAAGGTGATGGAGTTGAGCACCGAAATATTCGAGGAACACCCGGAAAAAGGGGTGGGCGGTATCGAGAAGCCCCGCTCAACGTGGGTGACGAGAAGGACGCGCTCGTCCTTTGGAGGTGCCAGCTGACCTCCCTCACACCGGGACGATGCCATCCCTCGCACGGGATCAACCCTTCTTCCGCCAGCTCCTCCAACCGCCGGGCGGTGACGCACGACGAGATCCAGTCCCCCGCCGCGCCAGAGCCGGAGGAAGTGGTCTTCCCCGCCTTCTTTGCCTACTTCGCCTTGGTTGTGGAGTCCCTCGCCATCGTCGTGCACTCGGGTGGAGGGAGAGGAGCGGAGGAGTCAGAGTGGGCGAAAAGGGGATCTGAGGGCCAGACCGTTCCCCCCGAACCTTTTATACCTCCAGACAAAACCCTTAGCCAAATCAATCACCGTGAATCCCCAGAACGGCGGCCCGCACAGCGTGGCTTTGCACAAGACAGGCGCAACACATGGCGGGGATCATGCACACAAATCGAGGAGCCACGCCCCCACTTTCCCACTAACGCATGATGTTACCCCTTCAGCGCGCGAACGCGCAAATTCAAATCCTGAGATTTCTGGGGACAAATCAATCCGGTTAATTACCAGCGATTCCTTTCCTAAAGGACGCACGTCAGTCCGACTGACAACCCTCCGCAGGGACCCGTGCACTCGGCCACGTGAAACACCCATCTGAAGTCCTCTTTAGGATCGTTATGTGACGAGCTTGACGCCCCTCTGCGGGTTCACTTGGCCCTCTCGGTAGGCTCCAAGGCGCATGACTCGTAAACCTGGACTCGTAGGAGGCCTGCGCTGGCGTTCCCGTGGGATAAGGAGTGACGTCTCTCTGGAGAGTCAGACCACGCGCCAGCGTCGCCACTCGAGTTGTAATGGCATGCCCTAACTCAACTAGTCTATCTCCTCCGAGAGACAAAATGAATGCCATCGGGTTTTTCCTCGACGATCGACAACACCTGGTCATCGGGGTAAACTAAAGTCCAGAAACCATTGTGTTTTCGTCCAAGGAACAACAAATCATGGTTCAGGAACATATTCCGAGTGCCCCTGCAGCACTCAGATTTAACTGAAGGGTAGGTTTGTTTGTCCTACAAAATCCCAACTGATTCGGGGGCTAATGATGCAGTCACCTATTACAGGTAGGGTCAAGGACCCATCATTTGGGACCCACATGGGGCCCATCACCATTATAGGTAGGTCCCTGGACCATGCCAGCTTTCGGATGCACATGATACGTCCATTTTGCATCATGCTTTTATATTGATATTTATTGCATTATGGGCTGTTATTACACATTATATCACAATACTTATGCATGTTCTCTCTTATGTTATAAGGTTTACATGAAGAGGGAGAATGCCGGCAGCTGGAATTCTAGACTGGAAAAGGAGCAAATATTAGAGACCTATTCTGCACAACTCCAAAAGTCCTGAAACTTCACGGAGCATGTTTTTGGAATATATAAAAAATATTGGGCAAAGAAAGTACCAGAGGGGCCACCAGCCAGCCACAAGGGTGGGGGGCACGCCCTTACCCCCTGGGCGCGCGCCCCGACGTTGTAGGCCCCCTGGCAGGCCTCCGGTGCCCATCTTTGGCTATATGGTGTATTTTGACCTGGAAAAAATCAGAAGGAAGCTTTCGGGACGAAGCGCCGCTGTCTCGAGGCGGAACCTGGGCAGAACCAATCTAGGGCTCCGGCGGAGCTGTTCTACTGGGGAAACATCCCTCCGGGAGGGGGAAATCATCGTCATCGTCATCACCATCGATCCTCTCATCGAGAGGGGGTCAATCTCCATCAACATCTTCACCAGCACCATCTCCTCTCAAACCCTACTTCATCTCTTGTATTCGATCTTGGTCCCAAAACATCAGATTGGTACCTGTGGGTTGCTTGTAGTGTTGATTACCCCTTGTAGTTGATGCTAGTTGGTTTATCCAGTGGAAGATTATATTTTCAGATCCTTAATGATAATTAATACTCCTCTGATCTTGATCATAAATATGTTTTGTGATTAGTTACGTTTGTTCCTGAGGACATGGGAGAAGTCTTGTTATAAGTAATCATGTGAATTTGGTATTCGTTCGATATTTTGATGAGATGTATGTTGTCTCTCCTCTGGTGGTGTTATGTGAACATCGACTACATGATACTTCACCACTATTTGTGACTAGGGGAAGACATTAGGGAGTAATAAGTAGATGATGGGTTGCTAGAGTGGCAGAAGCTTAAACCCTAGTTTATGTGTTGCTTCATAAGGGGCTGATTTGGATCCATATGTTTCATGCTATGATTAGGTTTACCTTAATTCTTCTTTCGTAGTTGCGGATGCTTGCAAGAGGGGTTAATCATAAGTGGGAGGCTTGTCCATGGAAGGTCAGCACCCAAGCACCGGTCCACCCACATATCAAATTATCAAAATAACGAACGTGAATCATATGAGCATGATGAAAACTAGCTTAACAGAAATTCCCATGTGTCCTCGGGAGCGCTTTGGTTTATATAAGAGTTTGTCCAGGCTTGTCCTTTGATACAAAAAGGATTGAGCCACCTTTCTGAACCTTAGTTACTTTATTTACTTGTTACCCGTTACGATTTGCCTTATCATAAAACTATCTGTTACCGATAATTTCAGTGCTTGCAGAGAATACCTTGCAGAAAATCACTTCTCATTTCCTTCTGCTCCTCGTTGGGTTCGACACTCTTACTTATCGAAAGGACTATGATAGATCCCCTATACTTGTGGGTCATCAAGCGTATTTTCTGGCGCCGTTGCCAGGGAGTGAAGCGCCTTTGGTAAGGAAACATTTATATTGTGTGCTGAAATTTACTGTCACTTGTTACTGAAAATAATCCTTTGAGGGGCTTGTTCGGGGTATCTTCACCTCGACTAGAAGAGCAAAGAGTTGCTCCTCAACCTACTGCACCTACTGAAAATATTTATTATGAAATTCCTTCGGGTATGATGGAGAAACTGCTAGCTAATCCTTATGCAGGAGATGGAACATTACATCCCGATATGCACCTAATCTATGTGGATGAAGTTTCTGGATTATTTAAGCTTGCAGGTATGCCCGATGATGTTGTCAAAAAGAAGGTCTTCCCTTTATCTTTGAAGGGAAAGGCATTGACATGGTATAGGCTATTGGATGATATTGGATCATGGAACTGCAACCAATTGAAATTGGAATTTCATCAGAAGTTTTATCCTATGCATCTGGTTCATCATGATTGGAATTATATATATAATTTTTGGCCTCGTGAAGGAGAAAGTATCGCTCAATCTTGGGGGAGGCTTAAGTCAATGTTATATTCATGCCCCAATCATGATCTCTCAAGACAAATTATTATTCAAAAAATTTATGCTCGGCTTTCTCATAATGATCGATCCATGCTCGATACTACTTGTACTGGTTCCTATATGAAGAAGGATGTTGAATTAAAATGGGATTTATTGGAAAGAATTAAACGCAACTCTGAAGATTGGGAACTTGATAAAGGTAAAGAGTCAAGTATAAACCTAAAGTTTGATTGTGTTAAATCTTTTATGGATACCGATGCTTTTCGTGATTTTAGCACTAAATACGGACTTCACTCTGAGATAGTAGCTTCTTTCTGTGAATCATTTGCTACTCATGTTGATCTCCCCAAGGAGAATTGGTTCAAATATCATCCCCCCAATGAAGTTAAAGTAGTTGAACCCATTAAAGCTGAAGAAGAAACTATTACTTATAATGTTGATCCTATTGTTCCTACTGCTTATATTGAGAAACCACCATTCCCTGTAAGAATAAAGGATCATGCTAAAGCTTCAACTGTGGTCAACAAAAGTAATATTAGAACACCCAAACCCTCTAAGCAAATTAAAGTTGAACCTAGTATTGCTATGGTTAAAGATCTCTTGGTTGATAATATTGATGGGCATGTTAATTATTTCTGTGATGAAGCTGGTAGGATTGCTAAACCTGATATGAAAGATAAACATAGACCTATTTTTGGCATGCCTGTTGTTTCTGTTAGAATAGGAGATCATTGTTATCATGGCCTATGTGATGTGGGTGCTAGTGTGAGTGCAATTCCTTATACCTTATATAAAGAAATTATGAATGATATTGCACCTGCTGAGATAGAATATATTGATGTTACTATTAAGCTTGCTAATAGAGATACTATACCACCACTTGGGATTGTTAGATATGTTGAAGTCTTGTGTGGGAAGATAAAATATCCTACTGATTTTCTTGTTCTTGCTTCTCCACAAGATAATTTTTGTCACATTATATTTGGTAGACCCTTCTTGAATATTGTTAATGCTAAGATAGACTACTAGAAAGATATTGTTACTGTTGGTTTAGGGGATATGTCTCATGATTTTAATTTCTCTAAATTTCGTAGACAACCCCATGATAAAGAATTTCCTAGTAAGGATGAAATTATTGGTCTTCTTCTATTGCCGTGCCTCCTACTGATCCTTTAGAACAATATTTGCTAGACCATGAAAATGATATGTTTATGAATGAAAGAAGGGAAATAGATGAAATATTCTTTAATCAAGGGCCTATTTTGAAACACAATTTGCCTGTTGAAATCCTTGGGGATCCTCCTCCACCCAAGGGTGATCCCATGTTTGAGCTTAAACAATTACCTGATGATCTGAAATATGCTTATCTTGATGAAAAGAAGATATATGTTGTTATTATTAGTGCTAACCTTTCAGAGTGTGAAGAAAAGAAATTATTGAAAACTCTGAAGAAGCACCGTGCCGCTATTGGATATACTCTTGATGATTTTAAGGGCATTTGTCCCACTCTATGTCAGAACAAAATTAAATTGGAGAAAGATGCTAAACCAGTTGTTGATCACCAATGATGGTTAAATCCTAAGATGAAAGAAGTTGTAAGAAATGAAATACTAAAGCTTCTAGAGGCAGGTATAGTTTATCCTATTGCTGATAGTCCATGGGTAAGTCCCGTTCATTGCGTCCCTAAAAAGGGAGGTACTACTGTTGTGCCTAATGATAAGAATGAATTGATTCCTCAAAGAATTGTTACAGGTTATAGAATGGTAATTTATTTTCGCAAATTAAATAAAGCTACTAAAAAGATCATTACCCTCTACCTTTTATTGATCAAATGCTAGAAAGACTATCCAAACATACTCATTTTTTCTTTCTAGATGGTTATTCTGGTTTCTCTCAAATACCTGTGTCAAAAGAGGATCAAGAGAAAACTAATTTTACTTGCCCTTTTGGTACCTTTGCTTATAGACGTAGGCCTTTTGGTTTATGCAATGCACCTGCTACCTTTCAAAGATGTATGACTGCTATATTCTCTGACTTTTGTGAAAAGATTGTTGAGGTTTTCATGGATGATTTCTCTGTTTACGGAACTTCTTTTCACGATTGCTTAAGCAACCTTGACCGAGTTTTGCAGAGATGTGAAGAAACTAATCTTGTGTTGAATTGGGAGAAGTGCCACCTTATGGTTAATGAAGGTATTGTCTTGGGGCATAAAGTTTCAGAAAGAGGTATTGAAGTTGATAAAGCTAAAGTAGATGCTATTGAAAAAATGTCGTGTCCTAAAGATATCAAAGGTATAAGAAGTTTCCTTGGTCATGCTGGTTTCTATAGGAGGTTTATTAAAGACTTCTCTAAAATTTCTAGGACTCTCACTAATCTCTTGCAAAAAGATATTCCTTTTGTTTTTTATAATGATTGTCTAGAAGCGTTTGAAATACTTAAGAAAGCCTTGATTTCTGCACCTATTGTTCAGCCACCTGATCGGAATTTACCCTTTGAAATTATGTGTGATGCTAGTGATTATGTTGTTGGTGCTGTTCTAGGACAAAGAGTTGATAAGAAATTAAATGTTATCCAGTATGCTAGTGAAACTCTAGACAATGCCCAGAGAAATCATGCTACTACTGAAAAGAATTTTTAGCAGTTGTATTTGCATGTGATAAGTTCAGACCTTATATTGTTGATTCCAAAGTAACTGTTTACACTGATCGTGCTGCTATTAAATATCTAATGGAAAAGAAAGATGCTAAACCTAGACTTATTAGATGGGTTTTCTTGCTACAAGAATTTGATTTGCATATTATTGATAGAAAGGGAGCTGAGAACCCCGTTGCAGACAACTTGTCTAGGTTAGAAAACGTTCTTGATGACCCACTACCTATTGATGACAGCTTTCCTGATGAACAATTAAATGTCATAGATGCTTCTCGTAATACTCCATGGTATGTTGATTATGCGAATTATATTGTTGCTAAATTTATACCAGCTAGTTTCACATACCAGCAAAAGAAAAAGTTTTCCTATGATTTAAGACATTACTTCTGGGATGACCCATACCTTTATAAAGAAGGAGTAGATGGTGTTATTAGACATTGTGTACCTGAGCATGAACAGGAACAGATTCTACGCAAGTTTCACTCCAAGTCTTACGGAGGACACCACGCTGGATATAGAACTGCACATAAGGTATTGCAATCCGGTTTCTACTGGCCCACTCTCTTTAGGGATGCCTGTAAGTTTATCTTATCTTGTGATGAATGCCAGAGAATTGGTAATATTAGTAGACGTCAGGAAATGCCTATGAACTATTCACTTGTTATTGAACCATTTGATGTTTGTGGATTTGATTATATGAGACCTTTTCCTTCCTCTAATGGGTATACACATATTTTAGTTGTTGTTGATTATGTTACTAAATGGGTAGAAGCTATTCCAACTAGTAGTGTTGATCATAACACTTCTATTAATATGCTTAAAGAAGTTATTTTCCGAGGTTCGGAGTCCCTAGATATTTAATGACTAATGGTGGTTCACATTTTATTCATGGTGCTTTCTGTAAAATGCTTGCTAAATATGATGTTAACCATAGAATTGCATCTCCTTATCATCCTCAGTCTAGTGGTCAAGTAGAATTGAGTAATATAGAGCTTAAATTAATTTTGCAAAAGACTGTTAATAGATCTAGAAAGAATTGGTCTAAGAAACTTGATGATGCTTTGTGGGCCTATAGAACTGCTTATAAGAACCCTATGGGTATGTCTCCGTATAAAATGGTTTATGGAAAAGCATGTCACTTGCCTCTTGAACTAAAACATAAGGCATATTGGGCCATTAAAGAGCTCAATTATGATTTCAAACTTGCCGGTGAGAAGAGGTTATTTGACATTAGCTCACTTGATGAATGGAAAACCCAAGCCTATGAGAATGCCAAGTTGTTTAAAGAAAACGTTAAAAGATGGCATGACAAAAGGATACAAAAGCATGAGTTTAATGTAGGTGAGCATGTTTTGCTATACAACTCTCGTTTAAGATTTTTTACGGAAAGCTTCTCTCTAAATGGGAAGGCCCTTACATCATCGAGGAGGTCTATCATTCTGGTGCCATAAAAATCAACAACGTCGAAGGCACAAATCCGAAGGTGGTAAACGGTCAAAGAATCAAACATTATATCTCAGGTACTCCCATAAATGTTGAGACCAATATTATTAATACCGTAACACAGGAATAGTACATAAGGGACACTTCCCAAAACATTTCAGACTCTGAAAAGGAATAGGTATGTGGTACGGTAAGTAAACCGACTCCAAAATATTTCCAATGGCAATTTTTCTCCGTTTTAGAATATTTAAAAAAATAGGAAAATTAAAAGTAGTCCAAGAGAGACAGGAGGCCACCACAAGGGTGGAGGGCGCGCCCCCATCCTTGTGGCCACCTCGTGTGCCTTCTGGACTCCGTTTTCTTGCACGATACTTCTTATGGTCGGTAAAAATTCATTATATAATCTCCCGAAGGTTTTGACCGCCGTACCACGCAAATATCTCCTGTTTTTGTTTCGAGCTGTTTTCTGCCAGAGTTTTCAAGGCAAGGCATCATGTCGTCCCCCTCCTCCAACAATGCGGGGGACGATGCGTGGCTGATGAAGATAGAGATGAAGCGAGAAGAACTCGGGAAAATCAACGAGGATGACAAAATCAAGAAGCCCGCGGAAGATCAAGCTCCGGCAGCCGAAGAAGAAGACATCCTTTAACCTCACTACGATTATCTTACTCCTACTGAAATTGAAGCTTTCAAGATCATTGAAAAATTTCATGTGCAAAACAAGTATCTCACTCGTGAAAATATTCTGTTGCAAGAATACATCACCGCACTCAAGGGCATTATTCGCAAATTGGAGAATCCCCTACGCTTGATGTGTGACACTACTTCATCGACAACCCCATCATCACCACCTTCGAAGGAAGAGATCTAAAAACATGGGTATGGGCACTCCCCTTGGCAACTGCCAAGCTTGGGGGAGGTGCCCCGGTATCGTATCACCATCACACCTCTATCTTTATCGTTTTTCTTAGTTTGATCCTTTTGGTTATATCTTGATCTAGTAGAATAAAGTTTTTGGTATGATCTAGCTTTGAGTTTTACTTTATGTTCCCTCTATGTAATCGAGCCCGTGAGTTATATATAATAAAGAGTAGTTTTGAGTTAAGGGCTTTGCTTTCTTGCTATGATCTGGGAATTAAATAAAAGAAAGAATAAAAAGAAATAAAGGGATCATATATTGATCTTATGGAGAGTAATGACTTCACATATAAAGAGTATGATGAATAAAAGTTATTGAGAGTTGACAAACATAGTTTTGGTCATTGTTGCAATTAATAGGAAGTAATAAAGAAAGAGAGGCTTCACATATAAATATACTATCTTGGACATCTTTTGTAATTGTGAGCACTCATTAAAATATGACATGCTAAAAAGTTGATGTTGGACAAGGAAGACAACATAATAGGTTATGTTTTCTTATATCCAAATAGAAGTTATATTGTCATGGATCATCCAACATGTCGAGCTTGCCTTTCCCTCTCATGCTAGCCAAATTCTTTGCACCAAGTAGAGATACTACTTGTGCTTCCAAACATCCCTAAACCCAGTTTTGCCATGAGAGTCCACCATACCTACCTATGGATTGAGTAAGATCCTTCAAGTAAGTTGTCATCGGTGCAAGCAATAAAAATTGCTCTCTAAATATGTATGATCTATTAGTGTGAAGAAAATAAGCTTTATATGAACTTGTGATATGGAAGAAAATAAAGTGACAAACTGCATAATAAAAGTCCTTATCACAAGCAGCAATATAAAGTGACGTTCTTTTGCATTAAGATTTTGTGCATCCAGCCATAAAAGCGCATGGCAACCTCTACTTCCCTCTGCGAAGGGCCTATCTTTTACTTTTATCTTCTACCCTTATACAAGAGTCATGGTGATCATCACCTTTCCTTTTTATACTTTTTCCTTTGGCAAGCTCTATGTGTTGGAGAGATCTGGATATATATATATCCACTCGGATGTAGGTTATCATAAAGTATTATTGTTGACATTACCCTTGAAGTAAAAGGTTGGGAGGCGAAACTATATGCCCCTCTCTTTCTCTGTGTCCGATTGAAACTTTCAACCCATAAGTATCGCGTGAGTATTAGCAATTGTGAAAGATTAAATGATAGTTGAGTATGTGGACTTGCTGAAAAGCTCTTATATTGACTCTTTCCGATGTTATGATAAATTGCAATTGCTTCAATGATTGAGATCATAGTTTGTTAGTTTTCAATGAAGTTTCTGATTCATACTTATCTTGTGAATGAATTGTTACTTTAGCATAAGAAATTATATGGCATTATATGTTGATGTTCTAAAGATGATCATGATGCCCTCATGTCCGTATATTATTTTATCGACACCTCTATCTCTAAACATGTGGACATATTTATCGACATCGTCTTTCGCTTGAGGACAAGCGAGGTCTAAGCTTGGGGGAGTTGATACGTCCATTTTGCACCATGCTTTTATATTGATATTTATTGCATTATGGGCTGTTATTACACATTATATCACAATACTTATGTCTTTTATCTCTTATTTTATAAGGTTTACATGAAGAGGGAGAATGCCGGCAGCTGGAATTCTGGACTGGAAAAGGAGAAAATATTAGAGACCTATTCTGCACAACTCCAAAAGTCCTGAAACTTCATGGAGCATGTTTTTGGAATATATAAAAAATATTGGGCAAAGAAAGTACCAGAGGGGGGCCACCAGCCAGACACAAGGGTGGAGGGCGCGCCCTACTCCCCTGGGCGCCCCCCCCCCCCGACCTTGTGGGCCCCCTGGTAGGCCTCTGGTGCCCATCTTTGGCTATATGGTGTGTTTTGACCTGGAAAAAAATCAGAAGGAAGCTTTCCGGATGAAGCGCCGCCGTCTCGTGGCGGAACCTGGGCAGAACCAATCTAGGGCTCCGGCGGAGCTGTTCTGCCGGGGAAACATCCCTTCGGGAGGGGGAAATCGTCGCCATCATCATCACCATCAACCCTCTCATCGAGAGGGGGTCAATCTCCATCAACATCTTCACCAGCACCATCTCCTCTCAAACCCTAGTTCATCTCTTGTATTCGTTCTTGGTCCCAAAACCTCAGATTGGTACCTGTGGGTTGCTAGTAGTGTTGATTACCCCTTGTAGTTGATGCTAGTTGGTACCTATAACTGTTGTAGAGGCTCGTTACACTAGTAACTGTCTCATTCAACGGCATTAATTGCCCAGCGGCATGGGGGACATGGAGCTGCAGTGTACTCTATATAAGCCGCTCCCCTCCCCATAGCCGGGCACGTTTAACCTCCGTAAGTATACACATCCAATAAAAGCAAGCCTCAGGGCACGAGACGTAGGGCTTTTACCTCCACCGAGTGAGGGGCCTGAACTCGTTAAACACCGAGTGTTACACCTGCGCTGTAGCTAGTCTCTGCCCCTTATTCGTACCCCTAGTACTCATAGTCAGGATCATAACCCCGACACTCACCACGCACCACCCGCGCCCCGGCGCATGCCCACCACTACCTGCGGCCACCTGTGGCCGCGCCTACACCTCTCCGGCCCGCGTGCTGGCTCGCCCAGCCACGCGCCCGCGCCGCTCCCGACTACGGCCTACTGCTGCCCTCGATCGCAGCCGCTCGCCGTCGCCGTTGTAGTCCGCCCCCGGCCAACGTGCTCACCCACTGCGGCCGCTGCCCCGGTCCGCCGTAGCCCGCCTCACGCCCGCGTGCTACGCGCTACTCGCTGCGCCCACGCCTCACTAGCCCTGCGATGCCCCGCTCGCCGCTCCCCACCTCCAACAGTCGTCGAAGGCCTTCCCGGCCATCCCCCGGCGGGCCACCACCACTACCCGATGCGACACATCGACCGTGTTTGGACGCCCCCCTCTGCGTGCTAAATGTACGCCTAAGACACGAGCCTGACGCCGTCTTGTGGCCTCTGCCGCACCCCCCGTGGTCGCCAGCATTAAACACCGGCCGATCGACGTGGCACCGCCACGTGGACCCCTCTGGGTCGCTGGCAAGGGGCCCCACAGGACTAGTTGACGAAGTCAACGGCTGACTGGGCAGCGCTGAGTCACTGTTAGCGGGTCCCCCGTGGGCCTCGTTTACTGGTCAACTGGTCTGTTGACCACTGATGCAATGTTGACGCCATGATGGTCTCATATTTCCTTTTCTGTCGAATTAGGTAATTAAATTAATTTCAGAAAATGATTAAAACTTTGAAAATTGATATAAAATAATTCATAACTCGGATGAAAATAATTTATATATGAAAATTGCTCAGAAAAATCCAATGAATCCGAGTATGCAATCCGTTCACATGCCCCTAGCATGCTAAGCATGGAACCATTCCCCTCTTTTCATCTGTTTGGAAAGTCCCAAACACCGGGAAAACCCCTCCGATTGTTTTCCCTCTTCGACTGTATCACTTAGCACTGCGTTACATCATTCCTAGCGCTACTTTTGTCATGTCATGCATAGTATTGCACTTGTTTGCTTTATGTTCACTGTTTCTTCCCCCTCTTCTCTCTGGCAGACGTTGAGACCGACGCTGCTGGCGGGTACGACTACGCCTCTGATGTCCAGCCACTTGCCATAGAGCTTCCAGGCAAGCAAACCCCCCCTTGATCATTCCGATATCGCCCATTCCCTTCTCTCTTATGCTTGCATTAGATCTGCTACTGCTTTTGTATGATCCTATTCTAATGCATAGCCTAATTTTGTAACCCGCACTTGTTACCTTACCTGCTTATCCTAAACTGCTTAGTATAGGTTGGGTAGTGATCCATCAATGGCCCCCACCTTGACCCTGTTGCCCCCGCTGGATTAACAGGTGACTCGATCAATGTGATCGACGTCCAGGGCCTGACACATCACCTCACCCTCTTTTAGTTGTACGACTCTGCAGAGTTACCATCGAATGCCGAGGGTGATACCTCGTATAGCACTTCTGATGAGATCTCTGTAGTGTAGCTAATCATTCGTGGTCTGTCGAGGGTAATTCCTCCTTCACCACTCCTGATACGACTCTGTCGTGCAACTCCTCAAGTGTCAACATCGAGGGTAATTCCTCCTAAGTTCACCTTGACGAATATATCAAGTGGATTCCATCGAGGGTGATTCCGGATTCGCCCTTGGTGTTTTGGACACACGGGTACTTTGACTTTACCACAGAACCATGTTAAAGAAGAGTCGGCCCCGAGGGGTACCCACGAGAGTTACTGTTACTGCGGAACTGGAGGGACAGGCGGTACCACCTCGGTAGAGGTGGACCTGAGTTCTCGATAGTCTCATGTGTAGTCGGGTTCACCTGGAGGGTACCCGTGAGTTTATGTGAAGTCGGGTTGACTTGGAGGGTACCCGTGAGATAAATATGAGGCACGGTCAGGTAAGGCAGACCGCCTTGGAGTGGGCTGGGCCTGGCCCTTGTCGTAAGTCCTCGAGACGGGGCGACAGGAGCACTGATCGTCACTGCACCTGTCGGTGTACAAAAGTAGGGGCTCTCCTTTTGACCCATTTACTTGTGCACGGGCAGTCAGAGCCGCGTGCCACGGCCACACTTAGCAGGGCAGAGGAGGGAAGCCGGAGAGAAACCAACGCGCAAGGCAAACAAAGCAACGCCAAGACCAGAAGCATGAAAGAGCAAGGGGGCGAGGTGGACTCCCCCGGCAAGACCCTTGCCGGGGCGGCCTCCGCGGCCCCGGCAAGGCGCTTGCCGGGGCAAATTGCCCGACGTCGGCACAACGAGCCACCCTTGAGCCCAAGGGTTCCAAACGTCACCAACAACTACATTGGACCCAGGGCTCGGGAGGCACCTCTGTGGTGGCATGCAGATCTTTGTCAAGATCATAGATACATGAGATCAGATGAGGACTAGAAGACGACGATCCTCGGCGGGATTCTAGCCGAGGAAACCCACAAGACCCCCGGCAAGAGCCTTGTCGGGGACGACCGCAGCGCCACGGCAAGACCCTTGCCGGGGCCCCCGGCAAGACCCTTGCCGAGGGCATCAGCAGGGCCACAGCCAGGCCCGCACCAGCCAAGACTCTACCGCCGTTCCCAAGCAGCTGCTAGCTCAACCAGCTGGGCAGGCACCTGTGTGGCGACGGCGGCCTCTACACCGACTCAGCAAGCACCTGCGTGGTGGCATGCAGATCTTCATGAAGGCTCTACCACCGCGCCACCTCAGCAGCCTGCCTTCCTACATGGCACCACACGCTTCGCTGGCCCGGGCGCGTGTCGATGCGAGGTGAGGCGGCGACGGACGGGACGTGCCTCGTTCCCGTCCCCGATAAAGCTAATGGACACCTAAGTAGCGCATTTAATGTGCTTTGTCCTGTAATGCCGGGCGATAAGCTCGCGCACTATAGACCTTTCCACCTCCTGTGTGCCACTTTGGCGACCCCTTTTGCCTATAAAATGAGGCCCAAGGCGACCAGGGGAGGGATTCGGCTCTTTTGGGCAAGTTACACCCCGTAGATTGCTCAAGAACACAAGAACGCTCAATACATCCACCAAAGCAGGACTAGGGTATTACGCATCTTCGCGGCCCGAACCTGGGTAAACGATCCGTGTGCTTCCTGCCAGACCTGCTCTTCTCACAACCCCGCGCCTGCCAACTGTAGAAGGGATTCCAGTGATCCCATTTCCCCGGCATCTTTGGCGTGCCAGGTAGGGGGCGCAGTTGTGAGAATCTGGTCTAGCAGTTAGCCTAGCAGTTCTTCATCGCCATGGCTCCCAAGAAGAAGACGATCACAGCGATCGGCTCGTCGGGAGCCGAACGGCCCGTGCCAGTGCGGGCGAGCAGCGGGCCGGTCGCGGACAGAACCCGAGCTCGGCGAGCAGCATCATTCGTGCGCCGGACAGCGGGCCACACATCGCCAAATCCAGAGACGGGGTTGGGCCCCCTGCAGGCGTCGCGGGGCCCTCCAGGGGTGTCGCTGTGCCACCTACGGGTGGTGCAGCAACCTTCAAGACGCCTACGCCGGCGCCCACGACGCGCTCTTCCCAGGGTGCGCGCGACGAGCAGAGCCACCATGCTGGAGACCCCGGATGCGGCTGTGGGAAGTCCTGTGCATCATCTGCGGGACGAAGGAGACCAGCATGCCCGCCGAAGTGCTGGCGAAAATGGTACGCAGCCGCTGGGCCGTGGTAGAGCTCCTTCTAACGTGGTTAGAAGTCGAAGCGCACCACGGTCCACGCAGCTCTCGCCGCCACCCACGCCAGCGGAAGCTTTGGCGCGCGTGCAGCTACTCCTCGACTTCCCTCCTGCTGCGAAAAAGCTCGATGAGTGGAGGGCCACCATCCGGAGCCTTGTCGGTGTCGCCAACCAAGACGAGCCACGGCCAGCGGGGCCCTCAGGCCGGCGCTCCGTCGAACCACCGCATGCCAGCGGTGGAGGGGCCGGAGGTGCTGCGGCCACGGTGCACTCTCCTCCGCCATGCCAGCCACCGCGGGTGTCAATCCGTCGTGATGACGCTTGTGATAACATTGCCATAGCGTCGTTCGACCCACGGACCCACCGCGACCAGCGCCAAGTTCTTCGGGAGCGAGCCCATGAAGACGCTCGAACCACCATCGAGCGCCGGCATGATACACGCCACCAGTCAGATAGGCAGGCGGGGCCCGCTATGGACCACCCAACCCCGGGAGACTCCGGCGGCCTACCTTACGAGGTGGGTTGCCCAGCCTTTACCCGTGAGCTGCGGCAGTTCTAGTGGTCGTCCCACCGCACGTTCAAGCCCGACGTCGGCGAGAAGTACAATGGAAAGACCCATCTGTCAGAGTTCCTCAGCATCTACACCATCGCGATGCAGGCCGCTGGAGCTCATGACGACAAGGTGCTCGCCAACTACTTCCCGTTGGCCTTGAAGCCCAATGTCATGTCTTGATTGATGCACTTGCCGGCGGATTCCGTTTCTTCTTGGTCGGACCTGTGTCATGAGTTCGTTGGTGCCTTCACTGGAGGCCACCAAGCTCATGGCCAGGCGAGTGATTTGCATATCATTCCCCAGAAGGAAGGTGAAAACCTGCGCAAGTACATACAGAGGTTCAGTCGAGTGCAATACAACATCCCAGATGTTCATCCCGCCGTCGTGATCAGCGCATTCCATCAGAATGTGCATAACCGCAAGATGCGCGAAGAGCTGGCGATGAACAAGGTCAAGGATGTGGCCGAACTTTACGTTCTGGCCGATAGATGCGCTTGGGCGAAAGAGGGAAGAAAGTACCCCGGCGAGGACGCCGGCGCGGAAACCGACTCTACGGACGAAGACACCGCCGCCCCGACAAAGAAGGGCCAGCGCCGCAACAGGAAAGTCAAGGATAAGACCGTGCTTGCCGTCGAGGGATCCGAGGGCACCAACGCCGCCAAGAAGGCCAAGGCAGACGACCCCAGCAAGGAGATTGCTAGGTGCGCCGCTTGCCGGGCCTTGGCGGCTGCCGACAAGCCAGGAGGCTCTGACAAGCAATACTGCAAGATCCACCGCACCAAGGGCCACGACCTCCAGAGCTGCCGACAAGTCGAGCTACTTGCTGAGAAGCAAAAAAGCTGAGTATGAGAGGCGGGACAAGGAGAAGGGCCAGGATGGTGCCGAGGGATCCGGCAAAAAGCATGGCAGCCAAGGAGGTCGCCGCGGCAAGGATAACCAGCAAGAGAGGCCCACTCGGGGCCGCGACAAGAAGCGGGAAGACGATGATCATGACGAAGACGACGAGTCCGGCGAGCATGAGTTCCAAAAGGCTACAGAGGACATGTGCGTTGATGGTGGGGCCTTGCTGCATACCTCTCACCGCCAGCTCAAGCAGTGGGCGCATGAGATCACAGCAGCGGAGCCATCATTCGACGCTCAGAAGCAACTGAAGCGGTCTAGCACGCCTATCATCTTTGACGCCGAGGACCACCCTGATCGCACAACTGTGGTCGGGTGCTTGCCGTTGTTGGTTTCACCAACGATACGCAACCTCAAGGTGAACGAGATGCTAGTCGATGGCGGGGCCGGTCTGAACTTGATCTCGCCTGTTGTGATCAAGAGGCTGCAAATTCCTGATAGAGACCTCGAGGAAACGGGCACGTTTCAAGGGGTCAATCCGGGAAGGAGTCAGCTGAAGGGGAAGGTCACGTTGCCCGTGACGTTTGGGGGTGAGTTGAACTACAGGACGGAGAGGATCGTCTTCGACGTAGCCGAGATCCCCTTGCCCTACAACGGGATTCTCGGCCGCCTGGCACTAGCCAAGTTCATGGCGGCGTCACATTACGCCTACAACACGCTGAAGATGCCTGGGCCGATGACCATCATCACCATCCCTTCTGACAAGAAGGATGCGCTGATCTGCGCCGACCTACTCTACCGGGAAGCAGTTGCAGCAACTGTCGCCAAGGCACTTGCTCCTGCCGCTGAAGCCCCGGGAGGGAAGAAGAAGACCGGCAGGACCTCTCGCACCCACTCCGGCAAGCGCACCTCTTCATAGTGTTGTGCTATCATCGAGGACATGCCAGAGAGCTCCACCAGCAAGAGCAAGAAATCCAGAGCTGCACCACCAGAGACCAAGGTGTCCGCCAAGGAGGATGGCACGGGAGGGGCTTTCACCATAAGCTCCACCCTTGACAGCAAATAGGAAAGCGTGCTCGTCACTTTCGTGCGGGCGAATGTCGATGTGTTTGCATGGCAAGCATCTAACATCCCCGGCGTTCCCAGGGAAGTGATTGAACACCATCTTGCTGTCTGCCCCCACGCACGACCCGTCAAGCAGAAGGTCAGGAAGCAAGCTTTGGAATGGCATGAGTTCATCACAGAGGAGATCAGGAAGTTGGAAGCAGCAGGCTTGGTGAGGGGAGTGCTCCATCCGACGTGGTTGGCCAATCTGGTGGTGGTGCGCAAGGCAAACGGGAAGTGGAGGCTATGTATTGACTACACAGATATCAATAAGGCTTGTCCTAAGGACCCCTTCCCGTTGCCGCGCATCGACCAGATTGTTGACTCCACGGCCGGGTGTGATCTGTTATCATTCCTCGACGCCTACTCAGGCTACCACTAGATCTTCATGACAAGAGAAGATGAAGAGAAGACAGCATTCATCACCCCATGTGGTACGTACTGCTTTTTACGGATGCCTTTCGGGTTGAAGAGTGTTGGCTCGACGTTTGCAAGGGCAGTCCAAATTGGTTTTGAGCCCCAGCTACATAGTAATATGGAAGCTTATATGGATGACATAGTGGTCAAAACCAAGGACAGAGCAACTCTTGTATAAGACTTAGAAGAGACGTTTGCCAACCTGCGCAAGATCAACCTCAAGCTGAACCCTAAGAAGTGTGTCTTCGGCATTTCGTCCGGCAAACTTCTCGGGTTCTTTGTGTCGCAACGTGGGATCGAGGCAAACCCAGACAAGATCAAGGCTATCAAGCAGATTGAGGCACCGAAGCGGATCAAGGATGTGCGTCGGCTCACTGGCTACGTTGCCGCCATGAGTCGATTCATCTCCAAATCTGCCGAGCGCGCCCTTCCCTTTTTCAAAATTTTGAAAAAGGCGGGCCCAATGGAGTGGACCCGAAGGCCGAAGCAGCACTGCAGGATCTGAAGAAATACCTCTCTTCTACACCAGTACTAGTGGCGCCTAAACCGCAAGAGTCGTTGCTGTTGTATCTGGCGGCGACGAATCAAGTGGTCAGCGCCGCGCTGGTGGCGCAGAGGGAGGTCGACGAAGAGGCAGTGGCAGCGGCAGGACCGGCAGACGACAAGTCAGAGATTCCCCCGGCAGGGCCTGGTGCCGGCAAGGCAAGGCCCCCGGCGGAGTCTGACGCCGTCGGGACAGGGCCCGCGCAGCCCAATGAAGTGGTGCAGAAGAAGAAGATGATGCAGCACCCGGTTTACTTTGTCAGCTCCCTCTTGCAGGGGGCTAGGTCAAGGTACTCCGGTGTGCAGAAATTGCTCTTCGGCCTCCTTATGGCCTCGAGGAAGCTATGTCATTACTTCCAGGCCCACGAGATCACTGTCGTCACCCGCCTTCCGTTGCAACGGATACTGCACAACCCAGACGCAACCGGAAGGATTGTGGAGTGGGCCTTCGAGTTATCAAGCTTTGGGTTGAAGTTTGAAAGTACTTCAAGAATCCAGAGTAGAGTCCTGGCGGAGTTCATTGCAGAATGGACCTCAACGCCTGATGAAGAGATCCAGGAGACCACTCTCCCCGGCAAGGAAACAGCTCGCGACTGGATTATGTACTTTGACAGAGCTTTCTCGCTGCAAGGCGCCGGTGTTGTGTGCTGTTCGTCGCACCCACCGGAGAGCACCTCAAGTATGTAATCCAGATGCACTTTCCCAGGGAGATGTCCACCAAGAACACTGCTGAGTACGAGGGGTTGCTTGCCGGTCTCAGGATCACGGCAGACCTCGGAGTTAAAAAGCTCATCGTCAGGGGTGATTCGTCAGAGCCCGTTGATGGAGGCCTACGTAGATGAGGTGAGGAAGCTGGATGAGTGCTTTGACAGTATACAAGCGGAGCACGTTCCCCGAGCGGAGAATGATATCGCCGATTACCTGTCAAAGCGCGCTGCATTCAAGCTACCTGTGGAACCAGGTACCTTTTTGCTTCGGTTAACTCAACCATCCGTCGAACCATCAACGAAGCAGAACAAGCGAAGGAAATCATGCCCCGGCAAGTACTTTCCCGCTGAGCTCCCGGGGGCCGCCGGCAGGGGTGTTGCCGTGGACTCTGAGCCTACCGAGGAGCGACCGACTCCGGCAGGCCGTCAAGCCCTGGCCGTAGAGACGGCCGCTCCCATGGCAGAAGAAATGCCTTGGTCCTTGCCGTCGAGCCCCGGGCTCCGGCATGGGCACAGCATACCGTCCGATTCCTCCAAACAAGGGAGCTTCCTGAGGAGCAGGAAGAAGCGGAGAAATTAGCCCGTCGGTCTGCTATGTATCAGTTTGTCGATGACGTCCTGTATAGGAGGAGACCGAACGGTGTGAAATTGAAGTGCATTCCGTGGGAGGAAGGACTGGAGCTGTTGCCAGAGATACACGGAGGCATATGTGGCTCCCACATAGGGTCGAGGGCCCTTGCCGGCAAGGCGTTCCGGCAGGGTTTCTTCTGGCCCACTGCCCTCCAGGATGCAATGACACTAGTAACCAAGTGTGAAGCGTGTCAGTTCCATTCGAAGAAGCTTCATCAACCATCTCAAGCCCTTCAAACCATTCCTCTCTCCTGGCCATTCTCGGTCTGGGGGCTCGACATACTGGGCCCTTTCCCCCGCGCTGTCGGGGGCTTTGAGTACTTGTACGTTGCGGTCGACAAGTTCACAAAGTGGTCGGAGGTGGAAGCAGTGAGGAAGGTGACAGCACAGTCAGCCGTCAAGTTCTTCAAGGGGCTAGTGTGCCGTTTTGGTGTGCCAAACAGAGTCATCACCAACAACGGCACGCAGTTCACGAGCCACACCTTCATGCAATACATCCAAGACCTCGGCAGCAAGGTCTGTTTTGCTTCCGTGGCACACCCACGGAGCAACGGCCAGGCAGAGAGGGCAAATGCTGAAGTGTTGCAAGGCCTGAGGACAAAGACTTTTGACAAGCTGCACAAGAGCGGAAGGCGCTAGATTGATGAGTTGTCGGCGGTTCTTTGGTCGATCAGGACGACGCTAAATCGAGCCACCGGCCAGACACCCTTTGCCCTGGTATACGGGGCAGAAGCAGTTCTCCCCACAGAACTCATATACGGGTCACCTCGAGTGCTCTCTTACAACGAGCTTGAGCAAGAGCAATTGCGGCAAGATGACGCAACACTCCTTGAGGAAGATCATCTTCGGGCGGCTGTGAGAGCAGCACGCTACCAGCAAGCCTTGCGCTACTACCATAGCCGCAAGGTTCATGCCCAAAGCTTTGAGGAAGGCGACCTTGTTCTTCGGCGCGTTCAGTCGGCCAAGAATTCCAACAAGTTGACGCCGAAGTGGGAAGGCCCTTATCGGGTAATACGAGTCACCAGGCCTGGCGCAGTCTACCTGTAGACCGAAGATGGCATTCCAGTGAGCAACTCCTGGAACATCGAACATCTTCGCAAGTTGTACCCATAAGGCGCGGTTGCCGGGCCTCCCGGCAAGCCACCCTTTTGTACAAGCTTTGCCGACAAGGCATGTAACCCTCTGTACAAAGCCATACGCAGACCCTGAGCATAAATAAATGAAGCACTGGTGCCCTAAGTTATAGCATGCATGCTAGGTTAAGTCTCTCCCTCGGGTAGGGTTGATAGTGCTTAGCGGCGACTAACCCCTAGCATAGAGGTCGAGTATGCGTCTTTCTATCCTCTTTGGTTCGCAGGGCACATGGACACTTCTCCTGAGCCACTTGGAAGAAAGAGAACGAACCGGCGCTCCGGTCCCGGCAAGCCAAGACTGCCGGGGGCTGAAGACACAAGGATCCAACCACGGCAAGCCAAGGTTGCCGGGGGCTGCGAATTCAGATAAGTCTTTCATCCCCTGTTATGCATTTCCGTATGGAACTGGGACATGTGAAGCCTCGTTTAAATTCTTAAACCACCATGCTCCCCTTTTCCTGTCCCCAAGAGCTATCCCCTGGGTCGGAACTTGGTCGTAGTCGCGGTGGCGAGGAAATGAATGAGGGGCCTAACTCTACTTCGCCCCTGCCTCCGCCAAGAGCATGAGAATGGTTGACTGAAGTGGGGGCGGCAAGGCCTGTTGCCGGGCGACAATGTTTATCTTAAAAATAACAAGGATTCGTTCCTTGGCATGGGCCTCGCTCACGCACAAAGAACCCGGCAAGCACCCTTTTTCATTAAAAACGTCCCATACAGGTACAGTTCATACGGAACAAAAAACATGAGCAAGGGGATTATAAGTTTTAAATCTAACAAGTGCCTGCTGGCTTACAAACTAAGAAAAGATAAGATGCCCGTAATCCCTTTCTTGTCCCTCTCCTCAGGAGATGGAACAAGGTAGCAGGAGGGCGAAAGGAGCGCCTAGGCGAGGTGCGAGAAGCAAAAGGCACCAAGAGAGCATCCCGGTGCCGGAACTGGAAGATGAGGCAGCGGCCCGACGATACGCGACGAAGGCGTTGGTGCCCACGTACTCCGACTTTACGTCCGCCGCCCGCCTTCTTCGCCTTCTCCGGCCCTCCTACGCCAGCCACCCAAGGAGGCGATGGGGAACGCGCCGATGGAGAGCTTGACGAGGAAGGCCCTCGGTAGGGCGCGTGGCCGAGGGAGGGGCGACGCGGTCAGTCGGAGTCGGGGTCGGCGCCCCGCCGCTCGACGCCCTCGTCGTCGTTGTCACTGTCCTCCTTGTCACTCCCGCTCAAGGAAGAATCTTCATCGTCGGAGGAGCTCTCCACGCAGCACTTCAGACGAGTTCCAAGATCTCTGAAGACCTTGACGGAGAGCAGGCCGTCCTCCATTGACTTGAAGTAGAGGATGAGCCCCGCTGTCAGGCTGTGGATGCGAGCGAACGTCTTCCATCCATGACAGAGGTACATGACGTGAGGAGCGGGGAAGTCGACACCCGCGTGCCGCCGTTCCCGCAGCCCCTCATGTGCAACCTGAGGGTCTGGGGTGGATCGAGCTCCATCTCCCGAGCGAATGGGGTAGGGAGACGGAGGCGGCGACACGGTGGCCGGCGCAGCCTGACGAAGAACTCGCGAGGCTGGTCCCCGACGTGGCCTTCCAGTGGAAGAGGCATCGCTGGCGGAGTCGAGGCCGGTGTGCCGCCCCGTCCCCTCTTCCCCGAGCGCCAGGACGACCTCGGCCTCGCCCCATCCCCCTTCCTCTTGTGCCCAGCTCTGCCACCACGAGCTCTTGGGGAGGAGGGATGCGTTGTCGAGCAGCAACTCTCACTGCCATCATCGAAGGGCCGGCGCCTCCTCTCGCCATGGCAGATGGAGGAAAGGAGCCGAAGTGAATGAAGACGGACGATGAAGGGATGTGGGATGCCATCCCCCTCCCCCTTCTTATAAAGAGGCAGGGTCGGGGCTCGGCCGCCCCGCTCAACCAATCCGGCCATCGGGGGTGCAGGGAATCAGGACCGACCCGCTGCCCCAATCAGCGAGGGCCCGGTTTCCCGCCTCCACCACCTGCCACCTGCATGGAGGACACGTGGCGAGCAAGCAGAATCGAGGGGATGGGTGAGGCGACCGTTCCCCGCCCCGTGATCGTGGGGCGCGGACGCCTTGAAGACCACGACCCGAGTCCACTCAGTAAATGAGCCGCGCCTCTGCGCCTCCCTCTTTTTATGGGGAAGGTGCGAGCTGCCTCTTTACCACGATGTGATGCATGCGTGCGGGAGCCGCCCCATGCATGACCCCCACGTCACGCACGACCCTCCACGTCGCGCGTTCAACACGGGTCGTGGGGAAGCGCAGCGGACGAAACAGTTACTGCGGTAAAAATCTGCCCCACCTGCCCGCGCACCGTTCTAGGCCAGGCCCAACAACGCGTCGCGCTTATGTGTGGCCCAGACCCGGGGGCTCCTGTCGGTGTACAAAAGTAGGGGCTCTCCTTTTGACCCCTTTACTTGTGCATGGGCAGTCAGAGCCACGTGCCACGGCCACACTTAGCAGGGCAGAGAAGGGAAGCCAGAGAGAAACCAAAGCGCAAGGCAAACAAAGCAACGCCAAGACCAAAAGCATGAAAGAGCAAGGGGCGAGGTGGACTCCCCCGGCAAGACCCTTCCCGGGGCGGCCTCCGCGGCCCCGGCAAGGTGCTTGCCAGGGCAAATTGCCCGACGCCGGCAGAGCGAGCCACCCTTGAGCCCAAGGGTTCCAAACGTCACCAACAACTACATTGGATCCAGGGCTCGGGAGGCACCTCTGTGGTTGCATGCAGATCTTTGTCAAGATCATAGATACATGAGATCAGATGAGGACCAGCAGACGACGATCCTCAGCGAGATTCTAGCCGAGGAAACCCACAAGACCCCCGGCAAGAGCCTTGCCGGGGACGACCACAGTGCCACGACAAGATGCTTGCCGGGCCCCCCGGCAAGACCCTAGCCGAGGGCATCAGTAGGGCCACAGCCAGGCCCGCACCAGCCAAGACTCCACCGCCGTTCCCATGCAGCTGCTAGCTCAACCAGCTGGGCAGGCACCTGCGTTGCGACGGCGGCCTCTACGCCGACTCAGCAAGCACCTACATGGTGGCATGTAGATCTTCATGAAGGCTCCACCACCGCGCCGCCTCAACAGCCTGCCTGCCTACATGGGCACCGCACGCTTCGCTGGCCCGGGCGTGTGTCGATGCGAGGCGGGGCGGCAACGGACGTGACGGGCCTCGTTCCCGTCCCCGATAAAGCTAATGGACACCTAAGTAGCGCATTTAATGCGCTTTGTCCTGTAATGCCGGGCAATAAGCTCGTGCACTGTAGACCTTTCCACCTCTTGTGTGCCACTGTGGCGACCCCTTTTGCCTATAAAAGGAGGCCCAAGGCGACCAGGGGAGGGATTCGGCTCTTTTGGGCAAGTTACACCCCGTAGCTAGCTCAAGAACACAAGAACGCTCAATACATCCACCAAAGCAGGACTAGGGTATTACGCATCTTCGCGGCCCAAACCTGGGTAAACGATCTGTGTGCTTCCTGCCAGACCTGCTCTTCTCACAACCCCGCGCCCGCCAACCGTAGAAGGGATTCCAGTGATCCCATAGGTGTTGTTTCCCCGACAGCACGCTCCCAAGACACTAACAATTTGGGTATTTGATCTGAGTTGGTATTGACCTATACGCACTAACGGCCACACGGGACAAGTTTATGGGCAACCGGCGCCGTATGTATCAGTCAAAGCTTTGCAGACGTCAACGACTGAGCGGCGTGTGCGCGGATGGCCCGGGTAATTAAGCACCTACCTTGTATAAGGAGGTTGCCAGGACTGACACCGGGCGCATACGCAACGTGCAGGAGCGCAAAGGGCGATGGGCCCAAGACCCCTGCGCACTTAGGATGTAGATCGGCGTGCTGGCCTCTCTGTTGAGCCTAGGTAGGGCTACGACATGTTGATCTTCCGAGGCCGGGCATGACCCAGGAAAGTGTGTCCGGCCAGAGATGATTGAGCGTATCGGGTAATGTGGTGCACCCCTGCACAGAAGTTAATCTATTCGAATAGTCATGTCCACGGTAACAGGACGACTTGGAGTTATATCCCAATCTATACAACTAGAACTGGATACTGAGATGATAATTGGATATGATGGCTCCGGGATTGCTTTCTTGTAGGGAGTCGAGGAAGGATCTCTGGGCATTAATACTACAGCATGCTTGCTACTTATAATATGCTAATCTGCACTCTTCTAATGCTTCAAGATGCTAGTCTACGAGAGGCTACTCTTTCCCCTCTATTCATGCATTCTGTAGTTCAGTCCAAAGATATAGCCCCATTCCTTTGATACTGATGCATACTTAGTGTAGATCTAACGTGAGTCTTGCGAGTACTTTGGATGAGTACTCATGGTTGCTTTGCTACCTCTTTTCCCCTATACCCGATTGTTGTGATCAGATGGCGGATCCCAGGAGCCAGATGCCACCACCGACGACTACTACTACCCCGAGGGTGCCTACTACTACGTGCAGGCCGCCGACGGCCAGGAGTTGATAGGAGGCTCCCAGGCAGGAGGCCTTGCCTTTTCGATCATGCTACTTTTGCGCTAGCCTTCTTAAGGCAAACTTGTTAAACATATGTTTGTACGAAGATATTGTTGCTTCCGCTGACTTGTTTGTATTCGAGCTAATGTGTTTGAGCCCTCGAGGCCCCTGGCTTGTAATATAAAGCTTGTATTGTTGGAAATATGCCCTAGAGGCAATAATAAAATGGTTATTATTGTATTTCCTTGTTCATGATAATTGTCTATTGTTCATGCTATAATTGTATTAACTGGAAACCGTAATACATGTGTGAATACATAGACCACAACATGTCCCTAGTAAGCCTCTAGTTGACTAGCTCGTTGATCAATAGATGATTATGGTTTCCTGACCATGGACATTGGATGTCATTGATAACGGGATCACATCATTAGGAGAATGATGTGATGGACAAGACCCAATCCAAAGCATGGCACAAGATCGTGTAGTTCGTTTGCTAAGAGCTTTTCTAATGTCAAGTATCATTTCCTTAGACCATGAGATTGTGCAACTCCCGGATACCGTAGGAATGCTTTGGGTGTACCAAACGTCACAACGTAACTGGGTGGCTATAAAGGTGCACTACAGGTATCTTCGAAAGTGTCTGTTGGGTTGGCACGAATCGAGACTGGGATTTGTCACTCCGTATGATAGAGAGGTATCTCTGGGCCCACTCGGTAATGCATCATCATAATGAGCTCAATGTGACTAATGAGTTAGCCACGGGATCATGCATTACGGAACGAGTAAAGTGACTTGCCGATAATGAGATTGAACGAGGTATTGGGATACCGAAGATCGAATCTCGGGCAAGTAACATACCGATAGACAAAGGGAATTGTATACGGGATTGATTGAATCCCCGACATCATGGTTCATCCGATGAGATCATCGTGGAACATGTGGGAGCCAACATGGGTATCCAGATCCCGCTGTTGGTTATTGGCCGGAGAACGTCTCGGTCATGTCTGCATGGTTCCCGAACCCGTAGGGTCTACACACTTAAGGTTCGATGACGCTAGGGTTATAGGGAATAGATATACGTGGTTACCGAATGTTGTTCGGAGTCCCGGATGAGATCCCGGACATCACGAGGAGTTCCGGAATGGTCCGGAGGTAAAGAATAATATATAGGAAGTGAGGTTTTGGCCACCGGAAGAGTTTCGGGCGTCACTGGTAATGTACCGGGACCACCGGAGGGTTCCGGGGGTCCTCCGGGAGGGGCCACCAACCCCAGAGGCCTGCGTGGGCCAAGTGTGGGAAGGGACCAGCCCCTAGGTGGGCTGGTGCACCTCCCACAAGAGGCCCAAGGCGCATGGAAAGGGGGAAAGGGGAAAACCCTAGGCTCAGATGGGCCTAAGGCCCACCTAGGGTGCGCCCCCCCCCTCTCTCCCCCTCTTGGCCGCCCCCCTCCATCCAATCTAGGGCTGCTGCCCCTAGGGGTGGGAACCCTAGAGGGGGCGCACCCTCCTCCCCTTCCCCTATATATAGTGGGGGTTTTGGGGCTGCCATAGACACGAGTCTCCCTCTCTCTTGGCGCAGCCCTACCCCTCTCCCTCCTCGTTTCTCGCAGTGCTTGGCGAAGCCCTGCTGGAGTGCCATGCTCCTCCATCGTCACCATCCCGTTATGCTGCTGCTGGACGGAGTCTTCCCCAACCTCTCCCTCTCACCTTGCTGGATCAAGGCACGGGAGACGTCACCGGGCTGCATGTGTGTTGAACGCGGAGGCACCGTTGTTCGGTGCTTAGATCGGATTCGGCCGCGATCTGAAACGCTTCATGTACGACTTCACCGACCGCGTTCTTGTAACGCTTCCGCATCGTGATCTTCAAGGGTATGAAGATGCACTCCCCTCTCTCTCGTTGCTAGCTATTCCATAGATTGATCTTGGTGATGCGTAGAAAATTTTGAATTTCTGCTACGTTCCCCAACAATGGTATCAGAGCTAGGTCTATGCGTAGATTCTATGCACGAGTAGAACACAAAGTAGTTGTGGGCGATGATTTGTTCAATTTGCTTACCGTTACTAGTCTTATCTTGATTTGGCGTCATTGTGGGATGAAGCAGCCCGGACCGACCTTACACGTACTCTTACGTGAGACAGGTTCCACCGACTGACATGCACTTGATGCATAAGGTGGCTAGCGGGTGTCTGTCTCTCCCACTTTAGTTGGATCAGATTCGATGAAAAGGGTCCTTATGAAGGGTAAATAGCAATTGGCATATCACCGTTGTGGCTTTTGCGTAGGTAAGAAACGTTCTTGCTAGAAACCCATAGCAGCCACGTAAAACATGCAACAACAATTAGAGGACGTCTAACTTGTTTTTGCAGGGTATGCTATGTGATGTGATATGGCCAAAAGGATGTGATGAATTATATATATGTGATGTATGAGATTGATCATGTTCTTGTAATAGGAATCACGACTTGCATGTCAATGAGTATGACAACCGGCAGGAGCCATAGGAGTTGTCTTAATTTATTGTATGACCAGCGTGTCAATGAAAAACGCCATGTAATTACTTTACTTTATTGCTAACCGTTAGCCATAGTAGTAGAAGTAATAGTTGGCAAGACAACTTCATGAAGACACGATGATGGAGATCATGATGATGGAGATCATGGTGTCATGCCGGTGACGAAGGTGATCATGTCGCACCTCGAAGATGGAGATCAAAAGGCGCAAGATGATATTGGCCATATCATGTCACTTTATGATTTGCATGTGATGTTTGTCATGTTTACATCTTATTTGCTTAGAACGACGGTAGCATAAATAAGATGATCCCTCGCAATAATTTCAAGAAAGTGTTCCCCCTAACTGTGCACCGTTGCGAAGGATCATTGTTTCGAAGCACCACGTGATGATCGGGTGTGATAGATTCTAACGTTCGCATACAACGGGTGTAAGCCAGATTTACACATGCGAAACACTTAGGTTGAATTGACGAGCCTAGCATGTACAGACATGGCCTCGGAACACAAGAGACCGAAAGGTCGAACATTTGTCGTATAGTAGATACGATCAACATGGAGATGTTCACCGATGATGACTAGTCCGTCTCACGTGATGATCGGACACGGCCTAGTTGACTCGGATCATGTATCACTTAGATGACTAGAGGGATGTCTATCTGAGTGGGAATTCATTAAATAATTTGATTAGATGAACTTAATTATCATGAACATAGTCAAAAGGTCTTTGCAAATTATGTCGTAGCTTACGCTTTAGTTCTACTAAGATATGTTCCTAGAGAAAATTTAGTTGAAAGTTGATAGTAGCAATTATGCGGACTGGGTCCGTAAACTGAGGATTGTCCTCATTGCTGCACAGAAGGCTTATGTCCTTAATGCACCGCTCGGTGTGCTGAACCTCGAGCGTCGTTTGTGGATGTTGCGAACATCTGACATACACGTTTTGATGACTATGTGATAGTTCAGTGCGTAATGTTAAATGGTTTAGAATTGAGGCACCGAAGACATTTTGAAACGTCGCGGAACATATGAGATGTTCCAAGAGCTGAGATTGGGATTTTAAGCTCGTGCCCACGTCAAGAGGTGTGAGACCTCTGACAAGTTTCTTAAGCCTGCAAACTAAGGGAGAAAAGCTCAATCATTGAGCATGTGCTCAGATTGTCTGAGTACTACAATCGCTTGAATCGAGTGGGAGTTAATCTTCCAGATGAGATAGTGATGGTTCTCCATAGTCACTGCCACCAAGCTACTAGAGCTTCGTGATGAACTATAACATATCAGGGGTAGACATGATGATCCTTGAGCAACTCGCGATGTTTGACACCGCGAAAGTAGAAATCAAGTAGGAGCATCAATTGTTGATGGTTAGTAAAACCACTAGTTTCAAGAAGGGCAAGGGAAAGAAGGGATACTTCATGAAACGGCAAATCAGTTGCTGCTCTAGTGAAGAAACCCAAGGTTGAACCCAAACCTGAGACTAAGTGCTTCTGTAATGAGGGGAACGGTCACTGAAGCAGAACTATCCTAGATACTTGGTGGATGAGAAGGCAGGCAAGGTCGACAGAAGTATATTGGATATACATTATATGAATGTGTACTTTACTAGTACTCCTGGTAGCACCAGGGTATTAGATACCGGTTCGGTTGCTAAGTGTTGGTAACTCGAAATAAAAGGCTACGGAATAAACGGAGACTAGCTAAAGGTGAGATGACGATATGTGTTGGAAGTGTTTCCAAAGTTGATGTGATCAAGCATCGCATGCTCCCTCTACCATCGAGATTGGTGTTAAACCTAAATAATTGTTATTTGGTGTTTGCGTTGAGCATAGACATGATTGGATTTTTTTTTCGCAATACGGTTATTCATTTAAGCAGAATAATGGTTACTCTGTCTATTTGAATAATACCTTCAATGGTCTTGCACCTAAAATGAATGGTTTATTGAATCTCGATCGTAGTGATACACATGTTCATGCCAAAAGATATAAGATAGTAATGATAGTACCACATACTTGTGGCACTGCCACTTGAGTCATATTGGTATAAAACGCATGAAGAAGCTCCATGTTGATGGATCTTTGGACTCACTCGTTTTTGAAAAGATTGAGACATGCGAACCATGTCTATTAGTATATATGCATGAAGAAAGTCCATACAGATGGATCGTTTGGACTCACTTGATTTTGAATCACTTGAGACATGCAAATCATACCACATGGGCAAGATGACTGAAAGGCCTCGTTTTCAGTAAGATGGAACAAGAAAGCAACTTGTTGGAAGTAATACATTTTGATGTGTGCGGTCCAGTGAGTGCTGAGGCATGCAGTGGATATCGTTATGTTCATACTTCACAGATGATTTGAGTAGATGCTGAATATATTTACTTGATGAAACACAAGTCTGAATTATTGAAAGGTTCAAGTAATTTCAGAGTGAAGTTGAAGATCGTTGTGACAAGGGGATAAAATGTCTATGATATGATCATAGAGATGAATATCTGAGTTACGAGTTTGGCACACAATTAAGACACTGTAGAAATTGTTTCACAACTAATACCGCCTGGAACACCATAGTGTGATGGTGTGTCCGAACATCATAACTGCACCCTATTGGATATGGTGCATACCATGATGTGTCTTATCGAATTACCACTATCATTTATGGGTTAGGCATTAGAGACAACAACATTCACTTTAAATAGGGCACCACGCAATTCCGTTGAGACGACACCGTATGAACTATGGTTTAGAGAAACCTAAGCTGTCATTTCTTAAAAGTTTGGGGCTGCGACGCTTATGTGAAAAAGTTTCAGGCTGATAAGCTTGAACCCAAAGCGGATAAATGCATCTTCATAGAATACCCAAAACAGTTGGGTATACCTCCTATTTCAGATCTGGAAGCAAAAGTGATTGTTTCTAGAAACGGGTCCTTTCTCGAGGAAAAGTTTCTCTCGAAAGAATTGAGTGGGAGGATGGTGGAGACTTGATGAGGTTATTGAACCATGACTTCAACTAGTGTGTAGCAGGGCACAGGAAGTTGTTCCTGTGGCACCTACACCAATTGAAGTGGAAGCTTATGATAGTGATCATGAAACTTCGGATCAAGTCACTGCCAAACCTCGTAGGTCGACAAGGATGCGTACTACTTCAGAGTGGTACATAATCCTGTCTTGGAAGTCATGTTGCTAGACAACAATGAACCTACGAGCTATGGAGAAACGATGGTGGGCCCGGATTCCGACGAATGGCTCGAGGCCATAAAATCCGAGAGAGGATCCATGTATAAAACCAAAATATAGACTTTGGAAGAACTACTTGATGGTCGTAAGGCTGTTGGGTGCAGATGGATTTTAAAAGGAAGACAGACAATGATGGTAAGTGTCACCATTAAGAAAGCTCGACTTGTCGTTAAGATGTTTTCTGACAAGTTCAAGGAGTTGACTGCAATGAGACTTTCTCACTCGTAGCGATGCTAAGAGTCTGTTGGAATTATATTAGCAGTTACTGCATTATTTATGAAATCTTGGAGATAGGATGTCAAAACATTGTTTCCTCGACGATTTTCTTGAGGAAAGGTTGTATGTGATACAACCAGAAGGTTTTGTCAATCCTGAAAGATGCTAACAAGTATGCAAAGCTCCAGCAATCCTTCTAAGGACTGGAGTAAGCATCTCGGAGTTGGAATGTATGCTTTGATGAGATGATCAAAGATTTTGGGTTTTTACAAAGTTTATGAGAAACTTGTATTTCCAAAGAAGTGAGTGGGAGCACTATAGAATTTTTGATGAGTATATGTTGTTAACATATTATTGATCATAAATGATGTAGAATTTCTGGAAAGCATACAGGGTTATTTGAAAAGTGTTTTTCAATGGAAACCCTGGATTAAGCTACTTGAACATTGAGCATCAAGATCTATAAGGATAGATAAAAAATGCTTAATAGTACTTTCAAATGAATACATACCGTGACAAGATTTTGAAGGAGTTCAAAATGGATCAGCAAAGAAGGAGTTCTTGGCTGTGTTACAAGGTGTGAGTATTGAGTAAGACTCAAGACCTGGCCACGGCAGAAGAGAGAGAAAGGACGAAGGTCGTCCCCTATGCTTTAGACGTAGGCTCTACACTATGCTATGCTGTTTACCGCACCTGAAGTGTGCCTTGCCATGAGTTAGTCAAGGGGTACAATAGTGATCCAGGAATGGATCACATGACAGCGGTCGAACTTATCCTTAATAACTAGTGGACTAAGGAATTTTCTCGATTATGGAGGTGGTAAAAGAGTTTGTCGTAAAGGGTTACGTCGATGCAAACTTTGACACTAATCCGGATGACTCTGAGTAGTAAACCGGATTCGTATAGTAGAGCAGTTATTTGGAATAGCTCCAAGTAGTGCGTGGTAGCTGCATCTACAAGATGACATAGAGATTTGTAAAGCACACACAGATCTGAAAGGTTCAGACCCGTTGACTGATAACCTCTCTCACAAGCGAGATATGAACAAACCCCATGGGTGTTGGATTCATTACAATTACATAGTGATGTGAACTAGAGTATTGACTCTAGTGCAAGTGGGAGACTGTTGGAAATATGCCCTAGAGGCAATAATAAAATGGTTATTATTGTATTTCCTTGTTCATGATAATTGTCTATTGTTCATGCTATAATTGTATTAACTGGAAACCGTAATACATGTGTGAATACATAGACCACAACATGTCCCTAGTAAGCCTCTAGTTGACTAGCTCATTGATCAATAGATGGTTATGGTTTCCTGACCATGGACATTGGATGTCATTGATAACGGGATCACATCATTAGGAGAATGATGTGATGGACAAGACCCAATCCTAAGCATGGCACAAGATCGTGTAGTTCGTTTGCTAAGAGCTTTTCTAATGTCAAGTATCATTTCCTTAGACCATGAGATTGTGCAAATCCCGGATACCATAGGAATGCTTTGGGTGTACCAAACGTCACAACGTAACTGGGTGGCTATAAAGGTGCACTACAGGTATCTCCGAAAGTGTCTGTTGGGTTGGCACGAATCGAGACTGGGATTTGTCACTCCGTATGACGGAGAGGTATCTCTGGGCCCACTCGGTAATGCATCATCATAATGAGCTCAATGTGACTAATGAGTTAGCCACGGGATCATGCATTATGGAACGAGTAAAGTGACTTGCCGGTAACGAGATTGAACGAGGTATTGGGATACCGACGATCGAATCTCGGGCAAGTAACATATCGATAGACAAAGGGAATTGTATACGGGATTGATTGAATCCCCGACATCGTGGTTCATCCGATGAGATCATCGTGGAACATGTGGGAGCCAACATGGGTATCCAGATCCCGCTGTTGGTTATTGGCCGGAGAACGTCTCGGTCATGTCTGCATGGTTCCCGAACCCGTAGGGTCTACACACTTAAGGTTCGATGACGCTAGGGTTATAGGGAATAGATATACGTGGTTACCGAATGTTGTTCGGAGTCCCGGATGACATCCCAGACGTCACGAGGAGTTCCGGAATGGTCCGGAGGTAAAGAATAATATATAGGAAGTGAGGTTTTGGCCACCGGAAGAGTTTCGGGCGTCACTGGTAATGTACCGGGACCACCAGAGGGTTCCGGGAGTCCACCGGGAGGGGCCACCAACCCCAGAGGCCTGCGTGGGCCAAGTGTGGGAAGGGACCAGCCCCTAGGTGGGCTGGTGCACCTCCCACAAGAGGCCCAAGGCGCATGGAAAGGGGGAAAGGGGAAAACCCTAGGCTCAGATGGGCCTAAGGCCCACCTAGGGTGCGCCTCCCCTCTCTACCCCTCTTGGGCGCCCCCCTCCATCCAATCTAGGGCTGCCGCCCCTAGGGGTGGGAACCCTAGAGGGGGCGCACCCTCCTCCCCTTCCCCTATATATAGTGGGGGGTTTGGGGCTGCCATAGACACGAGTCTCCCTCTCTCTTGGCGCAGCCCTACCCCTCTCCCTCCTCGTCTCTCGCAGTGCTTGGCGAAGCCCTGCTGGAGTGCCACGCTCCTCCATCATCACCATGCCGTTGTGCTGCTGCTGGACGGAGTCTTCCCCAACCTCTCCCTCTCACCTTGCTGGATCAAGGCACGGGAGACGTCACCGGGCTGCATGTGTGTTGAACGCGGAGGCACCGTTGTTCGGTGCTTAGATCGGATTCGGCCGCGATCTGAAATGCTTCGTGTACGACTTCACCGACCGCGTTCTTGTAACGCTTCCACATCGCGATCTTCAAGGGTATGAAGATGCACTCCCCTCTCTCTCGTTGCTAGTTATTCCATAGATTGATCTTGGTGATGCGTAGAAAATTTTGAATTTCTGCTACGTTCCCCAACATGTATGTCTTAAATTTGTGTTTAGAGTTGTGTTGTGATATCTTCCCGTGAATCCCTGATCTTGATCCTACACATTTGCGTGCATGATTAGTGTACGATTAAATCGGGGGCATCACACCTTGTAGGTTTGGTAAAACATAGTCATTAAAAACCTTTGTTCAATGATCGATAGCGGAATAGTGTACGTCCTTATCGATCCCTATGATTACCTAAATAACATTCGAGTGAACCTTTGGTTATCGTGTGATGTTCCCTCTGCCTCACGATACTTCACAAAGCCCGAGGTGAGATGTATCGGCATCCTCTTGAGTCATACACATGCTCACTATATCGGTCTCCTTGTTACTAGTTTTGTTCTTCTTTCTCGTTGACGTGTTTCGGCATCCCCATGACATAGTTGTCTGGCCAGACGATGATAGATGTCGTCACGTCGAGAGGGCCCTACGAATATCCCTCCATCATCGGAGGAGCAAATTCCACTCTCGAGCTATCTAGTCCCTTTTCAAACTTTCTGATGAACCTGTAAGTTTTCACTATGATCACCATATTAGAGATGATGTTTGGGCAACCCCAAAGCTCACCATACGGTAAGAAGTGACTACGGTACTCTCATGGTATAACAAACTAAAAGACATGTTAACACTCGGTGTTACAAGAATTGATTTCAGGCGATATTTTCTCAAAGTATAACAAACAAGTTTGGGCCGATTCAATATGACCGTTCTTCTAACATCATACTCTCAATGTTGTTTTAGGACTATCATTACACTTAATGTTATCTGGAAAACATGATCACCAACAACACTTGAGCTAGTCTTAGAGGCAAGACCAGGAACCTAATCTTTACCATTTATCATTACAAACGTGCATATGAGTTTTCCACTAAATCACATATTCTACGATCATAGCAGTTTTAGCATAGAATATAAACTCTTGATTATGAATACAAAAATATAATAATACAATATTATTTCCTCTAGGGCATATTTCCATCAAGATCTTATTGATCTTCTTAATCGAAGTTGATCATAGTGAGATTTTCAAGTTGCATGGATTTGCATGCAAGTGGCGTATGTGCCACAAGGTGGGTGATGGATGGGTGTTGGTATTTTTTCCAGTTGCAACGCACAGGCATGTTTGCTAGTAATTTATAAAAGCAACTATAGGTGCAAAAGCTCCCGCAATTTAAGATTTTAACCCAACCAATAACGACCTATTCTCCCCCGCAAAAAATAATGACATATTCTTGCATCACTTTTGAAATCACCACAAATTCCTTTTATTTTCCTCCTCCAATCCAAGTGCTTCCTACCCAAACACCCAAACATGAACAAGACAAGGCATTGCCTTTGTCCTCTCATGTTCTCATTCTTCTTACCTCTCAAATTGTCTATGCCCAAGCCCTCTCCTCCTCCGGCCAACCTACGACCTCTAGAATAGAACTCCCTCCTCCTCGCTTCTCGGACAACAACAGCTCCTCCGGTGCCGCCATGATTCTCGATGGTACCAATTTTCTCCCATGTCGTCCCAACTGAGCTTTTCAACACTGACATGACGCACATGCGGTACCTCCATCTGTTGTTCAACTTTTCCTCGAAATAACTTGATCCCATGTTGCTTCTCCGATGGTGGTTACTGTTTACGAATTTTGCATCGTATTACCCCCTCCAGGTCCTTGTTGTATTAAATCTAGATTGCATCAACATGCTGAAGTGAGCACTGGATGTATGAATTGCAATGACTCAAAGTTGTGTTAAGGCTCGCTTGCTCCCCTCGAATATAAAACCAACCAAGTTTGCCAAACTAACTCGGTTGTACAACATTTGTATTTTCTGATATAGACAAATTAGCATAACCCATCACTAGAGTAGGGTACTGAGGACAATTAGAGTTGGCAAACTCAATGGATCTCTCAAAGCTAACGGCGACAAATTGGATGTGTATCACTCACACACTCGCTTGATCTGCTCAAAACCTAGACTAGCTAGTGGACTAATGTATGGATGGTTTTCGCACCAAACACTATGTACCCTTCTACCCCCCCCCCCCCCTCCAAAACGAATTGTTCAAACATTGCATTACTCACAAACAGAAAATGCTTGATTCTCGACAAGAATGTATAGAAAAATGTTATAGCAATGCTGGAATGTTGAACAACATCATACCAATTATAGTTGCATTATTCAGTCTTTCTCTTTTATGACAATGCATGTACAGTAACTATGGCCACAAAGCAAGAACATGCAAGTCACTTGGTTAGGGAAGTTATATGAAAGATATGGAGCACGACATCTTGTCATGTTCTGTAAAACTCTTTGGTGGCCTTCTAGCATGGTATCCATATCCATATTCATCCTTCGTTGCTCAACATCCTTGTCATATATGGTGTAGATCATAACTCCTTAAAAGGAGAAGATGCAAATGTTAATAGTCATGCTAAAACAAACTTAATTGATATTTCCCATTACATGATATTTCAAGGTCCCTTGTGTTGCATACAAAGTGGTGAACAGAAAGAAGACACCAAGGATCAATAGACACATATTATTCCGGCAACTAAAGCACTACAACAACAACAAAAATATGGAGGGAAAAAACTTCTCCAAATTCATAAAAAAACATGTTGGTCACCACATCAAATTCTGTTAACAGGGTAGTGCTTGCCCAAAATTGAAAATAAATAGATGCATGATAGAGTGGCTCGTATCATGACAACATCCAGTAGGTATCCTAGCTGGGGATCCACCAAAGAATAATAGATGACCTGTTGCGCCCTTGGCGCAAAATATAAATGCAACCAAGAGGTAAGGAACTATTAGAACCCCCTTTTGTCGAACTATGGGGGAAATACGATGACCTGTTGCGCTTGTAGGAGAAATCAAATGCGACTAAGAAGTTAGACCAACTATTTATTATTATTATTTTCCGCCATAAATTAGATTGGATTGAATATGATTGTATCATGAAATGTCAACCGTCCTACACAATTTGCGAAGAAAGTACGCGGAGCACTCTCAAACCGGGGTTGATAGATGCATCAAGTTTGACAGACTGGTTAGCATCGAGGTCGTTGCTCTTGTGAACTTAAAACCGCCCTCCGGATTGAAGACGAATAGCATCGGGGCTGCCCATTCCCAAGAAGTTGGTGACAGGAGGGCGCAATGTTGCATGTGGTTCCACGCGCATGTACTCGTCCGGAAGAGAAAACTCTTCACCCTCTCCTTCGTCCACATCCAACCCACGCTCATACCCTACCTAGTGGGGTAAATGCCTTTCCCACTAACGCCACTGACACGGCTTGAGTACACACCAGCGCGACATTTCTAAGAGTTTCCCAGGTGCAAAGCATAGGCGTGTTGGCCCGGTACCTAGAAACAAACATAATGAGTAGAATAGCATTCCACAAGAGCTGCAAAGGGGACATGGATGCCACCGACTCGCGAGACCAACAACTGCGAGGCAAAACTAAAGGTATCTCACACATGACTACACTGAAGGAAATATGCCCTAGAGGCAATAATAAAGTTGTTATTTTATATTTCCTTATTCATGATAAAGGTTTACTATTCATGCTAGAATTGTAATGAGAAACTTAAATACATGCGTGAATACATAAACAACTACCGTGTCCCTAGTATGCCTCTATTAGACTAGCTCGATGATCAAAGATGGTTAAGGTTTCCTAACCATGGGCATGTGTTGTTGTCATTTGATAACAGGATCACATCATTAGGAGAATGATGTGATGGACAAGACCCATCCGTTAGCTTAGCATAATGATCGTTCAGTTTTATTGATATTGCTTACTTCATGTCAAATACATATTCCTTCGACTATGAGATTATGCAACTCCCGGATACCGGAGGAATGCCTTGTGTGCTATCAAACGTCACAATGTAACTGGGTGATTATAAAGATGCTCTACAGGTATCTCCGAAGGTTTTTGTTGAGTTGGCATAGATCGAGATTAGGATTTGTCACTCTGAGTATCGGAGAGGTATCTCTGGGCCCTCTCGGTAATACACATCATAAGCTTGCAAGCAAACGAATAAGGAGTTAGTCACGAGGTGATGTATTATGGAACGAGTAAAGAGACTTGCCGGCAAGGAGATTGAACTAGGTATGAAGATACCGACGATTGAATCTCGGGCAAGTAACATACCGATGGACAAAGGGAATAATGTATGTTGTCATAACGGTTCGACCAATAAAGATCTTCGTAGAATATGTAGGAGCCAATATGAGCATCCAGGTTCCGTTATTGGTTATTGACCGGAGAAGTGTCTCGGTCATGTCTACATAGTTCTCGAACCCGCAGGGTCCGCACGCTTAACGTTCGATGACGATTTTTTATTATATGAGTTATGTGATTTGGTGTCCGAGTGTTGTTCGGAGTCCTGGATGAGATGACAGACCTGACGAGGAGTCTCGAAATGGTTGAGAGGTAAAGATTGATATATAGGACGATAGTATTCAGACACCGGAAGTATTCCGGAATGTATTAGGTATTTATCGGAGTACCGGGGGGTTTACCGGAACCCTCGGGGGTCAATATATGGGCCATGAGAGGGGAGCACACCAGCCCACAAGGGGTGGCGCGCCCCCCCTATGGCATGTGGCCGAATAGGAGAAGGAGAAGAGGGGGTTCGCCCCCCCCCCCCTCCTTCTCTTCTTCCCCCTTCCTTTCTTCTCCGGTGGAAAAAGGAAAGGGGGCACCACTTGGAGAAACCCCAAGTAGGATTCAGATCCTACTAGGGGCGCCCCCTGGCTGCCTCTCCTCCCCGGCCTCCCACCTATATATATGTGGGGAGGGGGTGCCTAGGACACACAACATCAATTGTTAGCCGTGTGCGGCGCCCCCCTCCACAGTTTACACCCCCGGTCATATTTTCGCAGTGCTTAGGTGAAGCCCTGCGAGGATCACTTCATCATCACCGTCATCACGCCGTCGTGCTGACGGAACTCATCTACTACCTCGACACCTTGTTGGATGAAGAAGGCGAGGGACGTCACCGAGCTGAACGTGTGCAGAACTCGGAGGCGCCGTACGTTCGGTGCTTGATCGGTCAGAGCTAGAAGAAGTTCGACTACATCAACCGCGTTGTCAAACGCTTCCGCTTTCGGTCCACAAGGGTACATAGACACACTCTCCCCCTCGTTGCTATGCATCTTCATGGATAGATCATTGCGTGTGCGTAGAATTTTTTTTTGTTTTCCATGCAACGTTTCCCAACATACACTCAGCAGCAAAAGCAACTGCAGAGTTTAAAAAACGTAGGCATTGAAGCCCATAATTTTTCTTGCCCAACAGCGAGACAACATTACATGGTCAGTTTGGTTTACTCTATCATCTTCTCATACTTGTAATACTGCTCCACTCTGAAAACGCACTCACGGACATCTTCAAAGAACCTCCGTGGGTGGATATAAGTCCCAACTCCATCTATCGTTGATTCCCAAATAATGGCACAAAGGTTTATGTCCATATAATGCGCCCTAAACATCGCCAGGACAATTTGAGCCCCCTCTCATGCAATTGATCGTCTCACGTGTTCCACATTATAATATGGAAAAGATAAGCATATAGTAGTTCAATTTTGAACAATATTATGATTTGCAAGCTATTGCATAGAACTTAAGTGTATATGTTCATTACATGTCAGTGTCTCAAACAAAAAACAATATTGTTGGAAGATTAATCATCTCTCGACACATTAAAAGTAAATTGCATCTCACATCACCAATGTCGCGCGCACACACATATAAACATCCACTTGCGCACACACATTGATGCATGGGCGCGCACACGGGCACTCAAACGTACACACACCTGCGCTTGCAAACCCCACCCACACACAAGCGTGCACACACATGAAACAAGTACACACCGCAAACACACACGCATGCAACACGCACATACTCAAGTCAGCAAGCACATAATACACGCATAAATAGCACACACAAGAAGATATCTGGAAGCCAACCTCACAACGCAGTATATATCTCAAAACATGTGAAATCAACATATACAAAAGCAGACTGGACAGGAAGAATTTTTTGGCGCCTGCTATCTAGGTGATATTTTTGGTTTCGTAGCTTTTTTTTTTTTACCGTTAGTTTTGGCCACGTACGAGGTGGCCAGAGTTTTAGTCACGTACGAGGTGGTACTAAACGCTTGTAATGAAATAATAAGTAAAAACAAAACTTTTCGCACTGTTGCTGCTTCGGGGCGAGTCATCCCGTCATCCATAATGGGCCTCAAATACTGATGGGCTTTCTCCTTGCTTTCCTAGGGCCAGGAAAAATTATGCACGTGCATAGAACTCGAACTCGCGCCCTTGACTCCCAGCAGTACGGCTGTAGCCAACAAGCCAAGCCTATGTTTGTGTTGAAAAGAGGGTTCACCTTCTAATGACATAGTCCCACCTCGCTTCTTTACATGTAAATTTTCTAATTTATATACGTTGGATATTTTTTGTGTATCAAGGAGCAGTGTTGGGAATCATTAAGGACAAAAAATAAACCGTCCAAGAACAAGTATTTCTGAACGGAGGGAGTACAAGGAAAGAGGGATCAAATAAGAATTGAGGATGAGAGAAAGAAACCTTCCATGCTCAATATGAGGCAGAAAAGGAAGGTAATCACAGAGTCGAGATGGAAGGTTCCATATGTGAAAGAAAGATGTGATGTGACTAAGGAGAGTCAATCTGGACACATACAAATTAGATAAGAAGAAGAAAAGCAGAAAGGACTATCAAGAATATGTCTTTATAACACATAGATGCCTTTGCACTTGAAATATGCGTATAACTTAAGGACATACAAAATTAGATGCCTTTGCACTTGAAAAAGAAACATACAGCGGCCGGTCTGATCTATCAGCAATTTGACATGCGTACAATTTGACATGTGAAATCAACAGATACAAAAGCTGACTGGGCAGGAAGAATTTTTTGGCGCCTGCTATATAACAAAAGCGGAAAAGTAATGATAGCCAAAAACCAACATGAGCGTTTTCATTATAGCTAGAGTTACAACCATAGACAATGCCAGATAAAAAATTCACAAAAAGCTCTATGCAGAAGGGAGAGAGCTGGTGTCCGGCTTGACTCTTAGGGACAGGAGTACATCGAGAAGTGTGCCTAACAAAAAGATCAGAGGGATTCGCCAAGAAAAATCATAGCAAGGTTTTTTTTATTTGCTGGGGAGAGGCAAGGGTTGACGTTCTACTCCGCATTTCATGTGAAAATTTGCCAACACCTAATACGATCCATCAAAAAATTCTGATGCATTTACGCGGAGACATTTTTTTTAGATACTTCCTCTATCTGGATTTATTAGCCCCTCTTGTATTTTGGGTCATATTTTGATGATAAAATTAACTGATAAAACATAAGTTATATATAGCAACAATAATATTATTATAAACTACATACAAATGTTTTCAGCGGTACAATATTTGATAACATGCATTAACATTTTATTATTTAAATATATGGTCACAATTTGACCCAAAATATAATGGAGACTAATAAATCCGGAGGGAAGTAATATGTACCGAGTCAGTTTGTTGTGGGGCCTCTCGTAGTGGTGGTATCATTACAGATATCATGCATCCTAAGACAGCATGTAGTATGAGCATGTCAACTAAGCAATTTGATGATGTGATATAGTATTAAATGAACAAAGAGAGAGTTGAGTATCATATCATGATACTCCCTCTCTTCCGGTTTACAGGGCTCAATTCAAAAATCTCATCAACCAAGGTAGATGGTGAATGATGGAACATTTCTTGTAGTTTGCAATAGTACTCCATTAATGCGTTTGTAGTACTAAAAAATGTTTATCAATGCATTAATTGAAATGCATGCATGTGACCAATAAATGATCAAAAACTTTTACATGCAAGGATGAGTTTTCTTTTAAACTTTGCGTGCAATAATTTAATGCACCTTAATAATCTGAACATGTGACAGAGAGCAATAAAATTGAGACCTATAAAATGGAAAAACAATTTTTTGAGATAAGACCTATAAGGTTGGTTGTAATGGGAGTATCATAGCTAGCATCATGCATGCCAACTAGGCAATTTTGATGAGGTGGCATGGAATTAAATGAAGAATGGATGATGGAGTATCATATCATGATACCGTATCATAATAAATGTTATGCTACTATATATCATGCACGGCAATAAATAAAGTCATCTATGATACTAGTATAGTATGATACTATGCATTACGGAGGTAGTATCACGCACTAGTATCATATGCATGCTACTAACTTAAGATAGTACCCATTACATGCAGCCTAAACCAAAAAGGTAGGTAGTACCGTATCATATTAAATTATGTGCCACTATGTGTCATGCATGATAATAAATGAAGTTATCTATGATACCAACATATGATATGATGCACTACGAATGTAGTATCATACACTAGTATCGTATACATGATACTAGTATATGACACTCCCCACTACGACCAGCCTAGTGCATGCCAACTAAGCATACTGTTGAGTTATTGTTGAGTTCTTATGGTAGTTAATGAGGAAAGATGTATCTATATCTATATTTATTTATCTCTGCTACCTAAAAAGAATCTAAGATCCAACTTTCACTCCATTTTTTTTCTCACCACCCCTTCATCCAATCTCCCATCCTTCATCATTTTTTTCTTATTTTTCATCCTTCTAGTTTTCATCAAACCAATATTTGGTAACCCAATAAACAAGATCAACCTATGGTATAGCAATAAATTCATGGCTAGTAAGTGAATTTTCTGATGATAAATCTAGTATATGTCAAACTCTTTGGTAACCCAATAAATAGGAATAAATTCACAACTTAGAAGAAAATAAATATCAATCAACTACTTCTATTTGGTAACCAAATAAAGCAGATTAATGGGCACATGCCTATTTTATCAATTTAAAAATACTAAATGGAAAATCTATACTTTATTACCAATCGTAATCTTATTTTGTTTATTTACTTTGCATCAAGATTTGTCCCGTATGATCCTCTTGTTGTGTTAAAAACAAAATATTTGGTCTCATGGCAACGCACAAGCATATACCTAGTACCAATACAAAATGAGTGAGTTGTGGAGATCTAACAAATCTCACCCGTTCAATCATGTCTATGCAATGATCTACATCGCTCCAGTGTTTACCGTTAAATATGTTTAGCACCCTTCCCTAAAAATATCATTTATAATTGTCAATGTTAACCAAATAATTACATCATACCTAGTATAACACGCAACTTATATCTTGCCTAATATTAGCATGCAATATAATCAATATCTTGCCTAATATTAACATGCATTGCACGCACACAATTACTAATCATATAAAAAATACTAACATGGGTCACATAAAAATAATAAATGAAGTCATAAAGATAAATCTATGATACTACTATAAAGCTAGTATCACTACTATCATATGTACGATAACAAAACACCTGGCAGTGTTAAAAAAACAACAGCTGGCAGGACTTAGTGCTGTCTAGTAACGTTTGACGCATGTGACTTAATCTCATCGACAAGATGCCAACATTAAAGAATGCCGCGGGAAGGTTAATTTAACTAGTTAAGCACACAGTAACCATGGAGGAACCCTGCCAAAACTCTTACTTCTGTCTTTAAGATGAATTTCTTGCAACAGGGCCCAAGGAGTGCTGGAGCTAACAATGCACCACACCGCGTAATGTGTCTCAGATGTACTTGAGAACCGTAAACTAGTATCACGCGCCCGAAACAAAATTGTCAACACATGCACAAACAGCCAGAGAGCAAATCCTCTCTCAAGCTTTATTATACTCGTAATAGTTAACTATGTGTGTGTCTCTCTCTCCACGTGATCCGTCTTTCTCCCTACTTTGCTAGCTAATCTGGACGGAGTCGAAATAACTCCCTAGCTTTAACGGACAAGCATATGGCATAAGGCATCAGAAGCTTTTCTTCCCGACCGAAGCTTAGCTGGGTGTGGGAAACACAAACAACATGCAAAATTCTAAAGGTAGCAAATCCACCTCACTAAATGTTCACACACGCGTCCAGTTAGTGCCCAGACGTGTCCGTTTTGAGCCCCTACTTTTTCGTGCATACAATCATACTTCTCATTTTCTCCTTTATATGTCATGTCACTTACATGTGATTAGTAGAAATGAAGAGCGAGAAATAAAAAACATAAAGAAAGAGAAAAGGTGATCCTGAGTGGGTCGCATCCTACGTGGGGGTCATTACCAGGCACGTCTGTGAGCCCTCATATCCTCCCCACGTTTGGTATCAATATGAGGGTTTGCGCACAACCCGGGCATATAGGGGTTGAGTCACTTTCTCCCATCTCTCTCCTGTCTAGTCACTGATCGGGCGCGTCCACGGATGTTTAAAGAGGATTTGAGGGGGTCGGTTGTAGATGCTCTTAGCAGGGTTACTCGTGTGGTCCCATCCCCTCTGCATGGGACTCTGAAGCCTTTGCGTAAGGAGAAGGATGATACCTCTCACCCTGAGTGGCGTAGCGGGGTGCCCGGAAAAGAAGAACATCGCGTGCAACATCCCAATGGCCAAAGCGCAGAGTATAGGTTATTGGAAGTTGTTGATGAGTTGCGAGAGGTGAGAAAAGTGGAGGTTGTTGAGGAAAACATGAAAGCCTACCTAGACATGTGAAAAAGATCGCTTTCGGCGCAAGTGATCGCGACATTGAGCACTTTGGCAAGCATTGCCGGGAAGTCAAAGCTGGACCTTGCAGGATATTTCTCACAAGATAATGTTAGCCCATTATGCTTCCATGCAGAGGCGGTGCCGAGGCTTGATATGGATGAGCTATGTTGAGCGCTTGGTGGTCAGTTCGGTTGCACTTGAGCCATGCCTAATGGTTTTGGACCTCTTGTGTGTGGATCAGACGATGTCTCTTGATGTTGCGTTTAGGTCTGCCCTCCCCAAGCTCTATTGTCGTTTTCTTGTTTTGTGTGTGTTTTTACTTGGTTTTCCCTAATTAATCGTGAAATGTTAGTTTCTTAGGTCCGGTTTCCCTTATAAATTAGACCATCTCTATTATGTTTAATGAAATGCAGCCCCTTGCCTTCGCGATGACGTTCTTCAAAAAATGAACCAGAGGTATGTTTTGATACACCCCACATAATCTGAGATGACGCAACCCTAAGCTAACATGTATACACCAAATACTAGCATCCTCGAGATCATCCCTCAAGGCTTGCACCTTCCATACGAGCAATACAATACACAATGGCAAGAAGTATGGTATTATCTCTCTCTGATGGCCTCGTATGCATTCATCTAAATTCTCAATCAGTACACCACCATCTATTTATTATTGCTTGATCTTTACATCGAGAGTTTGTGTGTTGGGTAGAGGTTGTGCACATAAAATTTGTCACGGTCGGATCCATATGGTTTTCTTCATTGAGTCCGACATCTTCGCTCCGGGCCAAGGCATCTGTTTTGGCTCCTTAGACTTCATCGCCGATTTGGCGGTCCATCTGACCTGTCGCCAACTTCATTGAAGGACGATCTCTCTGCTATGTATCATCAGACCATTTTTATTCTTGCAAGCTCTCTAGTTTGAATATATTCATAAATAACGACACTTCAATTTTGTGAATTACAAATATGTTTTTTTACCTTATAGTGCCTTAATTTATAATTTTGTTGGCGACATGACAAGTTTGGTTCTATGCATGACCTACTTCTATGGCTTATGTTGTCAAGTCTTGACTTTATTTTGTCTATGAAACTAAATATTTGTATAGTACTCCCTCTGTTCACAAAAATAAGATGTTTTAAATATTTTAATATAAATTACATACAAACTGAAATGTGTAAACAAACACACTAAAATGCATCTGTGTAAATCAGAATAAGAAAAAAAATTAGAACATCTTACAATAGCGAACGGAGCAGAAATCCAATTTGGCTTCTAGGAGCACGTGCTCCCGCGCGCGGAAAATGATTTTTGAAATGTCAAATAAATGCCAAAAAAATCTTTTATGTATTCATAGTCACATCCAAATGCCATCTGCGAAGTTTTAGGCAAAAAGGTTAAGCATTTTGGCTTGTGCAAAAAAACAAATTAAACACTAAAGATTACCCAAAAATGGCACCCTAAATTTGGTTTTTTCACGACGAAACACTATTGCTCTGTTTCACATAAAAGTTGTCAAATATGCTTACGACACTAACACGAACATCCATAAAAAAATTCAGAATTTTCTAAAAACATTTGGTGACATTTTTGAGGTATTATTCATCTAGGAGCAAATGCTCCTGAGAGTCAAAACCGATTGATTATATACTAGCTCACTTTAAAATTACATTGTATGACTGCTAGTGGTTGGAGAGCCGGCACTGTTTAAGAGGAAGTTGTGTGCACGTTTTCATTTAAAAAAATACATGGGGTCCTCGCCTTCATCTAAAAAACATCTCGAAAAAAATCCTCACCTCTATCTAGAAAAGATATAAAAAAGAAAAAAATTACCACTGTAGCCTATCAGCGAGCGTCATTTTGCATAACCGCCCATTAAAAAAATATGTGGGATCCTCACCTTCTTCTTAAAAAAACATTTAAAAAAATCATCACCTCCATCTAAAAGACATATTTCAAAAGTTTTCTCACCGCGCCCAACCAGCTTGCGCGACATGGCATAGCTGGTTGGCCGCCCTTCTCCCTACGCTTAATAGGTTTAGTTATGCTTATATTTTTACTTCATTATTCATGCGACTGTCTTGTTAGAAAATTTAGGACTTTTATTTAGGTTGTGTATCCAAACACTTGATTTGATTTGCAGATTAGACACTTAGATCAAGTTTGCCAGGCTTTACAAATTATTGCTTGCTATGCTATTATGTGTTCATTTGCAAACACCCTACAATGCTAGTATGACGAGGCTACTCCGACGATGTGTCCCGTATATCATGCTCGACAATGGTGATACACGGGCGGCGTGTTTAGGCCTTGTATAATGCAAGACGCTTAGAAGGGTGCTTGGGAAATAAATCGGTCTTTTTTAAGTACCGATACTTATTTGTAAAGAATAGACACTTAATTAGACATCTCTTCTTTGTATACATAGGCAATGATGTTTTTAAAAAATCCGTTTTTTCTAAACAACTTCGTAAGCATCTAGCATTGCAGGTGGATTCCAAACAGCCTGCGACTGCTCTCCACGGACTGGACTAGATGGACGCAAAATGTTCAGTTCGTGCAACTTGATGGTTAACTGGCCTGGGTGTACGTAGCCAATCCACTTCAGGTTCCAGTGCCCAGCTACGTGAACTGACATGCGAGGCCCACGATTCATCCTCACACACACACAACCCTCTCGGGGTTATTTTACTTGTTCACTCATCTCCTCGGACCCCTCACCCCTGCACGCTCTTGTCTCCTCCACCCTCCCCTCCCCCTCCCGCACCAAGAAGAGGGAGGGAGGGTCTCCGCGAGAGCACCTGCGCGGCCGGCAATGGCCTCCGCCCGCCTCGTAGCCCTCGCGGCATTGGCAGTCGTGTGCCGCTCTCTGCTGGGCCTGGCCTCCGCGGCGGACGACGGAGAGGTGCGGGCGCTGCTGGAGCTCAAGGCGGCGCTGGACCCGACGGGGCGCCTGCTGCCGTCGTGGGCGCCCGGGCGGGACCCTTGTGCCCGGGGCGGGTTCGAGGGCGTTGCGTGCGACGGCAGCGGCGCCGTCGCCAACGTCTCGCTGCAGGGGAAGGGCCTGGCCGGGACGCTCTCCCCGGCCGTCGCCGGCCTCCGCGCGCTCACCGGCCTGTACCTCCACTACAACGCGCTCCGCGGCGGCGTGCCCCGGGAGCTCGCCAGGCTCACACGGCTCACCGATGTCTACCTCAACGTCAACAACTTGTCCGGGCCCATCCCGGCCGAGATCGGCGCCATGGCCTCGCTGCAAGGTGAGCCAAGTCAGAGCTCCGCGTCTTCTCTTTTCGATTCTTGCTTGCCTAGCTAGTTGCATGTGGCGCCGTGGGGCGTGGACTCTGCCATTGCCACGGGTACAGCATTGCTTGGATTGATTCGATTCGTTCCGTTGTATTCCAGTCCAGTCTCCTCTGCTGCCTAGCGTCCCATGATCCTAAAACGAGTTCTTGGGTTTGATTGACGCTTCTTGGCTGATATCTAGTAGTACTGCTATAGTGCTATATGATTTGGTCATCGATTGATTTACTGCACTTCTTGGTTTGTTTGCCCCTCTAACTGCTGTTAATGTTGATGTGTCCAAAAAAAAAAAAAAAGTGCTGCAGCTGTGCTACAATCAGCTGACCGGGAGCATCCCCACGCAGCTGGGGCTACCGAACAGGCTCACCGTGTTGGCTCTGCAGTCCAACCACCTGAACGGCGCCATCCCTGCCAGCCTCGGCGACCTGCCGGAGCTGAGGCGGCTGGACTTGAGCTTCAACCACCTCTTCGGCTCCATCCCAGTGAGGCTGGCCAGGCTGCCTCAGCTCGCCGCTCTCGATGTTAGGAACAACTCGCTCACCGGCAGCGTGCCCTCCGGTAAGTAATCTACGAGTCCATTCTTTGAACAATTAATGCCTGCTCCGCTCAGTCTCAGTCAGTAAGGAGTCGTTTGATTTGGTCGCTTCCCAGAACTGGCCAAGCTGGAGGGTGGATTCCAGTACGGGAACAACAGTGATCTGTGCGGCACCGGGCTCCCCGATCTCCGTCCGTGCACTCCGGCGGACCTCATCGACCCCGACAGGCCCCAGCCGTTCAGCGCTGGTATCGCGCCGCAGATCACGCCGGACGGGGCCCGCGGGCATTGCAGCGGCACCCACTGCCCCCCTTCCACCAAGGCGCTCGCGGCCGTCGTCGTTGTAGCGGTGATCCTTCTGGCGGCGACAGCGGCCGGTCTCTTGGCCTTCTCGTGGCACAGGTGGCGCAAGCAGAGGACGGCCGCAGGCGCACCTCCGATGACCACCGTGGGCGGCCGGTGCAGCACCGAGGGCGAGGCGAACAAGGAATCGTTCTGCAAGAGCGCGTCGTCAACGCTGGTGAGTCTGGAGTACTCCAACGGCTGGGACCCGCTGGCCGACGGGCGGAGCGGCGTCGGGTTCTCGCATGAGGTGTCCCCGAGCCTCCGGTTCAACATGGAGGAGGTGGAGTCGGCGACGCAGTACTTCTCGGAGCTGAGTCTCCTGGGAAAGAAAAATTCCAAGTCCAAGGGTGGCGCCGGAAGCAGCTTCGCGGCCACGTACAGGGGCACGCTGCGCGACGGCACGCCCGTCGTGGTCACCCGGCTGGGCAAGACCTGCTGCAAGCAGGAGGAGGCGGAGTTCCTCAAGGGCCTCAAGCTGCTCGCCGAGCTCCAGCACGACAACATCGTGGGGCTGAGAGGGTTCTGCTGCTCCAGGGCCAGGGGAGAGTGCTTCCTGGTGCACGACTTCGTGCCCAACGGGAGCCTGTCACACTTCTTGGACGTTGCAGGAGAAGACGGCGGCGGCGGTGCTCTCGGCCATGGCGGGCGCGTCCTTGAATGGTCCACGAGGGTGTCCATCATCAAGGGCATTGCTAAAGGTATGGTGGCTAGTGTCCCTCTCTGTCACTGTCTAGCTATCAGTTATCAAACACTGCTAGAGTGCTAGGGCTAGCGTGCTAACGACCAAATATTTCTGCATTCGTACTGTACTGTCAATAAACCCTGCCTGAGAAGCACAAGGCTGGCATGCATCATTTGGGCTATAAGCTTGGCAGAATGCACACATGTCCAATCAGTTTCTCAGTTCATCGATACTACTACTGTAGGACTGTCCTGGTTGTTCACATGTTTTCGGGAAACATGTGATAGGCGCTACACTCCGGTAGTCACATTCGGAACTGTGTAGCTGTAGGTACTCAAATAGCTCTGCTTGCTTTTCTTTAGGAAGGAGGAAAACCCCTGCCTCTCCATCATCATGGTGATGCACATAGCCATATTTATTACTCCCTCGTCCCGTAATGTAAGACGTTTTTTTGATACTAAGAGTAGAACACAAGTAATCATCCAGAACAATCAAATCATCCTAAGTACTCCCTCTGTAAAGAAATGTAACATCTTTTAGATCAGGTAAAGAAATATGAGGCCTCCTAGGTCACTATAAATTAGAAACATATGCCATCATCCAAACCGGTTGAATCTAACCCGTGCTACTCCCTCCGTTCCTAAATACAAGTCTTTTTAGAGATTTCAATATAAACTACATACGGATGTATATAGACGTAGTTTAGAGTGTAGATTCACTTATTTTACTCCGTATGTAGTTCATACTGGAATTTCTAAAGACTTATATTTAAGAATGGAGTGAGTACCGTCTTTCATCGGTTGCATCCAAATGCAATAAACTCCTATGCTTCCACATGGTGAAGTAAGGACCACGTACAAATTTATCATGTACTCCCTCCGTTCCAAATTACTCGTCGTGGTTTTAGTTCAAATTTACTCGTCGTGGTTTTAGTTCAAATTAACTAAAACCACGACGAGTAATTTGGAACGGAGGGAGTAGCTCTGAAAGTTTTCTTTTTTTTCGAAAAGGAGGAAATTTTCTTCCAAATTTTTTTGGTATCTTTGCATTTTTCTTAAAACACACTCATTACGGAAATTCAACAATGCCCAAAGTAAAGCACAAACTCACACTCGATATGCGACTTAAATTTTGGAGTAACCCCACCCAACCAGCTTCCAAAGAGGTTCGATATACTAGTAAGTGGGGGCAGGTTTAGTAGTTGTGCCGGCTGTGTCTCCAAACTGATGAATAACTTTTGATACTTGTAATTTGCAGTTGTTACTCAAATTGTTCTAGCTTTTGCAGAAGCAAGGTTACGTATCGATGTTTACTTCACAGGAATTGGATATCTGCACAGTACTAGAGCAAACAAGCCCCCTCTGGTTCACCAAAACATATCGGCGGACAAAGTTCTGGTGGATTACACCTACAAGCCCCTGATTTCTGGTTCCGGCCTGCACAAGCTCCTTGTGGACGACCTGGTCTTCTCGACCCTCAAGGCTAGCGCCGCCATGGGGTACCTTGCCCCTGAGTACACCACCGTCGGCCGGTTCTCGGAGAAGAGCGATGTTTATGCTTTCGGGGTAATTGTGTTTCAGATACTGGCGGGTAAAAGTAAAACGATGCAGCTGCCCTTCGAGTCAGGAAACGTCCATGACCTCATCGATGGCAACATGAAAGGATGTTACTCGGCAACCGAAGCGGCTAAACTGGCAAAGATTGCATTGGTCTGCACCAGTGAAAACCCTGAGCAAAGACCCAACATGGAAGAGCTGCTTCAAGAATTGGACACCTTGTGATGGATGGGCATACAATGTGATAACTTTTTTTTGCCTTGGCTGGAATTTAGGAGTACTTATCTAGGGTCACTAATCGCTGATCTTAGAAGCAAATGAGGTACTGATTAATTTAATTTTCTTTCGAAATGAGGTAGCAATGAAATACTTAGGATCAATGCTGAGATCTTGTATTATGCTAATGTTGTACTGTTACTGTTGCTGAGTAAAGGCTGCATTGGTAGATGCATCGGATGCGATATTCTCTGTTGCATGAATGCAGCCATTTGTTGCAACTCCTTTTGCTCGGCCCTTGTTTTCTTCAGACAGTGCATAGCTCTTGTGACTCCCAAGTGTACAATCAATCTTGTGTTCACGTGTACCAGTTTGGATCGATCTTCTGAGGCTGTGATTGCCTCTATCCAAGGAGGAAGAGCCAAGAGTCCTTGAGAGCATGTGAGCTATATGGATTGCTGTCTTGTCTTGTTGGTTGCTTATGTTTTGTCCAGTACAGAACCCAGCCTCGTGATCACAGAGGCTGATGCAATCCCCACAGGCAGAAAAAAAGGCACACGCTGATCCTGGGCTTTTGTATGCTGGCTGCTAAGAGCAACACCAACGGGCCGACCCAAACGGACAACGTTTTTGTCCGTTTTTTATCCGTTTGGGTTGGCCGCCCACCCGGCGTCCGTCTTCTTTTAGATTTGGATTGGCAGTGCGCCTAACGCGCCGACCCACTTTATAACCGCGCGCGCATAGATCATGCCAGCGGCCATGTCGTCGCCTTGGTTTTGACACTCCAACGCGCGGGAAAGGTTTGCGCGCGGGGAAAAATCGGCCTAGCGCGCGCTGGTTTTGGCGCTCCAGCGCGCGGGAAAGGTTCGCGCGCTGGTTTTGGCACGCCACGGCCGGCACTCGTTATTAAGAAGGCGCTCCCTCCACACTCTGTCCGCTGCCCACTCGTCTCGCCCCCTCTCACTAGCCTCGCCGCCTCTGTGCCATCATGTCGATGCGCCGCCTGGGCGCTTCGGATTTTCGCGGAGTCCGCTAGCGCCGCTCCGGCGCCTTCTCCTCCGAGATCTGGTTTGGCGAGAAACGCCTCATTCTCGGCACCTTCGACACCGCAGAGGAGGTGGCCCACGCGCACGACGCGGCGGCGTGGCACCTCCTGAGGCCTCGTCGGGAGATGAATTTTCCCGACGTGTCGAGCCAGCGGGCGCAGGATCTCGCGCCTCTCCCGCGGCTTTTCACCGACGGGGATCGTCGTGACCACCGGAGGCGGCAGCGTCGCCTCGCCATCGCCGAGATGAACGTGGAAGCCATGGTGGTGTGGTGCGAACGCTTCCTGCAGGACATCGTCGACGAGCGCCAGTTCTACAAGCAAAGGAGGACGGAGAGGGAGGCGAGGAGGATGGAGCAAGCCGCCTATCGGGAGGACAAGCGTGCGCGGAAGCAGGCCGCTCAATTGAACCTGAAGCTAGGAGAAGCGTCGTCCTGGGACTCCGAGGACGAGCGGTATGCTGACGCCTACATTCAGATGTCGAAGGAGGACATTACCGAGTCGGAGTCGAAAAACGACGAGTAGTTGATCTTTTTTTTATCTGTCTATACTAGAACTATCTATGTTTGGGTCCGTTTGGGTCGGCACGTTGGGCCGACTTTTCTGTCCGCGCCGACCCAAACGGACGACGGCGGACAAAATTGGTCGCCCCATTGGAGTTGCTCTAAGGTGCGAGACAAAATAGACTCTACCACACAGTACGAGGGCAACTCCAAGGTGCCGACGCATTATGTTCCGCGCGTCCGTTTGGGTTAAAACGGCCACCCATTTCCGGCCCAAAATTTGAGCCGGGTTTGCGTCGGCATGGACACGCGCGACGTCCCCCTTTCCCCTGTCCCTCCACATAGTGACACAGCCATTCTCCCCCCCCCCCATCCACACACGACACACCCCGGTCACGCCGTCCTCGCAGCAGCCGACCACTTCTGGCCGTTTGGTCGCTACTCGCCATCACTCGCACCAGTACACCTTTCACAGCTGCACGCCGCACCCGATGGCAGCTCTTGCCAATGTTGGTGGTCTGTTTCACCCACCGTCGTAGCACCTCCACGAGCACGCCACCCTCTGGCCTCCACCGCCGCCTGCATCTCTCCAAGCCCGACGGCTTCGCTCCATGGTCGCCTCCACATCACCAGGCCTGCTGCCAGGCCTGGGAGAGGCGCGGGGCTCTTCACCGGCCGGGTTCTTCCACCGCAAGGTGTTCAACGTTTCGCCCGCAACGTACAAATGGATAGTGGAGATGAGTTCTTTTTCAATAACTTCATTTGTGATTCAGACGATTCGTTGTCGGACGATGAGGAGTTTGTGGTTGCTACTTTGGTAGTCAATGACCACATTGCTAGGCAACAACCATTGTTTAGGGGATTGATCCCGGGTCATTCTCCGGCGTTGAATCGCAACAGAGAGAGCGGTCATTGCCTACTATGGTCCGACTACTTTCAGTGCACGTCCCCACTCTACAAACCCAAGCTATTCCCCCGCCGCTTCCGGATGGCTAGACATGTGTTCAATCATATTCGAGAGGGAGTGATGGCGTATGATGATGATTTCGTATGCAAGGATGCCCTTGGAAATGTTGGCTTCTCTTATCAGAAATGCACTGCAGCTCTTCAAATGCTTGCATATCAGAATACCTGGTGATTTTTTTTATGAGTACTCCCTCCGTCCTTTAAAGAGTGTACTTCCAACTTTTTTGGAATGTCAAACTTTTTTATGTTTGATCGTATTTATATAATAATATACCAACGCTTATGCCATCAAATTAGTAGCATTAGATTCATGTCAAAATATATTTTCATCATATAGCTATTTGGTTCCACAAACATTGTTATATTTTTGCACAAACTCGGTCAAACTTTGATATAGTTTGACCCTCCAACAAAGTTGGAAGTACACTCTTTGAAGATGGAGGGAGTATGTCCGCATGAGTGAGTCCACAGGCATGCATGTACAAGCTTCGCAAGGCTGTGCTAGCAGTGTTTGACCCATAGTACCTGAGAGAGCCAAATGCTATAGATACAACCTGGTTGTTGGCGATCAATGCAGATAGGGGCTTCCTAGGGAAGCTTGGTAGCATAGATTGTATGCACTGAAAGTGGAAGAACTATCTGATACGTCTCCGTCGTATCTATAATTTTTATTGTTCCATGCCAATATTATACAACTTTCATACTTTTGGCAACTTTTCATACTATTTTTGGGACTAACATATTGATCCAGCGCCCAGTGCCAGTTCCTATTTGTTGCATGTTTTTTGTCTCGCAAGAAATTCATATCAACCGGAATCCAAACGCGATAAAAACTTACAGAGATTTTTTTTTGGAATACATGTGAATTTTGGGAATTGGAATCAACGCGAGACGATGCCCGAGGGGGCCACAAGGCAGGGGGCGTGCCCCAGGCGGTAGGGCGCGCCATGGGCCCTTGTGGTCACCCCGTAAGGCGGTTGGTGCCCTTCTTATGGCACAAGAAAGCTAATATCCGGATAAAAGTCGTGTTAAAATTTCAGCCAAATCGGAGTTACGGATCTCTGGGAGTTTAAGAAACAGTGAAAGGCCAGAATCTGAGAACGTAGAAATAGAAGGAAACAGAGAGAGAGAGAGAGAGAGAGAGAGAGATAGATAGATAGATAGAGAGAGAGAGAGAAAGAGAGATAGCGACCCAATCTCGGAGGGCCTCCCGCCCCTCCGCCGCCATGGAGGCCATGGACCAGAGGGGAAACCCTTCTCCCATCTAGGGGAAGGTCAAGGAAGAAGAAGAAGAAGAAGGGGGGCTCTCTCCCCCTCTCTCCCGGTGGCACCGGAACGCTGATACGTCTCCAACGTATCTATAATTTATGAAGTATTCATGCTATTATATTATCCATCTTGGATGTTTATGGGCTTTATTATGCACTTTTATATTACTTTTGGGACTAACCTATTGACCCAGAGCCCAGTGCCAGTTCCTGTTTTTTCCCTTGTTTCAGTGTTTCGAAGAAAAGGAATATCAAACGGAGTCGAAACGGAATGAAACCTTCTGGAGAAGTTATTTTTGGAAGGAAAGCAACCTGATAGACTTGGAGTGCACGTCAGGAAAGAAACGAGGGAGCCACGAGGTAGGGGGCGCCCTCCACCCTCGTGGGCCCCTCGTGGCTCCCCTGACGTACTTCTTCCTCATATATATACCCATATACCCAAAAACGATTGGGGAACATAATAGATCGGGAGTTCCGCCGCCGCAAGCCTCTGTAGCCACCAAAAACCAATCGGGGCCCTGTTCCGGCACCCTGCCGGAGGGGGGAACCCTCACCGGTGGCCATCTTCATCATCCCGGCGCTCTCCATGACGAGGAGGGAGTAGTTCACCCTCGGGGCTGAGGGTATGTACCAGTAGCTATGTGTTTGATCTCCCTCTCTCATGTTCTTGATTTGGCACGATCTTGATGTATCGCGAGCTTTGCTATTATAATTGGATCTTATGTTTCTTCTCCCCCTCTACTCTCTTGTAATGGATTGAGTTTTCCCTTTGAAGTTATCTTATCGGATTGAGTCTTTAATGATTTGAGAACACTTGGTGTATGTCTTGCCGTGCGTATCTGTGGTGACAATGGGATATCACGTGATTCACTTGATATATGTTTTGGTGATCAACTTGCGGGTTCCGCCCATGAACCTATGCATAGGGGTTGGCACACGTTTTCGTCTTGATTCTCCGGTAGAAACTTTGGGGCACTCTTTGAGGTTCTATGTGTTGGTTGAATAGATGAATCTGAGATTGTGTGATGCATATCGTATAATCATACCCACAGATACTTGAGGTGACATTGGAGTATCTAGGTGACATTAGGGTTTTGGTTGATTTGTGTCTTAAGGTGTTATTCTAGTACGAACTCTAGGGTTGTTTGTGACACTTATAGGAATAGCCCAACGGATTGATTGGAAAGAATAAGTTTTGAGGTGGTTTCGTACCCTACCATAATCTCTTCGTTTGTTCTCCGCTATTAGTGACTTTGGAGTGACTCTTTGTTGCATGTTGAGGGATAGTTATATGATCCAATTATGTTATTATTGTTGAGAGAACTTGCACTAGTGAAAGTATGAACCCTAGGCCTTGTTTCAGCGCATTGCAATACCGCTTACACTCACTTTTATCATTAGTTACCTTGATCTTTTTATATTTTCAGATTACAAAAACCTATATCTACCATCCATATTGCACTTGTATCACCATCTCTTCGCTAAACTAGTGCACCTATACAATTTACCATTGTATTGGGTGTGTTGGGGACACAAGAGACTCTTTGTTATTTGGTTGCAGGGTTGCTTAAGAGAGACCATCTTCATCCTACGCCTCCCACGGATTGATAAACCTTAGGTCATCCACTTGAGGGAAATTTTCTACTGTCCTACAAACCTGTGCACTTGGAGGCCCAACGACGTCTACAAGAAGAAGGTTGCGTAGTAGACATCAAGCTCTTTTCTGGCACCGTTGCCGGGGAGGTGAGTGCTTGAAGGTATATCTTTAGATCTTGCAATCGAATCTTTTAGTTTCTTGTTTTATCACTAGTTTAGTCTATAAAATAAAACTAAAAAAATGGAATTAAGTTTGTCTCATATGCTGCATCTTTTTAATGTCTTTCGTGAAAATGATGGGAAGGAAAATTGTGCTCAAGTACTAGAAGAAGAATTACATAGAATGCTTGGCATAAAATATGCGAATGATGAGCATGATTGCAATGTTGTTAGTATGAATTCTTTGAATACCCATGATGCTAATGATATGCAAGGCCACAAGCTTGGGGATGCTATGTTTGATGAGGATGATATTTTTAGTCCCCCAAGTTTGGATGAGCAAATTTATTATGATGAAAGCATGACTCCTATTTATGATGATTATTGTGATGACACGTATGCTATAAATAATAAAGATAACCATGAAACTTGTCATCATGATTTTAATTTTCAATTGGATTATGCTTCACATGATAGTTATTTTGTTGAGTTTGCTCCCACTACTATTCATGAGAAGAATTTTGCTTATGTGGAGAGTAACAAAAATTCTATGCTTATGCATCATGAAAAGAGTGCTTTATGTGATAGTTATATTGTTGAATTCATTCATGATGCTACTGAAATTATTATGAGGGAGGAATATATGCTTGTAGGAATTGCAATAATATCAAGTTTCCTCTCTATGTGTTGAAAATCTTGAAGCTATGCGTGTTTTGCCTTCCTATGCTAGTTGATTTTTGTTCCCATAAGTTGTTTGCTCACAAAATCCCTACGCATAGGAAGTGGGTTAGACTTAAATGTGCTAGTCATATTCTTCATGATTCTCTCTTTATGTTTCAATTCTTATCTTTTAGGTGAGCATCATTGAAATCATCATGCCTAGCTAGGGGCGTTAAACGTTAGCTCTTGTTGGGAGGCAACCAAATTTTATTTTAGTTTCTTGCTTTTTGGTTCTGTTTAGTAATAAATAATCCATCTAGCTTCTTTTTATATGTGGTTTTATGTTTTAATTAGTGTTTGTGCCAAGTAGAACCTTTGGGAAGACTTGGGTGAAGTCTTTATGATCATGCTATAAAAAACAGAAACTTTAGCGCTCACGAGAGTAGCTAAATTTTTTTACTAGAGAGTGATATTTAGTTGATTATTTTTGAAGATGATTACTAGACAAATTCCTCAGGTCCACCAATTTATTTTAGAATTTTTGGAGTTCCAGAAGTTTGCGTTAGTTACAGATTACTACAGACTGTTCTGTTTTTGACAGATTCTGTTTTTCGTGTGTTGCTTGCTTATTTTGATGAATCTATGGCTAGTAAAATAGTTTATAAACCATAGAGAAGTTGGAATACAGTAGGTTTAACACCAATATAAATAAATAATGAGTTCATTACAGTACCTTGAAGTGGTGTTTTGTTTTCTTTCGCTAACGAAGCTCACGAGTTTTCTGTTAAGTTTTGTGTTGTGAAGTTTTCAAGTTTTGGGTAAAGATTCGATGGACTATGAAATAAGGAGTGGCAAGAGCCTAAGATTGGGGATGCCCAAGGCACCCCAAGGTAATATTCAAGTATAACCAAGAGCCTAAGCTTGGGGATGCCCCGGAAGGCATCCCCTCTTTCGTCTTCGTTCATCGGTAACTTTACTTGGAGCTATATTTTTATTCACCACATGATATGTGTTTTGCTTGGAGCGTCATGTCATTTTATTTTGTTTTGCTTGCTGTTTGAATAAAATACCAAGATCTTAAATTCTTAAATGAGAGAGAGTCTTCACATAGCTACATAATTATTTAACTACTCATTGATCTTCACTTATATCTTTTTGAAGTAGTTTGTCATTTACTCGTGTGCTTCACTTTTATCCTATGAGTAAATGGTTGAATGATTTGAATGTCATAAATATGAAATTATATATGTTTCATATGCCTTTCCCATGGGGAGTAATGCCTTCACATATAAGAAGTAGAGGTGGTAAATTTATTGAAGGTTAGCAAACATTGTATTGGCCACTTGAACAATTCATGAAAGAATATTGAAGGAAGAGAGATTTCACATATAAATATACTATCTTGGACATCTTCTATGATTGTGATCCCCATTAATTATTTTCAAACCTGAGCAAATTAGTTGAAGTTGGACAAGGAAGACAACATAATGAGTTATGCTTGGGTATATTTGTATAAGTTATATTGTTTTGGATCCTCTAACATGTGGCGCTTGCTATTTAGAATCCTTTGCTAGCCAAAATATCTGTACTAAGTGGGAATACTGCTTGTGCATCCAAACTCCCTGAACCAAGTTTCTTCCATGAGTGTCCACCATATCTACCTATATGCGGTATTTACCTGCCATTCCAAGTAAATTTGCATGTGCCAAACTCTAAACCTTCAAATAATAATCTGTTTTGTATGCCCGAATCGCTCATGTAGCGACTACGGGTTAGCAGTATCTTCCATGCTAGATGGGTTATTCTCACGATAAGTGGACTCCGCTCATCATTCACGAGAAAATGGCCGGTAACTGGGATGCCCAGTCCCATGATCAAAAGATCAAAATCAAATAAAAAATAATTGCAAACAAAACTCCCCCAGGTTTGATGTTAGTTGGAGGCACCCGTTGTTTCGGGCAAGCCATGGATTGATGATTGTTGGTGGAGGGGGAGTAAAAATCTTTACCTTTCTGTTTGGGAACCGCCTATAATGTATCTAGTATGGAAGATATTGGGAACTCTTGGTCGTTATGTTGACAATGAAAGCATACCTCTCAAAATTATTTTCATCTCTGTTTTAGCTTCGAGCTCTGGCACCTCTGCAAATCCCTGCTTCCCTCTGCGAAGGGCCTATCTTTTACTTTTATGCAAGAGTCAGTAGTATTCCTTCTCATTCCAACCCACTCTTTAGTTGGCAAGCATCATATGATGGAAAGATCTAAGCATATATGGCCATTCAAATATATTTGAGCATGAATTATTATTGTTGACATTACCCTTGAGGTAAAAGGTTGGGAGGCGAAACATTAAGCCCCTATCTTTCTCTGTGTTCGATGAATACTATTTGTTCTAAAAATATGCTTTGAGTGGTAGCAATCATGGAAGACTAAATGATAGTTGAGTATGTGGAGTTTGCTAAATCAAAGCTCTGACATAGACTCTTCCTGAAAATAAGATGAATTGTAATTGTTTGATGACTAATAACACGGTTTGTTAGTTTTCAAGAAAGTTTATGATCTATGCTTTAACATGTGAATAGTTTGTTACTTGATATGATGATGCTAGAAAACGTGATTGAAATTATCATTGATCAAACTTATGCACCTGCTAGCATTCACACTTCATAAATTCTTTCTTTTATCATTTACCTACTCGAGGACGAGCAGGAATTAAGCTTGGGGATGCTGATACGTCTCCAACGTATCTATAATTTATGAAGTATTCATGCTATTATATTATCCATCTTGGATGTTTATGGGCTTTATTATGCACTTTTATATTACTTTTGGGACTAACCTATTGACCCATAGCCCAGTGCCAGTTCCTGTTTTTTCCCTTGTTTCAGTGTTTCGAAGAAAAGGAATATCAAACGGAATTTAAACGGAATGAAACCTTCTGGAGAAGTTATTTTTTGAAGGAAAGCAACCTGATAGACTTGGTGTGCACGTCAGGAAAGAAACAAGGGAGCCACGAGGTAGGGGGCGCCCACCCCCCTAGGGCGCGCCCTCCACCCTCGTGGGCCCCTCGTGGCTCCCCTGACGTACTTCTTCCTCATATATATACCCATATACCCAAAAACGATCGGGGAGCATAATAGATCGGGAGTTCCGCCGCCGCAAGCGTCTGTAGCCACCAAAAACCAATCGGGGCCCTGTTCCGGCACCCTGCCGGAGGGGGGAACCCTCACCGGTGGCCATCTTCATCATCCCGGCGCTCTTCATGACGAGGAGGGAGTAGTTCACCCTCGGGGCTGAGGGTATGTACCAGTAGCTATGTGTTTGATCTCCCTCTCTCGTGTTCTTGATTTGGCACGATCTTGATGTATCGCGAGCTTTGCTATTATAATTGGATCTTATGTTTCTTCTCCCCCTCTACTCTCTTGTAATGGATTGAGTTTTCCCTTTGAAGTTATCTTATCGGATTGAGTCTTTAATGATTTGAGAACACTTGATGTATGTCTTGCCGTGCGTATCTGTGGTGACAATGGGATATCACGTGATTCACTTGATGTATGTTTTGGTGATCAACTTGTGGGTTCCGCCCATGAACCTATGCATAGGGGTTGACACACGTTTTCGTCTTGATTCTCCGGTAGAAACTTTGGGGCACTCTTTGAGGTTCTATGTGTTGGTTGAATAGATGAATCTGAGATTGTGTGATGCATATCGTATAATCATACCCACGGATACTTGAGGTGACATTGGAGTATCTAGGTGACATTAGGGTTTTGGTTGATTTGTGTCTTAAGGTGTTATTCTAGTACGAACTCTAGGGCTGTTTGTGACACTTATAGGAATAGCCCAACGGATTGATTGGAAAGAATAACTTTGAGGTGGTTTCGTACCCTACCATAATCTCTTCGTTTGTTCTCCGCTATTAGTGACTTTGGAGTGACTCTTTGTTGCATGTTGAGGGATAGTTATATGATCCAATTATGTTATTATTGTTGAGAGAACTTGCACTAGTGAAAGTATGAACCCTAGGCCTTGTTTCAGCGCATTGCAATACCGTTTACGCTCACTTTTATCATTAGTTACCTTGCTGTTTTTATATTTTCAGATTACAAAAACCTATATCTACCATCCATATTGCACTTGTATCACCATCTCTTCGCCGAACTAGTGTACCTATACAATTTACCATTGTATTGGGGTGTGTTGGGGACACAAGAGACTCTTTGTTATTTGGTTGCAGGGTTGCTTGAGAGAGACCATCTTCATCCTACGCCTCCCACAGATTGATAAACCTTAGGTCATCCACTTGAGGGAAATTTTCTACTATCCTACAAACCTCTGCACTTGGAGGCCCAACAACGTCTACAAGAAGAAGGTTGCGTAGTAGACATCAAACGCCGCCGGGGCCATCATCGTGACAGCGATCTACACCAACAACTTTGCCACCGTCATCACCAACTCTCTCTCCCCCTCTATGCAGCTGTGTAACACCCCTTCTCCCCGCTGTAATCTCTACTTAAACATGGTGCTTAATGCTATATATTATTTCCCAATGATGTATGGCTATCCTATGTTGTTTGAGTAGATCCATTTGTCCTATGGGGTGATTGATGATCATGATTGGTTTGAGTTGCATGTTTTATTATTGGTGCTATCCTATGGTGCTCTCCATGTCGCGCAAGCGTGAGGGATCCCTGCTGTAGAGTTTGCAATATGTTCATGATTCGCTTATGGTGGGTTGCTAGAGTGACAGAAGCTTAAACCTGAGTAAGGGGGTTGTTTGCGTATGGGAGTAAAGAGGACTTGATACTTTAATGCTATGGTTGGGTTTTACCTTAATGATCTTTAGTAGTTATGGATGTTTGCTAGAGTTCCAATCATAACTGCATATGATCCAAGAAGAGAAAGTATGTTAGCTTATGCCTCTCCCTCATATAAAATTGCAATAATGATTACCGGTTTAGTTATCGATTGCCTAGGGACAAATAACTTTCTTGTGACAAAAAGCTCTCTACTAAAACTACCTTAGTTGTTTCTTTATCTAAACATCCGCTACCTTTTATTTACGTGTTCATTATTATCTTGCAAACCTATCCCTTTACACCTACAAAGTACTTCTAGTTTCATACTTGTTCTAGGTAAAGCGAACGTTATGCATGCGTAGAGTTGTATCGGTGGTCGATAGAACTTGAGGGAATATTTGTTCTACCTTTAGCTCCTCGTTTGGTTCGACACTCTTACTTATCAAGAAAGGCTACAATTGATCCCCTATACTTGTGGGTTATCAAGACCTTTTTCTAGCGCTGTTGCCGGGGAGCAATAGCGTGGGGTGAATATTCTCATGTGTGCTTGTTTGCTTTATCACTAAGTAGATTTTATTTGCTGTTCTAAGTTGTTCTCTGTCTTCAATTATGGATATGGAACACAAAATACCAAAAGAATTAGGTTTACTTGCTACTCATGGAGATGAGGAACCTCCTAAAACCCTCGATGCTCATTATGTGAAAGATATTATGCACTACTTTAATAATCCTGAGAAAACCCCATTCAATTATATAATGGGAGACACGTTGGATTAACGTGAATACTTTAGGGATTATCGCTTAACTCAAAAAGGGAAACTGTTATGGGATCAAATTCATATGTTGCATTGGTATGCTCGGAATTTATGTTTGAGATATGATTATACTTGTTGCTCTAGGATGAAGGCTCCATACCTTCCCATTTCATGTAAATTTAATGATAATCAAACCTTGGCTTCTTATGCTAATGGTATATATGATTAGTATGATGTGGAATGAATAGAAAAATTCATTGCTTTTAAGAGTGCTTATGAAATTGAATCTTTGTTTGAAAAGTATGAAGCTTTTGATGATGATGTTTATAGGCCTGAAAATTTTGCTATACTTAAATATTGCTATGAGAATTATGAATATAATGCCGATATTGATGTGTTTATTGAGAAAGTCTCCGCTGTCCAAGAAGAGACTAATATTTTGCAGGAAACTATGGAAGAAGAAATTGATGACATTGTGAGCTCATTAGATGAAAAAGATGATGAGGAGAGCGAAGAACAAAAGGAGGAAGAGCAGATTAGCTACCCGTGCCCACCTTCTAATGAGATTAACTCTTCAACTCATACATTGTTTAATTTCCCTTCGTGCTTACCGAAGGATGATTGCTATGATCCCCTGGATTCGTTTGAAATATCCCTTTTTGATGAACTTGATGCTTGCCATGCTTGTGGCCATGATGCCAATATGAATTATGCTTGTGGAGATGAACTTTCTATAGTTCCTTATGTTAAGAATGAAATTATTGCTATTGCACCCACGCATAATAGTCCTATTATCTTTTTGAATTCTCCAAATTACACTATATCGGAGAAGTTTGCGCTTATTAAGGATTATATTGATGGGTTGCGTTCTACTATTGCACATGATGATTTTGATAGATATAATATGCATGTGCTTGCTGCTCCAACTTTCAATTATTATGAGACAGGAACTACATTTCCACCTCTCTATGTTTCCAATACAATAAAATTGCAAGAAATTGTTTATGCTATGTATTGGCCTTTACTTTGTGTGCATGAATTGTTCTTTTATGACATGCCGATGCATAAGAAGAGAGTTAGACTTCGATGTTGCATGATATATATTACTTTGTGATCACTACTAAATCAAAAATCATTGTTAATTAAAATTGACTTTGATATACCTTGGGATCCGGGTGGATCCATTACTTGAGCACTATATGCCTAGCTTAATGGCTTTAAAGAAAGCGCTGCCAGGGAGACAACTCGGAAGTTTTAGAGAGTTATTTTATTCTGTTGTGTGCTTTTATAAAGTTTAAAAGCAAAAAAATATAGAGGGGAACTAAAACTTTTCAAAAAGAAAAGTGAAAGTGAGAAAGACGAACATCATTGAAGTGGGGGACGTCCTTGAACTTTGTTCATGCCCATGGAAACTTTGTAAACCTTGATTACAGAAACTTTTCAACAAAAATAATTATCCCCTTTACAAATCCATTGTATTATAAAAATAATGTGCCAAGATTTGCCTTTAGGATGATTAGATTGATTGTTTGGTGTGTGCAGTGCCAAAACGGAAACTTTGGTTGTAGTGCATGAATTCTCATTTTTTACTGGAACGTCGAGTGTTTCTGAAACATTTTACACAGTACTTCTATACAAATTGTTTATTTTTTCCTAATTTTTAATAATTTTTGGAGTTACAGAAGTATGGTAGATGTTCAGATTGCCATAGACTGTCCTGTTTGAGACAGATTCTGTTTTTGATGCATTGTTTTGCTAGTTTTGATGAAACTATCGATTTTATCGGTGGTATAAGCCATGGAGAAGTTATAATACAGTAGCTACAATGAAAAAATAAAGTATGAATGAGTTTGCAACAATACTTGAAGTGGTGATTTGCTTTATTATACTAACGGATCTCACGAGGGTTTCGTTAAGTTTTGTGTGATTGAAGTTTTCAAGTTTTGGGTGAGATCACGATGCATGAAGGAATAAGGAGTGGCAAGAGCCTAAGCTTGGGGATGCCCGAGGCACCCCAAGGTAATATTCAAGGACTCCCAAGCAACTAAGCTTGGGTATGCCCTGGAAGGCATCCCCTCTTTCTTCTAACGATCATCGGTAATTTTACTTGAAGCTATATTTTATTCGTCACATGATATGCGTAAATTCTTGGAGTGTCTTTTGTGTTTATTTTTCCTTTTTATTTATTGCACCATGCTGGTATGAGATAGTACTTGGTTGATTTATAGAATTCTCTTTGCACTTCACTTATATCTTTTGAGTATGGCTTTATAGAATGCTTCATGTGCTTCGCTTATTTCATTTGAAGTTTGGATTGCCTGTTTCTCTTCACATAGAAAACCGCCATTTGTAGAATGCTCTTTTGCTTCACTTATATTTGTTAGAGCGTGGGCATATCTTTTGTAGAAAGAATTGAACTCTCTTGCTTCACTTATATCTATTTAGAGAGTCAACAGGAATTGGTCATTCACATGGTTAGTCATAAAATCCTACATTAAACTTGTAGATCACTGAATATGATATGTTTGATTCCTTGCAATAGTTTTGTGATATAAAGATGGTGATATTAGAGTCATGCTTGTGAGTAATTGTGGACTGGTAGAAATACTTGTGTTAAGGTTTGTGATTCCCGAAGCATGCCCGTATGGTGAACCGTTATGTGATGAAGTCGGAGCATGATTTGTTTTTGATTGCCTTCCTTATGAGTGGCGGTCGGGGACGAGCGTTGGTCTTTTCCTACCAATCTATCCCCCTAGGAGCATGCGTGTAGTACTTTGTTTCGATCGCTAATAATTTTTTTCAATAAGTATGTGAGTTCATTATGACTAATGTTGAGTCCATGGATTATACGCACTCTCACCCTTCCATCATTGCGAGCCTCCTCGGTACCGTGCATTGCCCTTTCTCACCTCGAGAGTTGGTGCAAACTTCGCGGGTGCATCCAAACCCCGTGATATGATACGCTCTATCACATATAAGCCTCCTTATATCTTCCTCAAAACAGCCACCATACCAACCTATCATGGCATTTCCATAGCCATTCTGAGATATATTGCCATGCAACTTCCATTATCATTATATACATGAATTCATTGTCATATTGCTTCGCATGATCGTAAGATAGCTAGCATGATATTTCCATGGCTTGTCCATTTTTTTATATCTTTGCTACGCTAGATCATTGCACATCCTGGTACACCGCCAGAGGCATTCATATAGAGTCATATTTTGTTCTAGTATCGAGTTGTAATATTGAGTTGTAAGTAAATAAAAGTGTGATGATCATCATTATTAGAGCATTGTCCCAGTGAGGAAAAGATGATGGAGACTGTGATTCCCCCACAAGTCGGGATGAGACTCCGGACAAAAAAAAGAGGCCAAAAAAATAAAAAAAAAGGTGAGCAAAAAAAAGAGAAAACAAAAAATGAGAGAAAAAGAGAGAAGGAGCAATGCTACTATCCTTTTACCACACTTGTGCTTCAGAGTAGCACCATGTTCTTCATATAGAGAGTCTCTTGAGTTATCACTTTCATATACTAGTGGAATTTTTCATTATAGAACTTGGCTTGTATATTCTGATGATGGGCTTCCTCAAATGCCCGATGTCTTCATGAGCAAGCAAGTTGGATGCACACCCACTTAGTTTCCAGTTTGAGCTTTCATACACTTATAGCTCTAGTGCATTGTTGCATGGCAATCCCTACTCGCTTGCATCGATATGGATTGATGTGCATCTCCATAGCCCATTAATTTGCCTAGTTGATGTGAGACTTTCTCTTTTTTTGTCTTCTCCACACAACCTCCACCATCATATTCTATTCTACCTATAGTGCTATATCCATGGCTCACGCTCATGTATTGTGCGAAAGTTGAAAAAGCTTGAGAACATTAAAAGTATGAAACAATTGCTTGGCTTGTCATCGGGGTTGTGCATGATGAAATACATTGTGTGATGAAGATGGAGCATAGCCAAACTATATGATTTTGTAGGGATAACTTTCTTTGGCCATGTTATTTTGAGAAGACATGGTTGCTTTATTAGTATGCTTGAAGTATTATTGTCTTTATGTCAAATGATAGACTATTGCTTTGAATCACTTGTGTCTTAATATTCATGCCATGATTAGATTATATGATCAAGATTATGCTAGGTAGCATTCCACATCAAAAATAAACTTTTTAATCATTTACCTACTCGAGGACGAGCATGAATTAAGCTTGGGGATTCTGATACGTCTCCGTTGTATCTATAATTTTTGATTGTTCCATGCCAATATTATACAACTTTCATATACTTTTGGCAACTTTTTATACTATTTTTTGGACTAATATATTGATCAAGTGCCCAGTGCCAGTTCCTGTTTGTTGCATGATTTTTGTTTCGTAGAAAATCCATATCAAACGGATTCAGAACACGATAAAAACTTACAGAGATTTTTTTGGAATATATGTGAATTTTGGGAATTGGAATCAACGCGAGACGATCCCTGAGGGGGGCACAAGGCAGGGGGCGCGCCCTGGGCCCTTGTGGTCACCCCGTAAGACGGTTGGTGCCCTTCTTCTGGTGCAATAAAGCTAATATGCAAATACAAATCGTGTTAAAATTTCAGCCCAATCGGAGTTACGGATCTCCGGGAATTTAAGAAACGGTGAAAGGCCAGAATCTGAGAACGCAGAAACAGAAGGAAACAGAGAGAGAGAGATCCAATCTCGGAGGGTCTCCCGCCCCTCCACCGCCACGGAGGCCATGGACCAGAGGGGAAACCCTTCTCCCATCTAGGGGGAAGGTCAACGAAGAAGAAGAAGGAGGGGGCTCTCTCCCCCTCTCTCCCGGTGGCGCCGGAACGTTGATGTGGCCATCATCGTGATGTCAATCTACACCAACAACTTCGCCACTGTCATCACCAACTCTCTCCCCCTCTATGCAGCGGTGTAACACCCCTTCTCCCCGCTATCTCTACTTAAACATGGTGCTCAACGCTATATATTATTTCCCAATGATGTATGGTTATCCTATGATGTTTGAGTAGATCCGTTTTGTCCTATGGGTTTATTGATGATCATGATTGGTTTGAGTTGCATGTTTTACTATTGGTGTTTTCCTATGGTGCTCTCCGAGTCACGCAAGCGTGAGGGATCCCCGCTGTAGGGTTTGCAATATGTTCATGATTTGCTTACGGTGGGTTGCTAGAGTGACAGAAGCTTAAACCTGAGTAAGGGGGTTGTTTACGTATGGGAGTAAAGAGGACTTGATACTTTAATGCTATGGTTGGGTTTTACCTTAATGATCTTTAGTAGTCACGGTTGTTTGCTAGAGTTCCAATCATAAGTGCATATGATCCAAGAAGAGAAAGTATGTTAGCTTATGCCTCGCCCTCATATAAAATTGCAATAATGATTACTGGTTTAGTTATCGATTGCCTAGGGACAAATAACTTTCTTGTGACAAAAAGCTCTCTACTAAAACTAACTGATACATCCATTTTGCATCATGCTTTTATATCGATATTTATTGCATTATGGGCTGTTATTACACATTATGTCACAATACTTATGCCTATTCTCTCTTATTTTATAAGGTTTACATGAAGAGGGAGAATGCCGGCAGCTGGAATTCTGGGCTGGAAAAGGAGCAAATATTAGAGACCTATTCTGCACAGCTCCGAAAGTCCTGAAACTTCACGGAAGTCATTTTTGGAATTTATAAAAAATATTGAGCGAAGAGAATACCAGAGGGGGCCCACACCCTGGCCACAAGGGTGGGGGCGCGCCCTACCCACCTCGGCGCGCCCCCTGCCTCGTGGGCCCCCTGGCAGGCCTCCGGTGCCCATCTTCTGCTATATGAAGTCTTTCATCCGAGAAAAAAATCATAAGCAAGCTTTTGGGAAGAAACTCCGCCGCCACGAGGCGGAACCTTGGCGGAACCAATCTAGGGCTCCGGCAGAGCTGTTCTGCCGGGGAAACCTCCCTCCGGGAGGGGGGAATCATCGCCAACGATCCTCTCATCGGGAGGGGGTCAATCTTCATCAACATCCTCACCAGCACCATCTTATCTCAAACCCTAGTTCATCTCTTGTATCCAATCTTTGTCCCAAAGCCTCAGATTGGTACCTGTGGGTTGCTAGTAGTGTTGATTACTCCTTGTAGTTGATGCTAGTTGGTTTATTTGGTGGAAGATCATATGTTCAGATCCTATATGCATATTAATACCCCTCTTATTATGAACATGAATATGATTTGTGAGTAGTTACGTTTGTTCCTGAGGACATGGGAGAAGTCTTGCTATAAGTAGTCATGTGAATTTGGTATTCGTTTGATATTTTGATGAGATGTATGTTGTCTTTCCTCTAGTGGTGTTATGTGAACGTCAACTACATGACACTTCACCATTGTTTGGGCCTAGAGGAAGGCATTGGGAAGTAATAAGTAGATGATGGGTTGCTAGAGTGACAGAAGCTTAAACCCTAGTTTATGTGTTGCTTCGTAAGGGGCTGATTTGGATCCATATGTTTCATGCTATGGTTAGGTTTACCTTAATACCTCTTTTGTAGTTGCGGATGCTTGCAATAGGAGTTAATCATAAGTGGGATGCTTGTCCAAGTAAGGACAGCAACCAAGCACCGGTCCACCCACATGTCAAATTATCAAAGTACCGAACGCGAATCATATGAACGTGATGAAAACTAGCTTGACGATAATTCCCATGTGTCCTCGGGAGCGCTTTTCTCTATATAAGAGTTTGTCCAGGCTTGTCCTTTGCTACAAAAAGTATTGGGCCATCTTGATTCACTTTATTTACACTTGTTACTTGTTACCCATTACAAATTACCTTATCACAAAACTATCTGTTACCGATAATTTCAGAGCTTGCAGAGAATACCTTGCTGAAAACCGCTTATCATTTCCTTCTGCTCCTCGTTGGGTTCGACACTCTTACTTATCGAAAGGACTACGATAGATCCCCTATACTTGTGGGTCATCAAGACTCTTTTCTGGCACCGTTGCCGGGGAGTGAAGCGCCTTTGGTAAGTGGAATTTGGTAAGGAAAAATTTATATAGTGTGCTGAAATTTACTGTCACTTGTTAGTTGTTACTATGGAAAGTAATCCCTTGAGGGGCTTGTTCGGGGTATCTTCACCCCGACCGGTAGAGCAAATAGTTGCTCCTCAACCTACTGAACCTATTGAAAATATCTACTTTGAAATTCCTTCGGGTATGATAGAGAAACTGCTGGCTAATCCTTTTACAGGAGATGGAACACTGCATCCCGATTTACACTTAATCTATGTGGATGAAGTTTGTGGATTATTTAATCTTGCAGGTATGCCCGATGATGTTATCAAGAAGAAGGTCTTCCCTTTATCTTTGAAGGGAGAGGCATTGATATGGTATAGGCTATGTGATGATATGGGATCATGGAACTACAAACGATTGAAATTGGAATTTCATCAGAAGTTTTATCCTATGCATCTTGTTCATCGTGATCGTAATTATATATATAATTTTTGGCCCCGCGAAGGAGAAAGCATCGCTCAAGCTTGGGGGAGGCTTAAGTCAATGGTATATTCATGCCCCAATCATGAGCTCTCAAGATAAATGATTATTCAAAAAATTTATGCTCGGCTTTCTCTTAATAATCGCTCCATGCTCGATACTTCTTGTACTGGTTCCTTTATGATGAAGACTATTGAATTCAAATGGGATTTATTGGAAAGAATTAAACGCAACTCTGAAGATTGGGACCTTGACGAAGGTAAAGAGTCAGGTATAACACCTAAGTTCGATTGTGTTAAATCTTTTATGGATACTGATGCTTCCATGAATTTAGCACTAGATATGGACTTGACTCTGAGATAGTAGCTTCTTTCTGTGAATCATTTGCTACTCATGTTGATCTCCCTAAGGAGAAGTGGTTTAAATATAATCCTCCCGTTGAAGTAAAAGTAGTTGCACCTATTAAAGTTGAAGAAAAGACTATCACTTATAATGATCCTATTGTCCCTACTGCTTATGCTGAGAAACCACCTTTCCCTGTTAGAATAAAGGATCATGCTAAAGCTTCAACTTTTTCAACAAAAGTAATATTAGGACACACAAACCCCCTGAGCAAGTTAAATTTGAACCTAATATTGCTATGGTTAAAGATCTCTTGGCTGATAATATTGATGGGCATGTTATTTATTTCTGTGAGGAAACTGCTAGAATTGCTAAGCCTGGTGCTAAAGATAAACATAGACCTGTTGTAGGCATGCCTGTTATTTTTGTTAAAATAGGAGATCATTTTTATCATAGTTTATGTGATATGGGTGCTAGTGCTAGTGCAATACCTCATTTCTTATACAAAGAAATTATGCATGATATTGCACCTGCTGAGATAGAAGAAACTGATGTCACAATTAAGCTTGCCAATAGAGATACTATATCACCGATTGGGATTGTTAGAGATGTTCAAGTCTTGTGTGGTAAGGTTAAATATCCTGCTGATTTTCTTGTTCTTGGTTCCCCACAAGATAGCTTTTGTCCCATTATATTTGGTAGACCCTTCTTGAATACTGCCAATGCTAGGATAGACTGCGAAAAGGATGTTGTTACTATTGGTTTGGGTGATATGTCTCATGAGTTTAACTTTGCTAAATTTCGTAGACAACCCCGTGATGAGGAATTGCCTAGTAAAGATGAAATTATTGGTCTTGCTTCTATTGTCGTGCCTCCTAGCGATCCTTTAGAACAATATTTGCTAGACCATGAAAATGATATGTTTATGAATGAAAGAAAGGAAATAGATGAAGTATTCTTTAAACAGGGACGTATTCTGAAACACAACTTGCGTGTTGAAATCCTAGGGGATCCTCCTCCACCCAAGGGTGATCCCGTGTTTGAGCTTAAACCGTTACCTGATACTCTTAAATATGCTTATCTAGACGAAAAGAAGATATATCCTGTTATTATTAGTGCTAACCTTTCAGAGAAAGAGGAAGAGAAATTATTGAAAACTCTGAAGAAGCACCGTGCTGCCATTGGATATACTCTTGATGATCTTAAGGGCATTAGTCCCACTCTATGTCAACACAAAAGAAATTTGGAGAAAGACGCCAAACCAGTTATTGATCACCAACGACGATTAAATCCTAAGATGAAAGAAGTGGTAAGAAAGGAAATATTAAAGCTCCTTGAGGCAGGTATAATTTATCCCGTTGCTGATAGTCAGTGGGTCAGTCCTGTTCATTGTGTCCCTAAGAAGGGAGGTATTACTGTCGTTCCTAATGATAAAGATGAATTTATTCCGCAAAGAATTATTACAGGTTATAGGATGGTAATTGATTTCCGCAAATTAAATAAAGCTACTAAAAAGGATCATTACCCTTTGCCTTTTATTGATCATATGCTAGAAAGATTATCCAAACATACACATTTTTGCTTTCTAGATGGTTACTCTGGTTTCTCTCAAATACCTGTGTCAGCTGAGGATCAAGAAAAGACCACTTTTACTTGCCCTTTCGGCACTTTTGCTTATAGACGTATGTGTTGGAAATATGCCCTAGAGGCAATAATAAATAGGTTATTATTATATTTCCTTGTTCATGATAATCGTTTATTATCCATGCTAGAATTGTATTGATAGGAAACTCAGATGCATGTGTGGATACATAGACAACACCATGTCCCTAGTAAGCCTCTAGTTGACTAGCTCGTTGATCAATAGATGGTTACGGTTTCCTAACCATGGACATTGGATGTCGTTGATAACGGGATCACATCATTAGGAGAATGATGTGATGGACAAGACCCAATCCTAAGCCTAGCACTAGATCGTGTAGTTCGTTTGCTAAGAGCTTTTCTAATGTCAAGTATCATTTCCTTAGACCATGAGATTGTGCAACTCCCGGATACCGTAGGAATGCTTTGGGTGTACCAAACGTCACAACGTAACTGGGTGGCTATAAAGGTGCACTACGAGTATCTCCGAAGGTGTCTGTTGGGTTGGCACGAATCGAGACTGGGATTTGTCACTCCGTGTAAACGGAGAGGTATCTCTGGGCCCACTCGGTAGGACATCATCATAATGTGCACAATGTGACCAAGGAGTTGATCACGGGATGATGTGTTACGGAACGAGTAAAGAGACTTGCCGGTAACGAGATTGAACAAGGTATCGGGATACCGACGATCGAATCTCGGGCAAGTAACATACCGATAGACAAAGGGAATTGTATACGGGATTGATTGAATCCTCGACATCGTGGTTCATCCGATGAGATCATCGTGGAACATGTGGGAGCCAACATGGGTATCCAGATCCCGCTGTTGGTTATTGGCCGGAGAGCGTCTCGGTCATGTCTGCATGGTTCCCGAACCCGTAGGGTCTACACACTTAAGGTTCGGTGACGCTAGGGTTATAGAGATATTAGTATGCGGTAACCCGAAAGTTGTTCGGAGTCCCGGATGAGATCCCGGACGTCACGAGGAGTTCCGGAATGGTCCGGAGGTAAAGATTTATATATGGGAAGTCTTATTTTGGTCGCCGGAAAAGTTTCGCACTTTATCGGTATTGTACCGGGAGTGCCGAAAGGGGTCCGGGGGTCCACCAAGGGGGTCCACCAGCCCCGGGGGGCACATGGGCTGTAGGGGGTGCGCCTTGGCCTATATGGGCCAAGGGCACCAGCCCCAAGAGGCCCATGCGCCAAGAGATAAGGAAAAGGGAGAGTCCTAAAGGGGGAAGGCACCTCCGAGGTGCCTTGGGGGGGAAGGACTCCTCCCTGGCCGCACCCTTCCTTGGAGGAAGGGCCAAGGCTGCGCCCCCCCTCTCCCTTGGCCCTATATATAGTGGGGGGGAGGGAGGGCAGCAGCAACCTAAGCCCCTGGCGCCTCCCTCTCCCTCCCGTGACACCTCTCCCTCCCGTTAGTGCTTGGCGAAGCCCTACCGGGATCCCCGCTACTTCCACCACCACGCCGTCGTGCTGCTGGATCTCCATCAACCTCTCCTCCCCCTTGCTGGATCAAGAAGGAGGAGACGTTGCTGCTCCGTACGTGTGTTGAACGCGGAGGTGCCGTCCGTTCGGCGCTAGGATCATCGGTGATTTGGATCACGACGAGTACGACTCCATCAACCCCGTTCTCTTGAACGCTTCCGCTCGCGATCTACAAGGGTATGTAGATGCACTCCCCTTCCCCTCGTTGCTAGATTACTCCATAGATTGATCTTGGTGATGCGTAGAAAATTTTGAATTTCTGCTACGTTCCCCAACAGTGGCATCATGAGCTAGGTCTATGCGTAGTTTCTATGCACGAGTAGAACACAAAGTAGTTGTGGGCGTCGATGTTGCCAATTCTTCTTGCCGCTACTAGTCTTATCTTGTTTCGGCGGCATTGTGGGATGAAGCGGCCCGGACCGACCTTACACGTACGCTTACGTGAGACAGGTTCCACCGACTGACATGCACTAGTTGCATAAGGTGGCTAGCGGGTGTCTGTCTCTCCCACTTTAGTCGGAACGGATTCGATGAAAAGGGTCCTTATGAAGGGTAAATAGAAATTGGCATATCACGTTGTGGTTTTACGTAGGTAAGAAACGTTCTTGCTAGAAACCTATACAAGCCACGTAAAAACTTGCAACAACAATTAGAGGACGTCTAACTTGTTTTTGCAGCATGTGCTATGTGATGTGATATGGCCAGAAGATGTGATGAATGATATATGTGATGTATGAGATTGATCATATTCTTGTAATAGGAATCACGACTTGCATGTCGATGAGTATGACAACCGGCAGGAGCCATAGGAGTTGTCTTTATTTTTTGTATGACCTGCGTGTCATTGAATAACGCCATGTAAATTACTTTACTTTATTGCTAAGCGCGTTAGCCATAGAAGTAGAAGTAATCGTTGGCGTGACAACTTCATGAAGACACAATGGAATGATGGAGATCATGGTGTCATGCCGGTGACAAAGATGATCATGGTGCCCCGAAGATGGAGATCAAAGGAGCAAAATGATATTGGCCATATCATGTCACTATTTGATTGCATGTGATGTTTATCATGTTATGCATCTTATTTGCTTAGAACGACGGTAGTAAGTAAGATGATCCCTCACTAAAATTTCAAGAGACGTGTTCCCCCTAACTGTGCACCGTTGCGAAGGTTCGTTGTTTCGAAGCACCACGTGATGATCGGGTGTGATAGATTCTAACGTTCGAATACAACGGGTGTTGACGAGCCTAGCATGTACAGACATGGCCTCGGAACACATGCGAAACACTTAGGTTGACTTGACGAGCCTAGCATGTACAGACATGGCCTCGGAACACAAGAGACCGAAAGGTCGAACATGAGTCGTATAGCAGATACGATCAACATGGAGATGTTCACCGATGATGACTAGTCCGTCTCACGTGATGATCGGACACGGCCTAGTTTGACTCGGATCATGTATCACTTAGATGACTAGAGGGATGTCTATCTGAGTGGGAGTTCAATAATCAGATGAACTTCATTATCATGAACATAGTCAAAAGGTCTTTGCAAATTATGTCATACGCTTTAGTTCTACTGTTTAAGGTATGTTCCTAGAGAAAATTTAGTTGAAAGTTGGTAGTAGCAATTATGCGGACTGGGTCCGTAAACTGAGGATTGTCCTCATTGCTGCACAGAAGGCTTATGTCCTTAATGCACCGCTCGGTGTGCTGAACCTCAGCGTCGTCTGTAGATGTTGCGGAACATCTGACATACACGTTTTGATAACTACGTGATAGTTCAGTGCGTAATGCTAACGGTTTAGAATTGTGGCACCAAAGACGGTTTTTGAAACGTCGCAGAACATATGAGATGTTCCGAAGACTGAAATTGGGATTTCAGACTAGTGCCCACGTCAAGAGGTATGAGACCTCTGACAAGTTTCTTAAGCCTGCAAACTAAGGGAGAAAAGCTCAATCGTTGAGCATGTGCTCAGATTGTCTGAGTACCACAATCGCTTGAATCGAGTGGGAGTTAATCTCCCAGATGAGATAGTGATGGTTCTCCATAGTCACTGCCACCAAGCTAGTAGAGCTTCGTGATGAACTATAACATATCAGGGATAGTTATGATGATCCTTGAGCTACTCGCGATGTTTGACACCGCGAAAGTAGAAATCAAGAAGGAGCATCAATTGTTGATGGTTAGTAAAACCACTAGTTTCTAGAAGGGCAAGGGCAAGAGGGATACTTCATGAAACAGCAAGTCATTTGCTGCTCTAGTGAAGAATCCCAAGGTTGAACCCAAACCCGAGACTAAGTGCTTCTGTAATGAGGGGAACGGTCACTGAAGCAGTACTACCCTAGATACTTGGTAGATGAGAAGGCAGGCAAGGTCGACAGAAGTATATTGGATATACATTATATGAATGTGTACTTTACTAGTACTCCTAGCAGCACCAGGGTATTAGATACCGGTTCGGTTGCTAAGTGTTAGTAACTCGAAATAAAAGCTGCGGAATAAACGGAGACTAGCTAAAGGTGAGATGACGATATGTGTTGGAAGTGTTTCCAAGGTTGATGTGATCAAGCATCGCATGCTCCCTCTACCATCGAGATTTGGTGTTTGCGTTGAGCAATGATTGGATTATGTTTATCGCAATACGGTTATTCATTTAAGGAGAATAATGGTTACTCTGTTTATTTGAATAATACCTTCAATGGTCTTGCACCTAAAATGAATCTCGATCGTAGTGATACACATGTTCATGCCAAAGATATAAATAGTAATGATAGTACCACATACTTGTGGCACTGCCACTTGAGTCATATTGGTATAAAACGCATGAAGAAGCTCCATGTAGATGGATCTTTGGACTCACTCGTTTTTGAAAAGATTGAGACATGCGAACCATGTCTATTGGTATATATGCATGAAGAAACTCCATGCAGATGGATCGTTTGGACTCACTTGATTTTGAATCACTTGAGACATGCAAATCATACCACATGGGCAAGATGACTGAAAGGCCTCGTTTTCAGTAAGATGGAACAAGAGAGCAACTTGTTGGAAGTAATACATTTTGATGTGTGCAGTCCAATGAGTGCTGAGGCATGCAGTGGATATCGTTATGTTCTTACTTCACAGATGATTTGAGTAGATGCTGAGTGTATTTACTTGATGAAACACAAGTCTGAATTATTGAAAGGTTCAAGTAATTTCAGAGTGAAGTTGAAGATCGTCGTGACAAGAGGATAAAATGTCTATGATATGATCATAGAGATATCTGAGTTACGAGTTTGGCACACAATTAAGACATTGTGGAAAGTGTTTCACAATTAATACCGCCTGGAACACCATAGTGTGATGGTGTGTCCGAACATCATAACTGCACCCTATTGGATATGGTGCATACCATGATGTCTCTTATCGAATTACCACTATCGTTTATGGGTTAGGCATTAGAGACAACCGCATTCACTTTAAAAGGGGCACCACGCAATTCCGTTGAGACGACACCGTTTAGAGAAACCTAAGTTGTCGTTTCTTAAAAGTTTGGGGCTGCGATGCTTATGTGAAAAAGTTTCAGGCTGATAAGCTCGAACCCAAAGCGGATAAATGCATCTTCATAGAATACCCAAAACAGTTGGGTATACCTCCTATTTCAGATCTGGAAGCAAAAGTAATTGCTTCTAGAAACAGGTCCTTTCTCGAGGAAAAGTTTCTCTCGAAAGAATTGAGTGGGAGGATGGTGGAGACTTGATAAGGTTATTGAACCGTCACTTCAACTAGTGTGTAGCAGGGCACAGGAAGTTGTTCCTGTGGCACCTATACCAATTGAAGTGGAAGCTTATGATAGTGATCATGAAACTTCGGATCAAGTCACCACCAAACCTCGTAGGACGACGAGGATGCGTGCTACTTCAGAGTGGTACGTGATCCTGTCTGAGATATCATGTTGTTGGACAATACTGAACCTACGAGCTATGGAGAAGCGATGGTGGGCCCATATTCCGACAAATGGTTAGAAGCCATGAAATCCGAGATAAATGGATCTTTGAGAAGAAGACGGACGTGGACGGTAATGTTACCGTCTATGAAGCTCGACTTGTGGCAAAGAGTATTTCCACAAGTTCAAGGAGTTGACTACGATGAGATTTTCTCATCCGTAGCGATGCTTAAGTCCGTCGGAATCATGTTAGCATTAGCTGCATTTATGAAATCTGGCAGATGGATGTCAAAACAAGTTTCCTTACCAGTTTTCGTAAGGAAAGGTTGTATGTGATACAATCAGAAAGGTTTTGTCGATCCTAAGGATGCTAAAAGGTATGCTAGCTCCAGCGATCCTTCCATGGACTAGAGCAAGCATCTCGGAGTCAGAATATACGCTTTGATGGAGTGATCAAAGTTTTTGGGTTTATACAAAGTTTGTTAGAAACTTGTATTTACAATAAAGTGAGTGGGAGCGCTACAACATTTCTGATAAGTATATGTGAATGACATATTGTTGATCCGAAATGATGTAAAATTTCTGGAAAGCATAAAGGGTTGTTTGAAAGGAGTTTTTCAAAGGAAGACCTGGATAAAGCTGCTTACATATTGGGCATCAAGATCTATAGAGATAGATCAAGACGCCTGATGATACTTTCAAAGAACGCACACCTTGACATGATTTTGAAAGAGTTCAAAATAGATCAGCAAAGAAGGAGTTCTTGGCTGTGTTACAAGGTGTGAGTATTGAGTAAGACTCAAGACCTGACCACAGCAGAAGAGAGAGAAAGGACGAAGGTCGTCCCCTATGCTTCAGACGTAGGCTCTACAGTATGCTATGCTGTGTACCGCACATGAAGTGTGCCTTGCCATGAGTTGGTCAAGGGGTACAATAGTGATCCGGGAATGGATCACATGACAGCGGTCGAACTTATCCTTAGTATCTAGTGGACTAAGGAATTTTCTCGATTATGGAGGTGAAAAGGAGTTCGTCGTAAAGGGTTACGTCGATGCGAACTTTGACACTAATCCGGATGACTCTGAGTAGTAAACCGGATTCGTATAGTAGAGCAATTATTTGAAATGGCTCCAAATAGCGCGTGGTAGCATCCACAAGATGACATAGATATTCGTAAAGCACACACGGATCTGAAAGGTTCAGACCCGTTGACTAATAACCTCTCTCACAAGCATAACATGATCAAACCAGAACTCATTGAGTGTTAATCACATAGAGATGTGAACTAGATTGTTGACTCTAGTAAACTCTTTGGATGTTGGTCACATGGTGATGTGACCTGTGAGTGTTAATCACATGGTGATGTGAACTAGATTATTGACTCTAGTGCAAGTGGGAGACTGTTGGAAATATGCCCTAGAGGCAATAATAAATAGGTTATTATTATATTTCCTTGTTCATGATAATCGTTTATTATCCATGCTAGAATTGTATTGATAGGAAACTCAGATACATGTGTGGATACATAGACAACACCATGTCCCTAGTAAGCCTCTAGTTGACTAGCTCGTTGATCAATAGATGGTTACGGTTTCCTGACCATGGACATTGGATGTCGTTGATAACGGGATCACATCATTAGGAGAATGATGTGATGGACAAGACCCAATCCTAAGCCTAGCACAAGATCGTGTAGTTCGTTTGCTCAGAGCTTTTCTAATGTCAAGTATCATTTCCTTAGACCATGAGATTGTGCAACTCCCGGATACCGTAGGAATGCTTTGGGTGTACCAAACGTCACAACGTAACTGGGTGGCTATAAAGGTGCACTACAGGTATCTCCGAAAGTGTCTGTTGGGTTGGCACGAATCGAGACTGGGATTTGTCACTCCGTGTAAACGGAGAGGTATCTCTGGGCCCACTCGGTAGGACATCATCATAATGTGCACAATGTGACCAAGGAGTTGATCACGGGATGATGTGTTACGGAACGAGTAAAGAGACTTGCCGGTAACGAGATTGAACAAGGTATCGGGATACCGACGATCGAATCTCGGGCAAGTAACATACCGATAGACAAAGGGAATTGTATACGGGATTGATTGAATCCTCGACATCGTGGTTCATCCGATGAGATCATCGAGGAGCATGTGGGAGCCAACATGGGTATCCAGATCCCGCTGTTGGTTATTGACCGGAGAGTCGTCTCGGTCATGTCTGCATGTCTCCCGAACCCGTAGGGTCTACACACTTAAGGTTCGGTGACGCTAGGGTTATAGAGATATTAGTATGCGGTAACCCGAAAGTTGTTCGGAGTCCCGGATGAGATCCCGGACGTCACGAGGAGTTCCGGAATGGTCCGGAGGTAAAGATTTATATATGGGAAGTCTTATTTTGGTCGCCGGAAAAGTTTCGCACTTTATCGGTATTGTACCGGGAGTGCCGAAAGGGGTCCGGGGGTCCACCAAGGGGGTCCACCAGCCCCGGGGGGGCACATGGGCTGTAGGGGGTGCGCCTTGGCCTATATGGGCCAAGGGCACCAGCCCCAAGAGGCCCATGCGCCAAGAGATAAGGAAAAGGGAGAGTCCTAAAGGGGGAAGGCACCTCCGAGGTGCCTTGGGGGGAAGGACTCCTCCCTGGCCGCACCCTTCCTTGGAGGAAGGGCCAAGGCTGCGCCCCCCTCTCCCTTGGCCCTATATATAGTGGGGGGGAGGGAGGGCAGCAGCAACCTAAGCCCCTGGCGCCTCCCTCTCCCTCCCGTTAGTGCTTGGCGAAGCCCTACCGGGATCCCCGTTACTTCCACCACCACGCCGTCGTGCTGCTGGATCTCCATCAACCTCTCCTTCCCCCTTGCTGGATCAAGAAGGAGGAGACGTCGCTGCTCCGTACGTGTGTTGAACGTGGAGGTGCCGTCCGTTCGGCGCTAGGATCATCGGTGATTTGGATCACGACGAGTACGACTCCATCAACCCCGTTCTCTTGAACGCTTCCGCTCGCGATCTACAAGGGTATGTAGATGCACTCTCCTTCCCCTCGTTGCTAGATTACTCCATAGATTGATCTTGGTGATGCGTAGAAAATTTTGAATTTCTGCTACGTTCCCCAACAGTATGCCTTGTGGTTTATGTAATGCACCTGTGATACGTCTCCAACATATCTATAATTTTTGATTGCTCCATGCTATATTATCTTCTGTTTTGGACATTATTGGGCTTTATTATTCACTTTTATATTATTTTTGGGACTAACTTATTAACCGGAGGCCCAGCCCAGAATTGTTGTTTTTTGCCTATTTCAGAGTTTCGCGGAAAAAGAATATCAAACGGAGTCCAAACGGAATGAACCCTTCGGGAACGTGATTTTTGGAACGAACATGATCCAGGAGACTTGGACCCTAAGTCAAGGAAGCTTCTAGGAAGCCACGAGGTAGGGGGCGCGCCTACCCCCCAGGCGCGCCCTCCACCCTCGTGGGCCCCATGTTGCTCCACCGACGTACTCCTTCCTCCTATATATACCTATGTACCCCCAAACGATCAAATACGGAGCCAAAAACCTAATTCCACCGCCGCAACCTTCTGTACCCATGAGATCCCATCTTGGGGCCTGTTCTGGAGCTCCGCCGGAGGGGGCATCGATCACGGAGGGCTTCTACATCAACACCATAGCCTCTCTGATGAAGTGTGAGTAGTTTACCTCAGACCTTCGGGTCCATAGTTATGAGCTAGATGTCTTCCTCTCTCTTTTTGGATCTCAAAACAATGTTCTCCCCCTCTCTCGTTGAGATCTATTCGATGTAATCTTCTTTTGCGGTGTGTTTGTTGAGACCAATGAATTGTGGGTTTGTGATCAAGTTTATCTATGAACAATATTTGGATCTTCTGAATTCTTTTATGTATGATTGGTTATCTTTGCAAGTCTCTTCGAATTATCAGTTTGGTTTGGCCTACTAGATTGATCTTTCTTGCAACGGGAGAAGTGCTTAGCTTTGGGTTCAATCTTGCGGTGTCCTTTCCCAGTGACAGCAGGGGCAGCAAGGCACGTATTGTATTGTTGCCATCGAGGATAACAAGATGGGGGTTTTATCATATTGCATGAATTTATCCCTCTACATCATGTCATCTTGCTTAAGGCGTTACTCTGTTCTTATGAACTTAATACTCTAGATGCATGCTGGATAGCGGTCGATGTGTGGAGTAATAGTAGTAGATGCAGGCAGGAGTCGGTCTACTTGTCTCGGACGTGATGCCTATATACATGATCATACCTAGATATTCTCATAACTATGCTCAATTCTGTCAATTGCTCAACAGTAATTTGTTCACCCATCGTAAAATACTTACGCTCTTGGTTGCGAGGATCTATTTGTTTGTGTAGGTGCGAGGGACTCGCGCGTAGCCTCCTACTGGATTGATACCTTGGTTCTCAAAAACTGAGGGAAATACTTACGCTACTTTGCTGCATCACCCTTTCCTCTTCAAGGGAAAACCAACGCAGTGCTCAAGAGGTAGCAAGAAGGATTTCTGGCGCCGTTGCCGGGGAGGTCTACGCAAAAGTCAACATACCAAGTACCCATCACAAACCCTTATCTCCAGCATTACATTATTTGCCATTTTCCTCTCGTTTTCCTCTCCCCCACTTCACCCTTGCCGTTTTATTCGCCCTCTCTTCTTTTTCGTTCGCCTCTTTTCCGTTTGCTTGTCGTTATGGCTAGTCCCTTATCTACTCTGTTGTCCCTTGAGTTTGAAGTCTTTCACTTCAAACAAAGACAAGGAGAAAACTTAAAAGATGCCTGGTTGAGAATAATGGAGTCTTAACGTAATTGTACCTTTGAAGTGAACCTGAGAATTTTGCTTCGCAATTTTTATGTTGGATTAAATATGTCTCATAGACAACTCTTGGATTGCGTTGCCAAAGGCAATTTTATTGAAATTGATCCCCATATTGTGCATGAAGTTATAGAAGGTATAGTGGGAACACTACCTCAACAAAAGGGGCCTCATCCTACCCAGGAAGAGACACAAGTTTTTGAAAAAAATTGCGAAGTAACTAAGATTTTACAGGAGTCTCTTGAACCTCTTAAGAACGTTAGTGGAAATATTCACCCCATGAATATGTTGATTACTCTTTGCAATAAGCGGTTGGATTCTTTATATCTAAAAATTTCAGAATATGAAGGGAAACGTAAAGAACCTCCCAGATTCGACCTTGATTCCGCTAAAAAGTTGAAAACCAAAGATGGCAATACCTAGATCTATCCTTGCTTTTATGCCTAGCTAGGGGCGTTAAACGATAACGCTTGTTGGGAGGCAACCCAATTTTATTTTTAGTTTTTTTGCTTTTTGCTTCTGTTTAGGAATAAATATTTGATCTAGCCTATGGTTAGATGTGTTTTTATGTTTTAATTAGTGTTTGTGCCAAGTTAAACCTATAGGATCTTCTTGGATGATAGTTATTTGATCTTGCTGTAAATTCCAGAAACTTTCTGTTCACGAGAATAATTGTTAAAAATCACCAGAACGTGATAAAATATTGATTCCAATTGCTGCTGATCAATAAATAAATTTTCTATGTCGTCCTATTTTGGCTGATGTTTTGGAGTTCCAGAAGTTTGCGTTAGTTACAGATTACTACAGACTGTTCTGTTTTTGACAGATTCTGTTTTTCGTGTGTTGTTTGCTTATTTTGATGAATCTATGGCTAGTAAAAGAGTTTATAAACCATAGAGAAGTTGGAATACAGTAGGTTTAACACCAATATAAATAAATAATGAGTTCATTACAGTACCTTGAAGTGGTCTTTTGTTTACTTTCGCTAACGGAGCTCACGAGTTTTTCTGCTGAGTTTTGTGTTGTGAAGTTTTCAAGTTTTGGGTGAAAGATTTTATGGCTTATGGAACAAGGAGTGGCAAGAGCCTAAGCTTGGGGATGCCCATGGCACCCCCAAGATAATCTAAGGACACCAAAAAGCCAAAGCTTGGGGATGCCCCGGAAGGCATCCCCTCTTTCGTCTACTTCCATCGGTAACTTTACTTGGAGCTATATTTTTATTCACCACATGATATGTGTTTTGCTTGGAGCGTCTTGTATGATTTGAGTCTTTGCTTTTTAGTTTACCACAATCATCCTTGCTGTACACACCTTTTGAGAGACACACACATGATTCGGAAATTAATAGAATACTCTATGTGCTTCACTTATATCTTTCGAGTTATATAGTTTTTGCTCTAGCACTTCACTTATATCTTTTAGAGCACGGTGGTGGATTTGTTTTATAGAAAATATTGATCTCTCATGCTTCACTTAGATTATTTTGAGAGTCTTAAATAGCATGGTAATTTTCTTAAATAATCTTAATATGCTAGGTATTGAAGATTAGTAAAAACTTTCTTATGAGTGTGTTGAATACTAAGAGAAGTTTGATGCTTGATGATTGTTTTGAGACATGGAGGTAGTGATATCAAAGTCGTGCTAGTTGAGTAGTTGTGAATTTGAGAAATACTTGTGTTGAAGTTTGCAAGTCCCGTAGCATGCACGTATGGTAAACGTTATGTAACAAATTTGAAACATGAGGTGTTCTTTGATTGTACTCCTTATGAGTGGCGGTCGGGGACGAGCGATGGTCTTTTCCTACCAATCTATCCCCTTAGGAGCATGCGCGTAGTGCTTGGTTTTTGATGACTTTTAGATTTTTGCAATAAGTATGTGAGTTCTTTATGACTAATGTTGAGTCCATGGATTATACGCACTCTCACCTTTCCATCATTGCTAGCCTCTTCGGTACCGTGCATTTCCCTTTCTCACATTGAGAGTTAGTGCAAACTTCGCCGGTGCATCCAAACCCCGTGATATGATACGCTCTTTCACACATAAACCTCCTTATATCTTCCTCAAAACAGCCACCATACCTACCTATTATGGCATTTCCATAGCCATTCTGAGATATATTGTCATGCAACTTTCCACCGTTCCGTTTATCATGACACGTTCATCATTGTCATATTGCTTTGCATGATCATGTAGTTGACATAGTATTTGTGGCAAAGCCACCGTTCATAATTCTTTCATACATGTCACTCTTGGTTCATTGCATATCCTGGTACACCGCCGGAGGCATTCATATAGAGTCATACTTTGTTCTAGTATCGAGTTGTAATCATTGAGTTGTAAATAAATAGAAGTGTGATGATCATCATTTTCTAGAGCATTGTCCCAAGTGAGGAATAAAAAAAAGAAATGCCAAAAAAAGAAGGCCTAAAAAATGAGAGAAAAAGAGAGAAGGGACAATGTTACTATCCTTTACCACACTTGTGCTTCAAAGTAGCACCATGATAGAGAGTCTCTTGTTTTGTCACTTTCATATACTAGTGGGAATTTTTCATTATAGAACTTGGCTTGTATATTCCAACAATGGGCACTACAAAAAAAAGACACATCCGTGACATTTTGGGCCGAACGAATTTTTTTTCTGTCATACATATGACACTTCTATGACGATAATTGTGACAAAACCCGGTATCATCATAGATGTGGTGGGCTCCTACTTCTATGACAAAAAATCATGACAGAAAATGGGCTTTTCGTCCTGGGCGGGCCGGAGACGCAGCTGCATGACATTCTTTGGGCCGTCCATGACGGAAAAAACCGTGGTAGAAGCAAGGGGGAGGAAAATTTCGGGGAGTTCCCGGTTACGGTGGGAGGTCGGGGGCCGAGCGATGTGTGTTTCTATCGTACACGTACGCGCGTGTGTGCGAGGCGTTGGCTCTAACTGAACCTGAGCGAGGCGTTGGGCTCTAACTGAACCCGAGCGATTGCACTGCAGGCTACGCGTTACTGAACCCGAGCGGTCGATCGATGGCTGTTAACTGAACCCGATCGAGCGATTCCTTCGCTACTGCTGCTAACTGAAGCCGATCGATTGGATGAACAATGAGTGTTGCGGGGGGAGGGTTGGATGAACAGTGAGCGGTGGCGTTGCCTCTGGATGAACAGGACCCCGTGGTGTGGAGAGCTGGATGAACAGTAGACGGTGGAGGGGTGCCCGTGGAGGAGTGGTTGAACAGGACCCCGTGGTGTGGAGGGCTGGATGAACAGTAAACGGTGGAGGGGTGCCCGTGGAGGCGTGGTTGAACAGTAGCCGGTGGAGTAGCGCGCGGTGGAGGCTGGATGAACAGGAGCCCGTGGAGGCTGGAGGAGGTCGACAGTGGAGATGAACAGTATCCCGTGGAGTCCCGTTTTGCGGTACGCCACACCCCTCCCGATGAACAGGACCCCCGTTTCGACCGTAGGAGGTCCGTTTCGTCCGTTTTGCGGTACGCCACACCCCTCCCAATCAACAGGACCCCCGTTTCGACCGTAGGAGGTCCATTTCATTCGTTTTGCGGTACGCCACACCCCCCCTGATCAACAGGACCCCCGTTTCGACCGTAGGAGGTTCGTTTCCTCCGTTTTGCGGTACGCCAGACCCCTCCCGATCAACAGGACCCCATTCTGAACGTAGGAGGTCCGTTTCCTCCGTTGTGCGGTACGCCAGGCCTCGTTTCCATCGCCTGTTCCGTCCAAGCCCTCCCGATGAACACGACCGCGCATTCCGTTCCGACCAAGCCGGTTGGCTCCCACGCGTTCCGTTGCCTCCCGATGAACACAACGCATTCCGTTGCCTCCCCATGAACACGACGCATTCCGTTGCCTCCCCATGAACACGACGACGACGATGTTTCTCCGTTCTGACCCAGCCATGTACACGAGCCCTAGCCGTACGTATGTGCGAGTAGGCGTTCGAGACCCCGCCCGTATGTACACATACGTGGCCGTATTTTCTTTCTTGCACCCTGGCCGCTGTACGTACGTGTACATGCTACGTGCGCGCCTCTACTATGACACATACGCGCCTCTACTACGACACGTGCGTGCCTCTACATCCACCAGTATATATGTACGTACACGTTCGCGACCAGAATGACAACGCTACGCACGCTTCGACCAGGTGGGTCCCGACTGTCAGGCACTTCCTTGCGTGCGAAGATGTAGCTGGTGGGTCCCAGCAGTCAGGGGGCGAATCGTTTCTTTTTTGCCCGGACGCACTTCCTTGCGTGCGAAGATGTAGCTGGTGGGTCCTAGCAGTCAGGGGGGCGAATCGTTTTTTTTCGGACGCACTTCCTTGCGTGCGATGGGTCCCAGCAGTCAGGGGGAAATGTTTTTTTCACGATATACGGTGGCCCGTCTGATGGGTCCCCGCTGTCAGGTGGAGGAATCATTATTTTGCGCGTAATAAGGAGGCACTTCCTTGCTGCGGCCGTGGACCCAGCTGTCAGCCTCTCCATGTACAGTCCACGTCCGATGGAAGTCGTTCCTTAACCACGTTGACCACGCCGCGCCGAGAGCACCACGGCGGTGGACGACGGCGAGGACTAGGAAGGGGATGACTCGGTGCCGGGGAAGACGCAGCAGTGGATGCCCACGCGAAGAGGAGTACGAGGGTTCACTGGTTCGGCTGCGGTGTGAGGCTGCTGTCGCCGCAGAATAACAGGGGTGTGGGTGAGTAGAGGGATGGCCTGGCCAGCGGTGGGAGTAGTAGGGGGCGGTGAGGCCTCCGCGGCATTACAGCCGGCCACGGGAGGCAGGAGCACGTGGCACGACCGGCGCTGGTTTGGGCGGCTGGAGCAAGAAGACCAGAGGTTGAAGAAGCACTACGGCCGTTGGATGAACATCGTACGGTAACAGGAGCTAGAATCGTTCATATTGACTAAGTTGACAAAGCCCTCCGTCCCCGTCAACTTGGTAGGCCCACAAGTCAGCCTCCCACTATGCTGGGTTCCAGCTGGCAGGGGGAGTATTCATTTTTTTGTGCGTAATAAGGAGGCACTTCCTTGCGTGCGAAGATAGCTGGTGGGTCCGACATGTCAGCGGGGGGCACGTTATTTTCGCGAAATACAGAGGCCCTTCCGGTGGGTCCCAGATGTCAGGTGGAGGAATCATTATTTTGCGCGTAATAAGGAGGCATTTCCTTGTGTGCGGCCGTGGACCCAGCTGTCAGCCTCTCCACGCACAGTCTACTTCCGATGGTGTCGTTCGTTGACCACGTTGACCACGCCGCGCCGAGCGCATCCAAGGTGGTGGACGACGGCGAGGCCCCGGACAGCAACGAGCCGGAGATGGGAAGACGCGGGAGTAGAGTCGCAGACGGAGAGGTGTACGAGGGTTAACTGGTTCTAGTGCGGTGTGGTTCGGCAGTCGGTGGAGAAGAACAGGAGGTGTGGAGGGGTGGAGGGATGGCCTGGCCAACGGTGGAGTAGCGCTTCATAGCGAAGCGTGCTAAGCAGAGCTGCTAGCAGCAGGAGGCGGGAGGTGGTCCCGGCGGCGCTGGAGGAAGAAGACGAGAGATTGAAGATGGATGCCGGTCGTTGGATGTAAATCCAACGGCTAACATGTCAGAATCATTTGTTGACTAAATTGACAACGACTTGCGTTGGCTTCGACCTATTGGCCCACATTTCAGCCTCCAAAAATGTGGCACGTATTCAACCCATTTTTTCAGAATTTACAGTCTTTTTTTTGCGCGGTAGAATTTACAGTCAATTTGATCTTTTTTTTGAATTACAGCCATTAGCTGGGCTGGGTGAACAAATAATGTAGCGTCCATGCGGCCCATTTATTTTATTTCCTAAAAAATTACAGGCCATTTGCACTTTCTCGAAATACACGATTTTGCTGGGCTGATTCTAATTATAATGTTGGGTTGGGCCAGCAATGTTATCAAAAAATAAAAAGGGGCTGAGCATTTTGTTATAAATATATTTAAATAATAAGTGATATTATTACATTCGTCCTTAAATCTTACCAAGCTTTTGTACACAATCACTAGGATTTTCGTGCCAAAACAATCCAGGATTTTATTTGTTAAGAAATTATTTTTATAAGTTAATAAGATGTGGGATATTGTTTTCTTACATATGTAAGTATCTGTTAAATATATGATGACAATAAAAATAATATATAATAACATATAAAATAATTTAAATATATATAATATAGTTAGAAGGGAAACATAAGTTGGACCTGGCGTTCCTATTCTTATATAGAAAAATAGAACAGACCTCTGCGTTTTCTTCAAAAAAATACATAAATTGGGCTGCCAAAAATAAAACCTCGGATGGGAGGTCCATAGGCCGGTCGATACATGACGGCCCTAAGAAAATACAAACAGGCCTATGGACCTCCCATCCGAGGTCGTGGGCTGCGCATGTTAAAAATGAAAGCCTAGACGGGGCAGCCCAAAACCACGTCCAACACTTGCCAAAACTTCGTCCCTCGTTTTCTCTGTGTTTCGCACACTCGACATTGTGTGGGCATTTTGACTGTGCATCATATGAAGATGTGCTATGCATGAATGTTGATCAGCATGATGTTAACTGGCTGGTAGTTCCATTTTCGACCATGAATAAAACTTCCAACATGATGTTAACCCTGTTTGAAAAGGCCGTGTTAATATAAATGCTCTGCCTCTGAAAGTTGCAGTTTCTTATCTGAAACTGAACTTGCAGTTTCTTATCTGAAACTGAAACTTGCAGTTTCTTCTCTGAGAATCACATTGTCTGCACTTTTATACTCCTATGAAACTACATTTTTTAAGTGCTAAAAATAGATCTCTAGAATTCATAAAATACTTCATATGCTCAATACTGCAAATCTGAAATTCAAAAGACATTCATATCTGAAAGTACTCTCAAAATACACAACACAAAACACAATTCACAACCTGCAAATACTGACAACCCTAAGCTCCTCCTGACAATTCACAACCTGCCCGACTATTGGGCTGGGGGGGCAGCCCCCTCCTATTCCTCGGCGGCAGACAGCCGCCCCGTGAGACGATGTGAACGGCGAGGGAGACGATGGCGGGGAAGCGTCGTCGGGCCAACTGCTTTTCTCCTCTTGCAGTTGGGTTCGGTCGACGAAGACTCCACCGGCTCGCTCTGGCAGGACACCCTCACAAACGGCACCCTGTAGATGCTCGATCCTTCAATCTCTGGTGGATGCTCCATCTGGGATCGATACTCCCACCACCGCTCCCTCACGATCGGATTCGGTGAATCTGTTTGCTCCATGGCCCAGAGGAGCAGCTCTATGTACTCCGGCGCGACTCCCTCCGGGAGTATCGCCGCCTTTTCGCTCTGTTGCAGATATTTGGCCATGGATGTCGCCGTCGCCGCTAGTTGGTCCTTGTTGTCAAACCAAGACTGTATCTCCAACATCCTAGCTAGCTTCACAGGGTCGCCGTCTGCGATCCTCACGTATCGGTTGTACTCCTCCATCGATCTACTTCTCCACAGCACCTTCACTCGCCGGCGGTGGTTTTTGAATGGAAGAGGAGAGGAGCAGCGCTGGTTTTGGATTAGAACGGGAGAGGAGCGACGCTGGTTTTGGACTGGAACAGGAGAGGAGGGGCGGTGGTTTTGAAATGGAAGAGGAGAGGAGCGGCGCTGCATTTAGATTGGAACAGGAGAGGAGCGGCGGTGGTTTAAGAGGAGAAGAGCGGAAGAGCGGCGCTGGTCTTGGAAGTATTTTTTTGTTGTTTTGCGTATTTTGGGTCAAAGTTTGACCACGTACTGTATTTGACAAGCAAAATGTGAATGCATGTCACCAAAAATTGTATCGTTTGGTTCGTATCTGAATGTACTTTCAAATTATATTATTTTTGCAACGTATAACATATATTTTATGTGCGAAAATCATGGTCAATTATGACCCAGAATAAAAGGGAGACTAGTTAATGTGGGGTCGCTTTCTTAATTGAAGGGTAAATTGATTTTGATTTTGATCCAGTCACAGCGCGCCGGCCCTCTCGTCCAATCCTAAATCGCTGCCGCACGCCTCCCTCTCAACCCTCTTCTTCCATTGCAAAACCACCTCCTCTCCTCTCCATCATCTCCATTCCAAAACCACCGTCTCGCCTCTCCCTCTTCTGATCTTCTCCATTGCAAAACCACCTCCTCTCCTCTCCATCATCTCCATTCCAAAACCACCGTCTCGCCTCTCCCTCTTCTCTATTGCAAGACCACCGTCTCTCCTCCCATCTTCCAAAGCTAGCACCGGACCACTCAGAAGGACATCTATGGAGAGGATGCAGCAGCGAATCAGGCAGATCGCCGGCGGCGACCAGGCAAAGTTAGCCAGGTTGAAGGAGATCCTTAGTTGGTTTGACAATGAAGTGGGAGATTTCGAGGACGGTGCGGGCCATGTGGCAATGTATGCGAAAGAGCGAGACGGCGGCGATGAGGGCGGCGATGTACATGTACTCCTCGGCGGCAGTCACGCCGCAGTCCTCCGAGTTCATCGAGTATCTCCTCTGGGCGATGGAGCAGACAGATTCGCCCGAGGCGACAGTCAGGCGGAGGTGGTGGGCGTACAGGTCGAAGGTCGAGCACCCAGAGGATAACGAATCGATCGAGTATGGTGTGCCGTTCGTGAGGGTGCAGAGCCAGCCGGAGCCACAGGAGTATTCGTTCTCCCACCGCAAGAGGAGGCCGGATGGCGCGACGTCGCTTCCCCGCCGTTCTCCACGGTTCCCTCGACGCTCGCCTCGTTTCAACGGCGGCGGTAGGGTTTAAGGTAAGCTTCGCACTAACCTAATCTTCCACCTGCTCATGCTTACAATCAGTGTGACAGCTAATGAAAATCATGCTTACAATCAGTCTCCGAGTACTACGCCAATCACCCTAAAATAGCTCTGGACCTTTGGGTCAAAGTTGTGACACAGTGTACAAATAAAGAAAAATAGATTGGTGCTTCTTTCAGAAAAGAGTACTCCCTAGAAAACTGCCAATATAAGCTACTAGTATTTGGTTAGATGATTTGCTGCCGAGAAAGATCCGTCCACAGAGAGCGCCACACATCCCACTGGTGGTGGTGGATGCCAATGCGTGCATGCAGCATGGTTGGTGTCGGTAATTTTTACTTGGCACACCTCGCACTCTGCATATATGCCGGTTCCATACGTACATTTGTGCAGTTCCACCAAAATGCAGCTGAATAACCCTGTTTGCACAGATAATGAAAAAGCGTGATTACATTATAGTGGCACTAGTTGATGAAACACACAAAATAAATAGAAGAAAATATTGCGATAGTATCATAGTATGCCATGCTGCGAGGGCGAGATGGGCCCTGCGACGCCTCATACGGTACGCCTCATACTGGACATCGTCCCAAGTCTCCCAGATACACCTTCTGCCAGTGATGAACATCAGTGTACAGCGGTAGTACAAGGAGGCGCCTTGAGACATTCAAATCTCTATTTTTGTACATATCAACTAAAATTAAGCACCCCAGTTTGCAGAAACGCTTAAACATTAACAATGGGACTAGTTGATGAAACATACATTAACAAAGAGAAGCACTTTCTTTATCTACATTGGAAATGAAATGATAGAGATGACACTCGCTCTATTTTAACTGTATTATTACTTCATTTTATCAGTGACACTAGGGTCGAGCAGGTGGCAAACGAGGTGTACCGTGCGTCGCAAGGATGGAGGCCGGGGGTGCTTAGACTGGGATGCTGAAGCTGGCTCTTTCAGTCACCAACATGGATGATTCAATTCATGGGACCTTTTGGTGCAGTTCACCTAAAATGAAGCAATGTCCCGTGAGCTAGCAGCTTCTTCTTCAATTTTTTTAAGAAAAGGGCTCCAGCCCCGGTTCCATTTCCATCAGAAAACGAAACCCACAGAGCTTCTTCTTCATTAGTTGCAATAAAATTGAGCAACATCAAGGTTGGTTGTGAAGCTCCTGGAATGCTCAACTATAATTTGGATATCATTTGTGCAGTTCAACTAAGATCGAGCGTGAAATGTATATCTCTGTTTGCACAAAAAAGGTGGAAAGGAGGGTGACTAACAAGTGATGAAACATGCATCAAATGAAAAGAAGCATGTTCCTTATCTGAATGGCAATCCTACAAGGACAGTAGCAATTTCTAAAGCACTGGCATTGCTAGATATTAGTGTGGGCATTAGGATTAACTATGACAACCGTTAAATACGACATTACTTTGGGCACGGGAGAGTAGGCGGACCAGGACAGTTGCATTTCTAACGAAAAGAACCAACTTATCTTAATGGGAAATTTTAGCAGGACATGTAAAGAAGTGCCATTGATTCATATTACTGGAGGCATTACATTGAAAACAACATTGGTTTAACGTGTCCTTACTTTTAACAGTGCGACTGCTACATTTTACCAGTGGCATTACATAAGAGTGGCTCGGGGCAACAAACATCAGAACAGGATATCTGGGTTGGTCCCATTTTTGTTCGGTATAGCCACCTTATACTGTGTGAGGCTAGCAAATCTAGTGCTGGACTTACTCTGTTGACTTGTCCCCCAGTCCCCACTTTCTTTCCTTTTTCAACCAATAGATCGGGTTTATATTGAGTTTGTACTGCGTTTCCCTTTATTTCCCTATTAGACCTAGAGACCAGTTGGATAGCCAGTCTCTGCTACTTTTCGCCCCCATTATTTCCTCTTTCGACCAAGTCCTAGATTCAGGTAACAAATCCTCCCCCACCCCCACCCCCTTTCTTCCTTGTTTGAACCAAGTAGTACTAGATTCGAGTGCATGAACTAGTTTTACCTCTTAAACGTAAAAAAATTAGGTGGTTTTCGAACAGCCGATCGATCCTATCTACGAGGGGGCCTGAGAAATAGTAAAAGATACAAATGCAGCGACGTCAGGAGCTCGGGAAGTAGAGCAAGGCCGGTTTCGAAGGAAGTTATACCTGATGGTCGCCGGGATGTCGCTAGGTGGGCGGCGGGAGGCCGGATCTGCCCACACTACGGCAGCGAGGAAGAAGGGGTCGGAGGCCCTCCCTCGCCAGCGGTGCTTGGGAGAGAACGGCAAGGCAGGCTGATCGGGACGCGCCCAGCAGTGGGTAAGAGCCGTCGCCGAGGACGACCGCGTGAACGTTGCACCTTCTCACCTTCCCCGGCGGAGAGGATCCGGCTGGATCTGTGACCAGCGGTGAGCAGAGAGAGAGAGAGAGTGTGGCCACCGCTGTCGTGTTTAGATCTGGAGAGGCCGAGACAGTGTGAAGAGAGCAACACTAGCAAGCAAGCGCGGAGGCTCCTGCCTATATAGTGGAGTAGTACTAGTTTTCTTTTGTCTACCGGAGCCGGCTTGACCTCGTCAATGACTGTCGAGAAGTCTTCATGCACGTGGCCCGGAGGCGCAGTTGTCGTCATTTTGATCTGAAGCGCCGGATTATAACATATAACACGAAAAAATGCCACATGACAAGAAATCATAACCTCACTGCCCAAAGGAGACAACATGAATCCCGACGGACAAACTAGACGAGGAACAAAGCTCAAATTAAAGATAAACTCGTAGAAAAGGGGTCCGTCGATAGATGTCCTAATTAACATAGCCGGCTTGACCTAGATGGCAGCCGAGTAGTCACTGTTCGTGCATGTGCCCCCAATGACTAGCCCAACTCAGTTGTCGCTGTTTAACCCTCGCAGTGATCCGAAGCACATGACACCTAATTTTGCGAGATGACAAGAAACCTTTTTTTAGATTTCTCACCACAACTACAGCCATGTACAACACAGCCTGCACGATATGTAGACGATAGCCAATCCAGGCGTGTCTGCTGGAGTCTGGTCACATGCATGGACGAACTGATCTTCCGTGTCTTGCAGGGATCGTCCAGGCACCAACGTAGTACAACACTTCTCTAGTACTATCGCTCGTCTCCCTCTTCTATTAAGTCACCCGACTTGCGGGGCCGGGGAGTGTGCCTATGGTCGGTTCTCAATTGCCGTCCCACATGTGTGTGCAAACGCAATATGACGCGCGTTCCATTCGGAGAGCAGCGTGCCAGACCGACCGACCGTCTGGGGTGCGACGCGAACGCGACGGGCGTGCTGTATACTCCGTACATGTGTACCGCCGTTTTCTAGACGCTTTGCTCCATGGCGCGGGCGCAATCCATGGATACAAAATTAGTATACTGTATACTATTTAAAAGTCGAGGGCGGGGCTTTTCCTGCGCGGTAGGCGGCGGGGCAGTTCCGCCTAGTCGGTTCGACAGAGACGCGAGAAGACGAGGGAGTAGGCTGCTGCAAACGTAGGGCTGTGTGATTTGACAGCGAGTTACTGCTGGACAGGTGGGGCCCCGTGATTTGACTTGCCATTATCATTTTAACTGCGGCGCTACGACCGGCGTGAGTCTCCCGATTCCTGACCACCTCCATACAGGTGCCTCTCCCAATGCTCCACCATGTAGTAGAGGCTGGCTCTTGCATGAGAGCCCACTTCTCCACTTTTTCCTTGCCTCTCTTTCCTCCACATATGCAAAAATGCCATGTAAAGCGCACTATTGTACTTACTTTTACTTGCTCCTACAGGTGCTTAAGCTTGCCACATAGGCATAAAGTCTGATGTGGCAAGTTAATCAAGAAGAGAGAGACTAGTTTGGTGACCCAAGGAAGAAACGGTGCTAAGCGCGTGTACCTAGGTGAAAAGACAATTTTGAGTCTATAGCTAATTAAATGAAGCAAACTTAGCAACACCATTTCATTGGAAGAGGTCACTCCTTGGCAAATGCAATAAATACTAGTACTCCCTGTGTCCCATAATATAAGAACGTTTTTGGCACTACACTAGTGTCAAAAACGTTCTTATATTATGGGACGGAGGGAGTACGAAGAAAGAGATAGAGAGGAGTAAAAAAATTACACTTATAGCCAACCTTATAGCCAACCTTGTTGTAGTATGAGTGACTAAGTGATGACTATGTATGACATGCCAACATCAGATAGCCTAACGCACCGTGTTAAATCTCCAAGGGCGCGACCGCGCGAGCGACGCGACGGTCGTGGTAGGCGCGACCATGATACGGGCTGCTGGCAGCCCTTGGATCTGAGATCAAACGGTCGCATGCTAAGTTGCTGAAAATTTGCAGAATAACCCTCCAGGATAGGATATTCACCCATAGGTCTAGAATCACGCCATGCAACCGTTCGATCTCAGATCCAAGGGCTCTCGGAAGCCCGTATCATGGGAGAATGGAAAGCCACTACCCTGCCGTTCGCACGCTGGCAGTTCGCTCCTACTCGTCCCCGCACGTCCTTCAATACTACGGCGGTTCGCTCCTAGTCGTCCCGTCCATTCACATTACGGCAGTTCCACTAATCCTAACCCTCCTCCCAAATCCATGGCGTCCCAAATCTCCACGATCGGCGGTGAGTACAAGGTTAGAACCATCACCGGCGATGAGTTCGACGTCATCTACACCCGTTCTTCCGCGACGGTGAAAGGATGCCTTTCTCGCTTCAGACGCATGTTCGAAGACTCAGATGATGAGTGGGTCGCTGGGCTAGATGTTGAGTACACCACAGTCCTGGGACGAGAGAAGGATCTAAAGGACGAAGAGAGGAAGAAGCCCGCCGTGATCCAGGTTTGCGTGCATGACTTATGCTTGGTCTACCACATATGCCATGCCGACGTTGAGTGCCAGGATTTTAAGGACTTCCTCGAGAGCAACCTAGTCAAATTCGTTACTGTAGACTTTGGTAACGACAAAGAAGTCCTGCGTCGGATAGGCCTCGTTGTAGGCAACACCTTCGACCTCCAGAAGAATCGGCTGGTGTCCTCTCGTCAGCCTTCAATGCTGACCCTGGCAGGAGCCATGGTTCATCCTTCGTACGGTAAACTGGAGAAACCTCCATACACGTTTCATCGTCATGCATGGCAGCGGAATGTACTAGATATAGACCACATCCACTACGCTGCAATGGATGGCTACCTTTGCTTCAATATCTACAAGGGTTGGATGAAGAGCAACAGCCAAGTGTGCGGTTCAAGCAAAGAAGTATCGGCCAAGAGGAAGAGGGACAAGGACGAAGTCGAGGACGTGGACGAGGACTCCGAGTAAGGTGGCAGTGTCGTTGCTCATGGTGGTTCTAATGCAGTGTCTACCGGAATAGTTGCAAAGTTTAATTTCAGGTGTGCTTAATTTAATTTGAGGGGTGTGTTGTGCTGAGCCCCCAGCAGAACTATGTTATGTTTCTTCTCGTTACTTTAACTCTTCAGTACGTACATACTAGTATTTCTTACATTTCATCTTTTAGTTGGTATAGTACTACCACTCGTTTCTTCACATTATATACGTACAATATATATGGCCAACATCATATAGCCAGCAGTTTAGTTGTCAAAGAATTTCAGGGTGCTTAGTTTTGTCAAAGAATTCCAGGATGCTTAGAGGGTGCTTGGATCCAAGGGACTTATTTTAGTCTGACTAAAAATAGTCTCTTTAAGAGGCTAAAGTTCCAAGCACCCCTGACTAAAGAGGGGCTAAAACTAGTCTTGAGACTAAAATTTTTTAGTCAGGGGTACCCCTACTAAAATGTGGATTAGTCCTCTCTCTACTCATTTAACTCCTCTCCTTTAACACAGGCGAGTTCTGGATTGGAGGGTTTGGAGGATAATAAATGCTCATTAACTTGATTTTAGCCTTTTTAGTATTTGGATCCAAGCATGGGTGAGGCTAGCATGTTTTAGTCCCACTACTTTTAGTCATGGGACTAAAACGTATCCAAGCACCCTCTTAGTTTTATTTGAGGGGTGGGTTGTGCTGGACACCATTATTGTGACTAGCCTTTTTAATAGTACTATATGCATAATTTGGCGACGAGCGCTCTCTATATGTACCACCTTTTTTTAATTTCAAGTTTTGCTCCATGGCGCAATCCATCGATACTACTGCTGTACAAAAGTATACATTTTTTAAAAGGCTAGAGGGCGGGGCAGTCTAGCTTGGTCGGTTTCACGAGAGGCGAGGGCCTTTGTGATTTGACGGCTCATTACTGCTGGAAGGCGGGGCCTTGTGATTTGACTGCTCGTATAAATGCGCCGACGACCTGATCGAGGAGGAGCAAAGAACCGTGCGGTATACTCAAGTTTTCCACTGGAGTAGTACTGCGACGGAGGAGCACGAAACACGGCAGCCCAGTGCCATATGGCGATAAAAAATGATCTAATTTGCTAGTCATCTCATTGTTAGCATTGTTCTATTCATTCCCTCAAAAAAACATTGTTCTATTCATGCCTCGCAGAGAACGTGACACGTGCGGCGAAACACCCGAAGCAAAAGATGAAACACAGGAGCAAAAGAAGAAGGAAGATTATCACCCCAAATGATCTAATTCGCCGCGGAGTCGTAACTGCTTCTTCATCGCCTCCACGACCTCCATCTCCTTGCGCGTCTCCTCCGCCATCTTCTTCATTCTGTCCATGACGCGGGATTTCTCGACGCGAGCCTTCATCATCTGTTCCACGGCCGCATTACGTACCTTGACAGCAGCCGGGTGCTCGATGCGGAGCTTCGCCAACTCCTCCTTCTGTTCCATGACGAGGGCCTGCAGCATCTTCATCGAGGAACTACTATTCTCATGCAGCTTCTTCCAGCCGGCGTTCTTCTCCTTCAACAGGTCGATCTCGTGGCAGAGCTTCGCCTTGTCCTCCTGAAGTCGCAGGATTTCGCCGGTCGCCTTCTTCTCCGAGGCAATGCTCTTCTTCAGCAGCATCACCAAGCCGGCGGTCAACTCCCCCTGCTGATTGAGCTCAGCGGGCATGTCGTCGAGGCTCTCCTTCAGCAACTCCATCAAGCCTTGGATGAACTCCTTCTGCTTATTGAGCTGATCGGGCATGCCGTCGAGGGATAACGACTCCAGCTCCGCCGGCTCGGCATGTTCGCCTCCGCGGCTAGGGCGCTCCTGGGAGCCATCGCCTGCCCGTGAGAGATCTTTCGAGGTCTCTGCGTGGCGGCGAGCCCTCTTTTTTTTCCGCAGCCTTGGTTGCCGCTCCCTTGTTACGAGTAGTTCTCGACCTAGAGCTCTGCTCACCGGCCATGGCAACGACGGACGAAGAAGAAGCACTTATGAGGAGGAAAGGTAGAGTAATTTTCGGTTAGGTAGTTCCCCTTTTTATAACCTAAGTACTAGCACTAGTACTAATACCTGCATAGTGGGAACACGTTCAGGTTTGGTACGTACTAGTAGGTGTGAGCAGGCTTTCGAATGTGATGGGAACAAGGTAAAGATTAATTGATGGTTTTGGTTTCGAGGCCCGAAACGGCTCCCGATGAGTTTAGCGGAACATAAATTTCAAGTACTACACTGCTCAAATGCGTAAATATTATGTTACTGTCAAAAATTGGCACAAAATACGAAGGAGACCAATGGAAGTACTACTAGCAACCCACGATTTAACTACTCGCATGCGCGCAGTGGAGTAATAATGTCTTTCTTCCGCCCTCACGTCCACTCAATTTGCATGCGCTGTATTAATTGACCATCAATGAAGTGAACGACTTTACACGCGTCAAATTATCACATGGGGTGGATCTTGGTACAAAATTGCGTCCGCCCGTGTACCCGCGTGTGCGTGCGAGGGAATGAGTGCGTGCGTGGCGTGCGTGCACATCTTCGCTTCGTGCATGTACCGCCAGTATGGCTCAGGGAGGACGAGTACATTCTTCTGGAACCAGCAGCACGTCACTGTGATCAATCCACGCAAGGAGGTCGCGACAACGCCTCCACATGTGCCACGTGGCTTCATGAACTGTAAGAGAGACACTGTGTAGCGTGCCATTGGTATTCTAATTTACGTGTTTTGCACATACTCGAAGTACTAGTAAGGTACACGTGCATTGCACGCATCAGATTTTGCAACCAAATTATGAATAAATACCACACTATAGCATGTAAGCTCTGAGTCATATATGCCTGATGTAGCCCTTCGTTTAATTCTTATAGTTCATCTCATTCAAAATCAATTAGTTTTTATAAAAAAGCTAAGAACGCGGGAATAGGAAAAACATGGGATTATAGTGGAATGTCGTCTTGAATCCTACAGGATTGTACGAGTGTTTGATTGTGCATAGAAAAAACGCAGAATTCTTTCAAAGAGGTTTGAGTGGATGGGATGTTTCCTATGAAATCTAGTGCAAATGAATCATATGGAAAAATTCCTATGGTTTACAATCCTACGAATCAAACAACCAAGATAGGAAAAATTCCTAATGATTAGAATCCTCCAAAATTCCTTTGAGAATCCTTTGAATCAAAGAAGCCCTTAATCTATTTTATGATTCATGGAATTGTGCGTTGTAAAGCATAAAGTAAAAACAAATAATGGCAATTCAACTAGAAAAAAAGTTTGGGCAGTTATGATACGGAAGATTCTAGAACAAAAGAGAACCACTGTTGTTTTGAGGTTTGTGCATTATGCTTAAGTTCAACCATGGAGTCTGCTAGATTGTACATGTGGCAAAATCCGGTGGGGGGCTAGAAGATGGTGCGAGGGGCCGAGTGGAGGGAGACTATGAAGGAATGCACAAGTGCGAGATCGATATTTAGAGAGAGGGGGCGAACACGTGCGCTGTTGCGCGCAGTGGCGGAGCCATGAAAAATAAATGAGCTAGGGGGCCAAGCATTGCTAATCCTTTACGAGGAGGGTCAATTCATGAACTTAAACCATTTTTAGCAGCAATTGTCTAATGATCACATTCATATTAGCCTCGATATATAGTGATGTTAGGGGGGAGGGGGCAGGGCCCTTACTGCCCCTGTCTTCGCCATTGTGCACGCGTCTGAGAGATGAAGCGGAAGGCATGGATGATGAGAGGGGGACGTTGGATATATAATTAATGTGGGTGTATTAGCTATATATGTTAATCCTATATAGAGAGGTATAGATTGATCGATGTGGACGTGGGAAAGAGGGTGAGACCTCACTGGATATATCGATTGATCGGTTTGTGTGGAAAACTATGAAAGACCTAGCTATATACACACATACATAGAGGAACATCGATCGTTGCGCATGCACGCGTGAGAGATAAAGAATGCCCGATATGATGGAGAGGGGGATGTGTGTGGGTGTGTGCCTTCATGGGAGACCGACCTGAAGAAAAAGATTGCATGCGTGCGATGGATAATGCCGACTGGTAGTGTGTGTGCATGCATGCACGAGAGAAAGTTAGTGGTACAATTATAAAGAGAAGACTACTGTGTGGGTGTAAAAGAATAGGTGAGGTCATAATCAATGTAAAGTTGAATTCAAATATTTGAATAAGAGATCCTGATGTTTGAAACCCATGCATGCATGAATATAACGGAGATCTGCGCGGTGTGGTTTGGAAACGAGCATGTTGTAATGTATACACATTGAACAAGGTCAGACTGATTTGAATTTGAGATACCGATGGCAGACATCATTTGGCCACGTCGCATCCGTGCATGGACACACTATTCTAATTGGAGATGATGGGCGGCTTTCGCATCACATATCTATATCTATACCCCTATATATATATTATATTTTATATTTTTTTATATTGTGTGCGGGTAACTTTAACTTTGAAAGATGGTCGTTGGATGAGGCGAATCCGATGGTCCAAAGATGGCAAATTTGAGCACTACTGGCCGTTGGATATCATCTAGATTCCACCAGATTTCGCCACATGTATAATCTAGAAGACTCCATGGTTGAACTTAAGCATAATGCACAAACATCAAAACACAAGCACTTCTTATTTGTTCTAGAATCTTCCGTATCAGAATTGCCCAAATGTTTTTCTACATGATTTGCCATTATTTGTTTTTACTTTATGTCTTACGACGCACAATTCCATGAATCTTAAAATAGATTAGCTTTCTTATAAAAACTAGATGATTTTGAATGAAATGAACTATAAGAATTAAACGAACATCTACATCATGCATATATGACTCAAAGCTTGCATGCTATAATGTGGTATTTATTCATAATTTGGTTGCCAAATCTCATGCGTGCAATGCACGTGTACCTTACTCTAGTCTAAATGGTGTTTGTGTGTGTGTTGTGCGTGTTGAGGTGCAAATTGTCTTTTTTTGGGTACACGTTAAGCTTGTTCTTCCGAAATTTCAAGCCGCGCCTTGTTATGCCGAAAATTCAAGCTAGCGTCTCTGTCTATCGTGCTGCGAAACTCCCGCCTCTTCAACCCGCGCCTTGTTAGCCCGAAATATTTAAGATATATCTTTGTCTCGTTGTGCTCCGACAACTCCCTCCATCTCAACCCGCGCCTTGCTATTCCGAAATTACAACGCGCGCGAAAACTCCCACCTCCTGTGAAATCCCGACACGCGAAATGCCCGTGGTACCCCTGAACCGAAAGAACCGCCTCAAATCGGTGGGGGTACTTTCGTAACTTACCCCACATTTCGGACAAGCGCGTCTCTAAGCCATGGTTCCCCACTGCCATCCCATCCGCCCACCCATTCGTACACCGAGGCCGCGAAAACCCGCGACGAAACCCCACACCCTGCTCCGTCCGCCACCCAGCCGGAGCCTCTTCCCCGACGACGTCGTCCACAGCAACACCTCGACGTCCCTCATCCACCGTACCGGATGAGGATCCGTCGTCGATCTCATCGTCCCGCCGGTTCAGCCACCCCGTCCTCCACCTCCAAGGAGCTGCCCCGACGTTCCCCTCGTCTTTCGCGCCACCTCCATTCCCACACCGCCGTCTTCACCTGCACCACCGGAAGAGCATCATCATCACCGTTTCCTCGGATGAAGCTGCGGCCTAATCGGCGCCACCAAAGAGGTTGTACACTAATCGCCGCATTTTCTTCTTGATTCGATCTCACGGTGCTGCCGGCGCTCGGTCCCGAGCCGACACGGCGCGGCTCCATCCACGGCGGCGTCGCCGGCCACTTCCTCCACGGCGTCGCTCCCTCGGCGGCGACGTCCACATCAGTAGGAGCTGCTGCTGCTTTAGCTCTCGCTCGCGCTGCTGCTCTGCTCTTGCTCTCGGTCCCCTGCCTGGTCTGCTCTTGCTATTGCTCTTGCTCGCGCTGCTGCTCTCGCTCTTGCTCTTGCTTGCGATGCTGCTCCGATTTAGCTACACTTCAGTCGACTGAATCGACTTTTGGGTCAGTCGATTTTCAGGGGGTGGGGGGGGCTCGCCGGGGTGAAGGAAGAACCAGCCGCAGCGGGGAGGGGGCTCGCCGGAGAGGTACCCCACTATCTATCTTAGGGTTCAGGATGGGGGCGGTGGTCGCCGGCGGTGGCGGGGCGTTGGCGGGGCGGTGGCGTGGGGATCGCCGGAGAAAAAGCTCGGCACGGGGGGGCCTAGAGGGATGGCCGGGGCGGCGGCGGACCGGCGGTGGGGAGTGTTTTCGGGGCGGGCGGGGCGGCGCACCGCCGGCCGCGGGCGGCGGGGGCTGCTGTTTGGCCGGTGGTGGCTGGCGGCTCAGGGGGGTGGAGGTTGAAGATGAACCGCAGGCCCTTGATTTCGTATCCAACGGCTGCAAAATCGACTGACCAGAGATGAAAAAGTCAGTCGACCGACGTGTAGCCTCACCTTGCTAGTGCGTTCAGTTTCGACAGCAAATTCAGTTTCGACAGCAAAATTCAGTTTCGACAGTTAAGTTCAGTTTCGACAGTTAAGTTCAGTTTCGACAGTTAAATTCAGTTTCGACAGTTAAGTTCAGAGATGAGCGGCTGATGTATTTTACATCTAGCACTTTGTGGTTATGTATTTTACGTCATGTATTGGAGATGCTATTAGAATTCCACTCAGGTTAACGTTGTTCGTTGTCTCTCTTGTCCTGCTTCAGCCTCGGCGTCGTACAACTCACCGGAGCTGCTCCAACGACGAAACCCTCCATCACAGCGGAGCAGTACCTCGGGCTCCATCTCCAGACGCCTAAGATCTTCTTCCCCTCCTCCGACAGCCAAGTCAGCCGGAGCATCCTCACCGGCCAACCCAATCACGCTGAGATCGACATGGCTTCGCCAAAGAGGTTGTACACTTGTTGCATCTCTTTTTTACTCTACATGTTATATATATTGTCCACTGAGCACTCGTAGTAACGGGAAATACGATTATTTTATCCTACTATATGACAAGCAGTGAGGTACCAGGAAACTTAGCTATCCGTGATGGACTCTCTTGAACGCCATCATTATTTATCTCTGCGCGTTTGAGCTGTGCATTTGTCGATGGGCCTGGGAGTTGAGCTAGTATGGCAGTGGCCTGGGTCCAAAGTAATAGAAGTAGCACAAAAACATTTTTTTAGTGTAGGATTTTCCTTGCTCAAGCCTGCCTACTAGAATCGCCAGTGCTTGAAAGGAAAAGTGAATGAAAAACATCGGAATTGGAAAGTTTCCTATGGTACTACTTTTCATGAATTTGGTGCAAAGGAATGGAGCAAAGGAAAATTGTAGGATTTGTTCCTTTAGTGTCTCCTTGAAAGAAAAACCGTAGGAATTCTAATTTCCACTTCTCCTCCTTTCCATATTCCTATTCATCAAGCACAAGACTAAGAGATAGTAGCATAATAGCATTATAACCGTACATTTTCTTGTGGTTTGACTTAATCTCACCATGCTTTTTTGCATCCTGTGATCTTCCAATTGTTGTGAATCAAACACCCAGATTGGCAGAAATCCTGTGTTTTTAAATTCTCTATTTTGCACGTGCATTCCTATCCTATTCCTGTCTATTTCCTATCCCTGCATTGTTAGAATCCTCAAATTCAAACAAGCCCTTACTCAATTACTTCTGTTACAAATATGTGTCAAAGAAAACCTTGTGTGGTTTGTCCTGCTCCTGCGGCGCTGTGTTCCACCCCAGCTCAGCTGCTCCAACGACGGAAGGGTTCACCACAGCAGGGATCCGCTCTCCAGACTGTCTTTCGCCGCCACAGATCTTCTTCCCCGCCGCCGGCAGCCACGACAACTGCATTACCATCATCAACTGAGCAGATGACCTTGAGGACTACACGGGTCCGCAAGAGAGGTCGCACTCTTTCGTGTCTGCTTACTGAAGGAAATATGCCCTAGAGGCAATAATAAAGTATTATATATTTCCTTATATCATGATAAATGTTTATTATTCATGCTAGAATTGTATTAACCGGAAACATAATACATGTGTGAATACATAGACAAACAGAGTGTCACTAGTATGCCTCTACTTGACTAGCTCGTTAATCAAAGATGGTTATGTTTCCTAGCCATAGACATAAGTTGTCATTTGATTAACGAGATCACCTCATTAGGTGAATGACGTGATTGACTTGACCCATTCCGTTAGCTTAGCACCCGATCGTTTAGTATGTTGCTATTGCTTTCTTCATGACTTATACATGTTCCTATGACTATGAGATTATGCAACTCCCGTTTACCGGAGGAACACTTTGTGTGCTACCAAACGTCACAACGTAAATGGGTGATTATAAAGGTGCTCTACAGGTGTCTCCAAAGGTACTTGTTGGGTTGGCGTATTTCGAGATTAGGATTTGTCACTCCGATTGTCGGAGAGGTATCTCTGGGCCCACTCGGTAATGCACATCACTTAAGCCTTGCAAGCATTGCAACTAATGAGTTTGTTGCGGGATGATGTATTACGGAACGAGTAAAGAGACTTGCCGGTAACGAGATTGAACTAGGTATCGAGATACCGACGATCAAATCTCGGGCAAGTAACATACCGGTGACAAAGGGAACAACGTATGTTGTTATGCGGTCTGACCGATAAAGATCTTCGTAGAATATGTGGGAGCCAATATGGGCATCCAGGTCCCGCTATTGGTTATTGACCGGAGACGTGTCTCGGTCATGTCTACATAGTTCTCGAACCCGTAGGGTCCGCACGCTTAACGTTACGATGACAGTTTTATTGAGTTTTGATGTACCGAAGGAGTTCGGAGTCCCGGATGAGATCCGGGATATGACGAGGAGTCTCGAAATGGTCGAGACGTAAAGATCGATATATTGGACGACTATATTCGGACTTCGGAAAGGTTCCGAGTGATTCGGGTATTTTTCGGAGTACCGGAGAGTTACGGGAATTCGTATTGGGCCTTAATGGGCCATACGGGAAAGGAGAGAAAGGCCTCAAAAGGTGGCCGCACCCCTCCCCATGGTCTGGTCCGAATTGGACTAGGGAAGGGGGGCGCACCCTTCCTTCTTTCTCCTTCCCCCTTCCCTTCTCCTACTCCCACAAGGAAAGGAGGAGTCCTACTCCCGGTGGGAGTAGGACTCCCCCCTATGGCGCGCCTCTCCCCTTGGCCGGCTGCCTCCCCCTTGCTCCTTTATATACGGGGGCAGGGGGGCACCCCAGAGACACAACAATTGATCCTTGAGATCTCTTAGCCGTGTGCGGTGCCCCCCTCCACCATATTACACCTCGATAATACCGTTGCGGAGCTTAGGCGAAGCCCTGCGTCGGTGGAACATCATCATCGTCACCACGCCGTCGTGCTGACGAAACTCTCCCTCAACACTCGGCTGGATCGGAGTTCGAGGGACGTCATCGAGCTGAACGTGTGTAGAACTCGGAGGTGCCGTACGTTCGGTACTTGATCGGTCGGATCGTGAAGACGTACGACTACATCAACCGCGTTGTGATAACGCTTCCGCTGTCGGTCTACGAGGGTACGTGGACAACACTCTCCCCTCTCGTTGCTATGCATCACCATGATCTTGCGTGTGCGTAGGAATTTTTTTGAAATTACTACGTTCCCCAACAGTGGCATCCGAGCCTGGTTTTATGCGTTGATGCTATGCACGAGTAGAACACAAGTGAGTTGTGGGCGATATAAGTCATACTGCTTACCAGCATGTCATACTTTGGTTCAGCGGTATTGTGAGATGAAGCGGCCCGGACCGACATTACGCGTACGCTTACGCGAGACTGGTTTCACCGTTGCGAGCACTCGTTGCTTAAAGGTGACCGGCGGGTGTCTGTCTCTCTCACTTTAGTTGAACCGAGTGTGGCTACGCCCGGTCCTTGCGAAGGTTAAAACAGCACCAACTTGACAAACTATCGTTGTGGTTTTGATGCGTAGGTAAGAACGGTTCTTGCTAAGCCCGTAGCAGCCACGTAAAATATGCAACAACAAAGTAGAGGACGTCTAACTTGTTTTTGCAGGGCATGTTGTGATGTGATATGGTCAAGACATGATGTGATATAATGTGTTGTATGAGATGATCATGTTTTGTAACCGAGTTATCGGCAACTGGCAGGAGCCATATGGTTGTCGCTTTATTGTATGAGATGCAATCGCCATGTAATAGTTTTACTTTATCACTAAGCGGTAGCGATAGTCGTAAAAGCAATAAGTTGGCGAGACGACAACGATGCTACGATGGAGATCAAGGTGTCGCGCCGGTGACGATGGTGATCATGACGGTGCTTCGGAGATGGAGATCACAAGCACGGTGCTTCGGAGATGGAGATCACAAGCACAAGATGATGATGGCCATATCATATCACTTATATTGATTGCATGTGATGTTAATCCTTTATGCATCTTATCTTGCTTTGTTTGACGGTAGCATTATAAGATGATCCTTCACTAAATTATCAAAGTATAAGTGTTCTCCCTGAGTATGCACCGTTGCGAAAGTTCTTCGTGCTGAGACACCACGTGATGATCGGGTGTGATAGGCTCTACGTTCAAATACAACGGGTGCAAAACAGTTGCACACGCGGAATACTCAGGTTAAACTTGACGAGCCTAGCATATAACAGATATGGCCTCGGAACACGGAGACCGAAAGGTCGAGCGTGAATCATATAGTAGATATGATCAACATAGTGATGTTCACCATTGAAACTACTCCATCTCACGTGATGATCGGACATGGTTTAGTTGATATGGATCACGTGATCACTTAGAGGATTAGAGGGATGTCTATCTAAGTGGGAGTTCTTAAGTAATATGATTAATTGAACTTAAATTTATCATGAACTTAGTCCTGATAGTATTTTGCAAATTATGTTGTAGATCAATAGCTCGCGTTGTTGCTTCCCTGTTTTATTTTTGATATGTTCCTAGAGAAAATTATGTTGAAAGATGTTAGTAGCAAAGATGCGGATTGGATCTGTGATCTGAGGATTATCCTCATTGCTGCACAGAAAAATTATGTCCTTGATGCACCGCTAGGTGACAGACCTATTGCAGGAGCAGATGCAGACGTTATGAACGTTTGGCTAGCTCAATATGATGACTACTTGATAGTTTAGTGCACCATGCTTAACGGCTTAGAATCGGGACTTCAAAGACATTTTGAACGTCATGGACCATATGAGATGTTCCAGGAGTTGAAGTTAATATTTCAAGCAAATACCTGAGTTGAGAGATATGAAGTCTCCAACAAGTTCTATAGCTAAAAGATGGAGGAGAATCGCTCAACTAGTGAGCATGTGCTCAGATTGTCTAGGTACTACAATCGCTTGAATCAAGTGGGAGTTAATCTTCCAGATAAAATAGTGATTGACAGAATTCTCTAGTCACCATCACCAAGTTAGTAGAACTTCGTGATGAACTATAGTATGCAAGGGATGACGAAAGTAATTCCCAAGCTCTTCATGATGCTGAAATCGACGAAGGTAGAAATCAAGAAAAACATCAAGTGTTGATGGTTGACGAGACCACTAGTTTCAAGAAAAGGGCAAAGGGAAGAAGGGGAACTTCAAGAAGAACGGCAAGCAAGTTGCTGCTCAAGTGAAGAAGCCTAAGTCTGGTCCTAAGCCTGAGACTAAGTGCTTCTACTGCAAAGGGACTGGTCACTGGAAGCGGAACTACCCCAACTATTTGGTTGATAAGAAGGATGGCAAAGTGAACAAAGGTATATTGATATACATGATTATTGATGTGTACTTTACTAGTGTTTATAGCAACCCCTCGGTAATTGATACTGGTTCAGTTGCTAAGAGTAGTAACTCGAAACGGGAGTTGCAGAATAACAGACTAGTAAACGGGAGTTGCAGAATAAACAGAGACTAGTAAAAGGCGAGGTGACGATGTGTGTTGGAAGTAGTTCCAAGATTGATATGATCATCATCGCACACTCCCTTACTTTCGGGATTAGTGTTGAAACTAAATAAGTGTTATTTGGTGTTTGCGTTGAGCATGAATATGATTTGATCATGTTTTTGCAATACGGTTATTCATTTAAATTAGAGAACAATTGTTGTTCTGTTTACATGAATAAAACCTTCTATGGTCATACACACCAACGAAAATGGTTTGTTGGATCTCGATCGTAGTGATACACATATTCATAATAATGAAGCCAAAAGATGCAAAGTTAATAATGATAGTGCAACTTATTTGTGGCACTGCCGTTTAGGTCATATTGGTGTAAAGCGCATGAAAAAACTCCATACTGATGGGATTTTGGAATCACTTGATTATGAATCACTTGATGCTTGCGAACCGTGCCTCATGGGCAAGATGACTAAAACGCCGTTCTCCGGAACTATGGAGAGAGCAACAGATTTGTTGGAAATCATACATACAGATGTATGTGGTCCGATGAATATTGAGGCTCGTAGCAGGTATCATTATTTTCTGACCTTCACAGATGATTTGAGCAGATATGGGTATATCTACTTAATGAAACAAGAGTCTGAAACATTTGAAAAGTTCATATAATTTCAGAGTGAAGCAGAAAATCATCGTAACAAGAAAATAAAGTTTCTACGATCTGATCGTGGAGAAGAGTATTTAAGTTACGAGTTTGGCCTTCAGTTAAAACAATGCGAAATAGTTTCACTACTCACGCCACCTGGAACACCACAGCATAATGGTGTGTTCGAACGTCATAACCGTACTTTATTGGATATAGTGCAATCTATGATGTTTCTTACCGATTTACCACTATAGTTTGGGGTTATGCATTAGAGACAGCTGCATTCACATAAAAAAAGGGACACCATCGAAATCCGTTGAGACGACGCCTTATGAACTGTGGTTTGGCAAGAAACCAAAGTTGTCGTTTCTTAAAGTTTGGGGTTGCGATGCTTATGTGAAAAGGTTTCATTCTGATAAGCTCAAACCCAAATCGGAGAAATATGTCTTCATAGGATACCCAATGGAGACAGTTGGGTACACCTTCTATCACAGATCCGAAGGCAAGACATTCGTTGCTAAAATGGATTCTTTCTAGAGAAGGAGTTTCTCTCGAAAGAAGTGAGTGGGAGGAAAGTAGAACTTGATGAGGCAAGCGTCATATATGTGAATTATATCATGCCGTCCTTTTTTTGTCTTTCTCATTGCTTTTGTCGACAATGTTTGTATATTCAACTGCTCTTCCTGTGCATCAGCCATTTGAATTGGTGATGGAGAAATCTGGAGTGAAAACAAGGTCTTCAGAGGAGACAATGCTACCTGCTGAAGCAGATATCTTGCTGGTTACAGATAGCTCTTCAGAGGAGGATTCAGAGGCAGATGACCAGTCCTATTATCCCCCTAAGGTGTATGCTCAAACTTGGCAGGGTTATATTACTCATATAATGCATATGTTGTATTGCAATGCTTAGTTTTTACATCATATACACAATATTGAATGCCATCTCCTTAGTTGACACATCATATATGCGATTGCCCTCTGCTCACTTCCTTAGTATATAAATCATATATTTGAATTATGTCATGCCATGATGTTTACATAGACAGCATGTATCGGAATTATGGCATGCCAACCCATTTTCTAAAGACATAATATAGTTATATCATCTCATCATGTTTACATAGTCATCATATTTTAAATTATGTCATTCTATCCGTGAATTATATCATGCCATCATGTTTCCATCGACGGCATGTTTGTGATTTATGGCATGCCAACCACTTTAATAGACACATCGTATAGTTATATCATGTCATCCTGTTTACATAGTCATCATATTTTGAAGTATGTCATTCTATCCTATTTAGTTAGCCATCATACATGTGAAATTGTGTCATGCTATCCTGTTTAATTAGCCATCATATATGAATTATGTCATGCTATTCTGTTTGCTTAGACAACATAAATGTGAATTATTTCATGCCCTGTTTTCTTCCCTACTATCCATTGCACCTGTCTATCTTACAATGTCTGTACATTCAATTACTTTTCTTGTTTATCAGCCATTTCAATTGGAGGGAGTGATGGCAGTATCTGTGGGAGTAAAAACACGGTCTTCAGAAAAGATCGTGCTACCTGTCGATGCAGATAGAACCACGGTTGTACTTGCCCAAGAATCAGCCCCACCACACATAACCCACACTCATGCAGATTGTACCCCTACCCAGTTGGACAGAGAACCAGCTACACCCCTTCTAACCCCAACCCCAGCAGATAAACACCCAGTTCCTGTTGACACAGCACCGTCTCCACCACAGAGCACCCAAACACGAGCAGTTAGTAAGGCAATTGCAGTGCCCAAATCACGAGGACCACCACTCCAAACCCGAAGTCAACGCTTAAAGCAGAAAAAAAATTGTTCTCAGGTCAGGTTCCGTAGCTATGGTTCATACTACTTTGCTCTTGCATCACTGTATTTACTGATACCAACTAATTTCAAATTTGAAGGATGCAATTGAAACTCCAATGGCGCAACAGGTATGTTTTAAACCTGTTTCTTCAACGTGTTTGGCTGTTTGCTGTTGTAACTTGCTCTATGTTGATTTCAGTTTCAATTGAATAAACAGCTATGTTCTCATGCCATGCACATTACAAGTGTTGTTATTGCTGTGTAGTTTCCCACACTTATATTTTGTCTATGCTGCTTTGTCTTAAATAGATATGATTCGAACTGTATCTATCTTGATTTGGCAACATAAACTAGAATGATATAGACCATACAGTGACCATACTACATTGATATATGTTTGTTTCATGATGTTATCCTGTCCACCTTACTACTGAACTGGTTTACCAAAATGAGTTTCATATACTACATTGTAAACCTGAGATGTGTTTGTTTGTTTCTCTTTTAGAACGCGGATAAAATATTGGAGAAGAGTACCCTGTTATGCAATGGTAAAGGAAGTAATGCAGATAAGGTTCAAGATAGTGAGACATCCCTGTTGGTCTCCAAGAAAGCTGATAAAAACTATATTGAAGACACTGAGACAACCCCAAAGTCCTGTCTTGATGTAGTGTTCGAGTTACTGGCTACCACTGCTGGCACCAGCTCTTCGAACTCGTTGCCTGAATCAGTTCGGCTTCTTGAGTCTCAACTTCAAGTTGAAAGACATCGATCAGATGTTATGCGACAGGAAGCCGAAGGACTGAGCAAGTCCCTACAGAATTCAGATGCATACTTTCTGGTGCAACAGCAAGCGCTGGAGGACTTAAGCGCCAAACAAGAGAAAGTTAATAAGCTTGCTAAGCATCTTGCCAGCATTATGGGTACCCAGGATATTGTTTCTTGAGCTCTTCTGAAGTGGTTTCAGTTCTGGACTTGTTTTGCTGCGGCGTTTATATGCTGATGTGTTCCCTATATTTGCACTGGTGGCGAACTTTGATGCCCAGTGGATGTAATATGTGTAATAGCGGTGATAGCCTAGTGTAAGTTGCTTGCTTATTTATTTCCTTGTTGTCTTGTTTATTTGTTTGCTTGTAGTCAGTGCAGTTATTTTTCTGCGGTTTGCTAGTGGCTGCAATAACCTATTTTTTAAAACTAGGCCACAATAACCATGGGCTAATATTTACTGTAGTGACACTGGGCCTCCTACGGGCCGTAGAAACAGTGGGCCTTCTACGGGCCGTATAAACAGTGGGCCTTCTACGGGCCGTAGAAACAGTGGGCCTTCTTTGGGCCGTAGAAACAATGGGCCTTCTACGGGCCGTATCATCAATGGGCCTTATACGGGCCATATGATCGATTGGCCAAACATGGGCCAAACAAACCGCATTCTGGCCGTAAACGGGCTAGAGTTGGAATCGTCCGTTCATGGGCCAACCATAACAGGCCATCGTTAATAGGCCGTATTTGATGATGCTATGAAAACGGCCCAACGTATTAACGGACCACAAACGGGCCGACTGTAACCACGGGCTAAATTTGGCCCACAAGCAGAAAATGACAGTAACGGGCCGTAAGTAAACGAATGCTAGAAAATAGCCCAAGAATAAATGGGCTCTGAGAAGGCCGAAAGATAACATGGGCTGGAAACGGCCCAACGGAATAACGGGCCGTTAATGGGTATAAAGTGATACACTGTTCTTTACGGGCCAGTTTCACCACGGGCCATTAATGGGTGTAAAGTGATACACTATTCATTACGGGCCAGTTTCACCACGGGCCGTTAATAGGCCAAGAGTTACATAGGGCCTCATATGGGCCGAAAGACGTCATGGGCCATACATGGGCCAGAAGTGAAAACGGGCTGGAATCATATTGGATGGCCCAGATGACGCTACTGGGCCTAATTCGAATAGGGCGTAACGGGCCTTGGGTTAGCAGGCTGTAAATGGGCTATATGCGAACATGTCGTTAACAGGCTTTCCATGGGCGGCCCCCCACCGTTTGACCAAGTCAAACGGGCCGGCCTTTTCACAGGAATGGGCCTCTGTTGGGCCATGCCACGTGTCGACGTATCATAGGCGCCTTCTGTCCAATGAGTGGATGACATCTGTCCCAGCGATGAGCCGACACGTGTTTCCTCCAGCCAATGATGATTTTACACGTGGAAAATCCCCATTGGTCGGGGCTGTTAACGGACCCGATAGCTTAACGGCGTTCCGTTACGGTGGATGCCACGTGTCGGTCACCCTTGACGAAAGCACTTCTGTGACGCGCGATTTATCATCATGGAAGTGGACACTTCCGTGATGATAATTTTGGTAATGTCATGGAACACTTCTACGACAGCACATGTATGACTATCTTGATTCTGTCATAAATTTGTCATGGATGTACATGCATGACAGAAAACGTGACCTACTGTGACAAACACGTATCATCACGGAAGTGTCTTTTTTTGTAGTGGGGCCTCCTCAATTGCCCTAGGTCTTCGTGAGCAAGCAAGTTGGATGCACACCCACTTAGTTTCTTTTGTTGATCTTTCATATATTATAGCTCTAGTGCATCCGTTGCATGGCAATCCCTACTCCTTGCATTAACATCAATCGATGGGCATCTCCATAGCTCATTGATTAGCCTCGTTGATGTGAGACTTTCTCCTTTTTTGTCTTCTCCACATAACCCCCATCATCATATTCTATTCCACCCATAGTGCTATATCCATGGCTCACGCTCATGTATTGCGTGAAGGTTGAAAAAGTTTGAGATTACTAAAGTATGAAACAATTGCTTGGCTTGTCATCGGGGTTGTGCATGATGAGAGCATTCTTGTGTGACGAAGATGGAGCATGACTAAACTATATGATTTTGTAGGGATGAACTTTCTTTGGCCATGTTATTTTGAGAGGACACAATTGCTTAGTTAGTATGCTTGAAGTATTATTATTTTTATGTCAATATTGAACTTTTATCTTGAATCTTTCGGATCTGAATATTTATACCACAATTAAGAAGAATTACATTGAAATTATGCCAAGTAGCATTCCACATCAAAAATTCTGTTTTTATCATTTACCTACTCGAGGACAAGCAGGAATTAAGCTTGGGGATGCTTGATACGTCTCCAACGTATCTATAATTTTTGATTGCTCCATGCTATATTATCTTCTGTTTTGGACATTATTGGGCTTTATTATTCACTTTTATATTATTTTTGGGACTAACCTATTAACCAGAGGCCCAACCCAGAATTGCAGTTTTTTGCCTATTTCAGAGTTTCGCAGAAAAAGAATATCAAGCGGAGTCCAAACGGAATGAAACCTTCGGGAACGTGATTTTTGGAACGAACATGATCCAGGAGACTTGGACCCTAAGTCAAGGAAACTTCCAGGAAGCCACGAGGTAGGGGGCGCGCCTACCCCCCCCCAGGCGCGCCCTCCACCCTTGTGGGCCCCACGTTGCTCCACCGACGTACTCCTTCCTCCTATATATACCTACGTACCCCCAAACGATCAGATATGGAGCCAAAAACCTAATTCCACCGCCGCAACCTTCTGTACCCACGAGATCCCATCTTGGGGCCTGTTCCGGAGCTCCGCCGGAGGGGGCATCGATCACGGAGGGCTTCTACATCAACACCATAGCCTCTCCGATGAAGTGTGAGTAGTTTACCTCAGACCTTCGGGTCCATAGTTATTAGCTAGATGGCTTCCTCTCTCTTTTTGGATCTCAATACAATGTTCTCCCCCTCTCTCGTGGAGATCTATTCGATGTAATCTTCTTTTGCGGTGTGTTTGTTGAGACCGATGAATTGTGGGTTTATGATCAAGTTTATCTATGAACAATATTTGGATCTTCTGAATTCTTTTATGTATGATTGGTTATCTTTGCAAGTCTCTTTGAATTATCAGTTTGGTTTGGCCTACTAGATTGATCTTTCTTGCAATGGGAGAAGTGCTTAGCTTTGGGTTCAATCTTGCGGTGTCCTTTCCCAGTGACTTTAGGGGCAGCAAGGCACGTATTGTATTGTTGCCATCGAGGATAACAAGATGGTTTTTTTATCATATTGCATGAATTTATCCATCTACATCATGTCATCTTGCTTAAGGCGTTACTCTGTTCTTATGAATTTAATACTCTAGATGCATGCTGGATAGCGGTCGATGTGTGGAGTAATAGTAGTAGATGCAGGCAGGAGTCGGTCTACTTGTCTCGGACGTGATGCCTATATACATGATCATACCTAGATATTCTCATAACTATGCTCAATTCTGTCAATTGCTCAACTGTAATTTGTTCACCCACCGTAAAATACTTACGCTCTTGAGAGAAGCCACCAGTGAAACCTATGGCCCCGGGGTCTATCTTCCATCATATTAATCTTCCAACACTTAGTTATTTCCGTTGCTTTTTTACTTTGCTTTTATTTTACTTTGCCTCTTTATCATAAAAATACCAAAAATATTATCCTATCATATCTATCAGATCTCACTCTCGTAAGTGACCGTGTAGGGATTGACAACCCCTTATCGCGTTGGTTGCGAGGATTTATTTGTTTGTGTAGGTGCGAGGGACTCGCGCGTAGCCTCCTACTGGATTGATACCTTGGTTCTCAAAAACTGAGGGAAATACTTACGCTACTTTGCTGCATCACCCTTTCCTCTTCAAGGGAAAACCAACGCAGTACTCAAGAGGTAGCAACTTGCTACCTTCCAAAGATGCATGATGGCTATATTCTCTGACTTTTGTGAAAAGATTTGTGAGGTTTTCATGGATGATTTCTCCGTTTATGGATCCTCTTTTGATGATTGCTTGAGCAACCTTGATCGAGTTTTGCAGAGATGTGAAGAAACTAATCTTGTCTTGAATTGGGAGAAATGCCACTTTATGGTTAATGAAGGCATTGTCTTGGGGCATAAAATTTCCGAAAGAGGCATTGAAGTTGATAAAGCTAAAGTTGATGCTATTGAAAAGATGTCGTGTCCTAAGGACATCAAAGGTATAAGAAGTTTTCTGGGTCATGCCGGTTTTTATAGGAGGTTCATTAAGGACTTCTCAAAAATTTCTCGGCCTCTGACTAATCTATTACAAAAAGATACTCCTTTTGTCTTTGATGATGTTTGTGTAGAGGCATTTTAAATACTTAAGAAAGCTTTGATTTCTGCACCTATTGTTCAGCCACCTCATTGGAATTTACCTTTTGAAATTATGTGTGATGCTAGTGATTATGCTGTAGGTGCTGTTTTAGGGCAAAGAGTTGATAATAAATTAAATGTTATTCAATATACTAGTAAAACTCTAGACAGTGCCCAGGGAAATTATGCTACTACTGAAAAAGAATTCTTAGCAGTTGTATTTGCTTGTGATAAGTTCAGACCTTATATTGTTGATTCTAAAGTAACTATTCACACTGATCATGCTGCTATTAAATATCTTATGGAAAAGAAAGATGCTAAACCTAGACTTATTAGATGGGTACTCTTGCTACAAGAATTTGATTTGCATATTATTGATAGAAAGGGAGCTGAGAACCCCGTTGCAGACAACTTGTCTAGGTTAGAGAATGTTCTTGATGACCCACTACCTATTGATGATAGCTTTCCCGATGAACAATTAGCTTTCATAAATGCTTCTCATACTGCTCCATGGTATGTTGATTATGCTAATTACATGGTTGCTAAATTTATACCACCTAGTTTCACATACCAGCAAAAGAAAAAGTTTTTCTATGATTTGAGACATTACTTTTGGGATGACCCACATCTTTATAAAGAGGGAGTAGATGGTGTTATTAGACGTTGTGTACCTGAGCATGAACAGGAGCAGATCCTACACAAGTGTCACTCCGAGGCTTATGGAGGGCACCACGCTGGAGATAGAACTACACATAAGGTATTGCAATCCGGTTTTTATTGGCCTACTCTCTTCAAGGATGCTCGTAAGTTTGTCTTATCTTGTGATGAATGTCAAAGAATTGGTAATATTAGTAAACGTCAAGAAATGCCTATGAATTATTCACTTGTTACTGAACCATTTGATGTTTGAGGCTTTGATTACATGGGACCGTTTCCTTCCTCTAATGGGTATACACATATTTTAGTTGCTGTTGATTACGTTACTAAGTGGGTAGAAGCTATCCCAACTAGTAGTGCTGATCATAACACCTCTATTAAGATGCTTAAAGAAGTTATTTTTCCAAGGTTTGGAGTCCCTAGATATTTAATGACTGATGGTGGTTCACATTTTATTCATGGTGCTTTCTGTAAAATGCTTGCTAAGTATGATGTTAATCATAGAATTGCATCCCCTTATCATCCACAGTTTAGTGGTCAAGTAGAATTGAGTAATAGAGAGCTCAAATTAATTTTGCAAAAGACTGTTAATAGATCTAGAAAGAATTGGTCCAAGAAACTTGATGATGCATTATGGGCCTATAGAACTGCATATAAAAATCCTATGGGTATGTCTCCGTATAAGATGGTTTATGGAAAAGCATGTCACTTACCTCTTGAACTAGAACATAAGGCATATTGGGCTATTAAAGAGCTCAATTATGATTTCAAACTTGCCGGTGAAAAGAGGCTTTTTGACATTAGCTCACTTGATGAATGGAGAACCCAAGCCTATGAAAATGCCAAACTGTTCAAGGAAAAGGTTAAAAGATGGCATGACAAAAGGATACAAAAGCGTGAGTTTAATATAGGTGATTATGTATTGTTATACAACTCTCGTTTAAGATTTTTTGCAGGAAAAATTCTTTCTAAATGGGAAGGTCCTTACGTTATCGAGGAAGTCTATCGCTCCGGTGCCATAAAAATCAACAACTTCGAAGGCACAAATCCGAAGGTGGTGAACGGTCAAAGAATCAAACATTATATCTCAGGTAATCCCATAAATGTTGAAACCAATATTATTGAAACCGTAACCCTTGAGGAATACATAAGGGACACTTTCCAGAACGTTTCAGACTCCAAAAAGGAATAGGTATGTGGTACGGTAAATAAACCGACTCCAAAACAGTTCTAATGGCAATTTTTCTCCGTTTTGGAATATTTAGAAAAATAGGAAAATAAGAAGTAGTCCGGGAAGGACACGAGGCTTCCACGAGGGTGGAGGGAGTGCCCTACCCCCTGGGCATGCCCCCTGCCTCGTGGGCACCTCGTGCGCTTTCCGGACTCCATTTTCTTGCACAATACTTCTTTTGGTCGGTAAAAATTCATTATATAATCTCCCGAAGGTTTTGATCACCGTACCACGCAAATATCCTCTGTTTTCGTTTCGAGCTGTTTTTTTTTTGACAGATCTAGATCGTCATGACGTCTCCAAGTGCCCCCAAGGACAAGTTCTTTGAGAAGGTCATCAACCCCTACTTTGCGGAGGTGCTGCAACACCCTCAAACCATTGAGATGCATGAGGGGGTGCTGCACATCCGCGATGTTGAGGGACCAAGGAGGACCGGAAGCGTGGAGATAAGGCTCGAGGCAATGGAGCAACAAGTTTTCAAGTGTGAGGAGATGGTGGAGCGCGGACTTGATTCCAATCACATAATGATCACGGAGTTCACCAACAACCACAAGCTGGACACCAAGGACATCGGGGAGTCCATCTTCAAGCTTCACGAGAAAATCGAGCACCTCCAAGCCCAAATCTATGACCTGCAAAACCAAAACTATGAGTATGAATATAGATTCAAGAGGATGAGTTTGGCTGCAGATTTAAGGATCCCGGAGACTCGTTCATCCTTCTATGATGGAGAGCCTATGCCTTGGAAGAGGGGCGACAAGCCTACATCATCAACAATTCCTTCACCAGCAAAAGAGACATAATCACATGGGTATGGGCACTCCCCTTGGCAACTGCCAAGCTTGGGGGAGGTGCCCCGGTATCGTATCACCATCACACTCCTATCTTTACCGTTTTTCTTAGTTCAATCCTTTTAGTAATATCTTGATCTAGTAGAATAAAGTTTTAGTATGATTTAGTTTTGAGTTTTGCCTTATGATCCCTTCTATGTAATCGAGTCCGTGAGCTATATATAATAAAGATTAGTGTTGAGTCAAGGGCTTGATTACTATGCTTTGATCTTGAGGGAATAAAAGAATAAGAAAGAAATAAAGAGATCGTATTGATCTTATGGAGAGAAATGACTTCACATATAAAGAGTATGATGATTAAAAGTTGTTGAGAGTTGACAAACATAGTTTTGGTCATCGTTGCAATTAATAGGAAGTAATAAAGAAAGAGAGGTTTTCACATATAAATACACTATCTTGAACATCTTTTATGATTGTGAGCACTCATTAAAATATGACATGCTAAAGAGTTGATGCTGGACAAGGAAGACAACGCAATGGGTTATGTTTTCTTGCTCTGAAATAAAGTATATTGTCATGGATCATCCAACATGTTGAGCTTGCCTTTCCCCCTCATGCTAGCCAAATTCTTTGCACCAAGTAGAGATACTACTTGTGCTTCCAAATATCCTTAAACCCAGTTTGCCATGAGAGTCCACCATACCTATCTATGGATTGAGTAAGATCCTTCAAGTAAGTTGTCATCGTTGCATGCAATAAAAATTGCTCTCTAAATATGTATGACTTATTAGTGTGGATAAAATAAGCTTTATACGATCTTGTGATGTGGAAGAAATAAAAGCGATGGACTGCATAATAAAGGTCCACATCACAAGTGGCAATATAAAGTGACGTTCTTTCGCATTAAGATTTCGTGCATCCAACCAAAAGCACATGACAACCTCTGCTTCCCTCTGCGAAGGGCATATCTTTTACTTTTATCTTTTACCCTTATGCAAGAGTCATGGTGATCTTCACCTTTCCTTTTTACATTTTATCCTTTGGCAAGTGCATTGTGTTGGAAAGATCATGTTATATATATCCAATTGGATGTAAGTCATCATGAACTATTATTGTTGACATTACCCTTGAGGTAAAAGGTTGGGAGGCGAAACTATAAGCCCCTATCTTTCTCTGTGTCCGATTAAAACTCCGTAACCACAAGTATTGCGTGAGTGTTAGCAATTGTGAAAGACTAAATGATAGTTGAGTATGTGGACTTGCCGAAAAGCTCTTATATTGACTCTTTCCGGTGTTATGATAAATTGCAATTGCTTCAATGACTGAGATTATAGTTTGTTGGTTCTCAATGAAGTTTCTGATTCATACTTGACATTGTGAATAGATTATTACTTGAGCATAAGAAATCATATAACGATATCCATATATGTTGCTGTTATAAGAATGATCATGATGCCCTCATGTCCGTATTTTATTTTATCGACACCTCTATCTCTAAACATGTGGACATATTTATCGTTATCGGCTTCCGCTTGAGGACAAGCGAGGTCTAAGCTTGGGGGAGTTGATACGTCCATTTTGCATCATGCTTTTATATCGATATTTATTGCATTATGGGCTGTTATTACATATTATGTCACAATACTTATGCCTATTCTCTCTTATTTTATAAGGTTTACATGAAGAGGGAGAATGCCGGCAGCTGGAATTCTGGGCTGGAAAAGGAGAAAATATTAGAGACCTATTCTGCACAGCTCCCAAAGTCCTGAAACTTCACGGAAGTCATTTTTGGAATTTATAAAAAATATTGAGCGAAGAGAATACCAGAGGGGGCCCACACCCTGGCCACGAGGGTGGGGGCGCGCCCTACCCCCCTGGGCGCGCCCCCTGCCTCGTGGGCCCCCTGGCAGGCCTCCGGTGCCCATCTTCTGCTATATGAAGTCTTTCGTCCGAGAAAAAATCATAAGAAAGCTTTTGGGGAGAAACTCCGCCGCCACGAGGTGGAACCTTGGCGGAACCAATCTAGGGCTCTCGCAGAGCTGTTCTGCCGGAGAAACCTCCCTCCGGAAGGGGGAAATCATCGCCATCGTCATCACCAATGATCCTCTCATCGGGAGGGGGTCAATCTTCATCAACATCCTCACCAGCACCATCTCATCTCAAACCCTAGTTCATCTCTTGTATCCAATCTTTGTCCCAAAGCCTCAGATTGGTACCTGTGGGTTGCTAGTAGTGTTGATTACTCCTTGTAGTTGATGCTAGTTGGTTTATTTGGTGGGAGATCATATGTTCAGATCCTATATGCATATTAATACCCCTCTGATTATGAACATGAATATGATTTGTGAGTAGTTACGTTTGTTCCTGAGGACATGGGAGAAGTCTTGCTATAAGTAGTCATGTGAATTTGGTATTCGTTCGATATTTTGATGAGATGTATGTTGTCTTTCCTCTAGTGGTGTTATGTGAACGTCGACTACATGACACTTCACCATTGTTTGGGCCTAGAGGAAGGCATTGGGAAGTAATAAGTAGATGATGGGTTGCTAGAGTGACAGAAGCTTAAACCCTAGTTTATGCGTTGCTTCGTAAGGGGCTGATTTGGATCCATATGTTTCATGCTATGGTTAGGTTTACCTTAATACTTCTTTTGTAGTTGCGGATTCTTGCAATAGGAGTTAATCATAAGTGGGATGCTTGTCCAAGTAAGGACAGCACCCAAGCACCGGTCCACCCACATGTCAAATTATCAAAGTACCGAACGCGAATCATATGAACGTGATGAAAACTAGCTTGACGATAATTCCCATGTGTCCTCGGGAGCGCTTTTCTCTATATAAGAGTTTGTCCAGGCTTGTCCTTTGCTACAAAAAGAATTGGGCCATCTTGTTGCACTTTATTTACACTTGTTACTTGTTACCCGTTACAAATTACCTTATCACAAAACTATCTGTTACCGATAATTTCAGTGCTTGCAGAGAATACTTTGCTGAAAACCGCTTATCATTTCCTTCTGCTCCTCATTGGGTTCGACACTCTTACTTATCGAAAGGACTACGATAGATCCCCTATACTTGTGGGTCATCACTAACTTAGTTGTTTCTTTATCTAAACAGCCCCTAGCTTTTATTTACGTGTTCTTTATTATCTTGCAAACTTATCCCTTTACACCTACGAAGTACTTCTAGTTTCATACTTGTTCTGGGTAAAGCAAACATTAAGCGTGCGTAGAGTTGTATCGGTGGTCGATAGAACTTGAGGGAATATTTGTTCTACCTTTAGCTCCTCGTTGGGTTCGACACTCTTACTTATCGAGAAAGGCTACAATTGATCCCCTACACTTGTGGGTTATCACTATCCATTTTCTTGGCAGGGGTAGTATACGGTGCATGTCAAAGCTTGAACTATCATACTTGAGGACGTGGCTTCACAAGTTCTATGGATTTATAACTCTTTTTTCGGCATGGCTGTTCCTCACAATTACATCAACGTGCTTCAGCGTTCTCTGGTGTTTGAAAGTTGCAGAAAGGTCAACATTGAGATCAATGGCCATCACTAGAACAAGGGATACTACCTAGTTGATGGTATCTATTCTGAATGGACAACTCTTGTGAAGACAATCCCCAGCCTGGTAGGAGAGAAGAGGCAGAGATTTTCCGAAGCACAAGAGAGTGCTAGGAAGGATGTTTTTCGACAAAGGGTGGATTTTATTGGCTCAAAAAGGAGCATAAAGAAGATACAAACCAAAGACTACACACCCGACCTCTGCATAGCTAAAATGCACACGACCAACACAAATGCAGGCACACCAAAAACACGTCGGCAAATAGCAAAGTCATATAAAACCAAAGCTATGCGCAGGCGAGGAAAAAAAATTAAAACTCAAAGTGGTTAGATCTGTGATCAGCAAACTACAATAAGGACCATATCCGCACGAGTCATCTCATGACATCATACAGACGATGAGGTTCTTCAACAACAACACCTTCAATAAGGTCGCGACACTCAAGCGTCACCGTCATCGGATCCAACCATTAAGGCCAGAATCTAGGCTTTCACCCTAAAGAATCAGTCCGAACATATCGAGCAATGGCTTCAACAAGGTAACAATGTAAGAACGTCATCACTGCCAGGTATAACCATCTCCGGTCAGTCCTAGGCTTTCGCCCCGGAGCTCATGACCGGGTGTTCGAGTAGCACCACCATCAAAGTCACTCAAGTGTTGTCGCCGCCACTTTTCCACAATTCCAGCGGTTCTATGTGTGCGACCGCTGCCACTGCCCAACCATCCCTTTGCTTCAAGTCGTCATCCATAATTTGCATCACGACGTCAAAGTCAAATACTAGATCTTGAGAGACTATTGAAGATCTTTCAGTGACACCGCCGTCATGAAGCCGTAGGAGGTCATTGGAGCATACTCTGTAATTACCCCACTCGGCCGATCAGATCTGCATCACGACCCCAAGCCATGGACCGTGGAGCCGTCGACCGGTATCCAGCACCTCATCGCCATGGTCCACCTCCGAGCATAGAGCCGCCGGTCCGATTTTTGTGGACATGGACAAACAACAAGCAGCAATCCAAACATCCGTCAGGCCTCGAGTCTGAACCCGCCAGATCCAGCCAAGCCGAAGGCCACCAGCTAGATCCAGCCGAGCCAGAGGTCACCTGCCAGATCCAGCTGCCCGGGGGAACTACGACTGGATCAGGGTCACCAGCTACGGGAGCCTATGCGGAGGACCCGTCAGATCAGCTGCCGAAGCCTGACGTGGTCAGCCAACATAGTCGGCGCGCACTGCGGACGAGCGACGTACTGCCCCAGTCGCTACATTGCCCAACTAGCTAGGACACTCGAGCGCCTCGCCACCTCATTCACTCTCCAGATCCAGGCCATCCATGCCTTCCAGCGCCAGCCAAAGAAACGCCCTGCCGCTGCCATCATCGGAGCCTGTCGAGCTTCGCAGGCCGGCGCCTCTGGCGGCGGCGAGATGAGGGGAGTGGGTGGAGGAACGAAGGGCGGCGGGATTTTTGCCCCCGAGTCGCTACGGAGGGCGGCGCGGAGATGGTTTTTTGGTTCTCTTTTCACTAGGAAGGGACTCGACTGCTGGGAAGGATGTGGAGCGTATTTTTGTGTGCTTCAATGTCGATGGAGCATTGTTCGGTATCCTGCTAGAACTTGGAGCACAAAGATGTTGTGAGAGGTGATGGTTGCTTGTGTGATCATGCACAACATGATCGTAGAGGATGAGTGTGCTTCGGCTAGCGGCTTCAATTTCAAGGTGAAAATATTATGCCTAAGCATGAAGGAGCTGCAACGTTTGCATAATTCATCCAATTTCATCATGAAATGCATGATTGGGCAACCACATTCAACTTCGAGATGATTTGATTGAGCATATGTGGACTCATCTTGCCAACCAGTAGATATATCGGCTCTTTTTTTTAAGATTTATTTATGAAAATTTATATTTCATTTGATTTGTTAACTGTAAGATTTTTATTTGGTTGTAGAACTATGAGAGTTTTATTTGGTCGTAGATTATGTGATTTAAACTTTGGTCAATATACACATGTATGCAGAAAATTGTGCAAACATATGGCCGCATACCGGATGTGCGGGCGAAAATGCGCCGGCGTGTTAGATGCACAGACCACCAAGTGTGGATGGGACCGGACGTCACCCAAAATGCCGACACAAACGAACAAAAAGCGAACTATCCATTTGAGTCGGCGCATCGGACTTGACCTAAATTACTAGCACTGAAGAACAACAACTACAAGAGTGAGGAACCAAAGCTGAGACTCTGCTACCACGTTCTCCGGCGGTAGCGCGCCAATGGAGGCGCTGGGGCGAGGATCACATATTCAGGCCAACTCCAGCGCGCGACCCCATCCTGTCCGGCCTCGTTCGTTTGGGGCAAAACGGATAGACCCCACGGCCCAGCGCGCGGCGGCCTGGACCCATCTTGTCCGTTTTGTGTCTGGCCCGACCCATTTCGGGTGCAAACATGCGCCCGGTTTGGGTCCGGGCGGACAACAAACGAATGCGCCGCTCGTCCGCGTCGGGGCCGCGTGGCAGGCGGCCACCTACCTCCCATCGTCCAACATAAATGTGCATGCGCGGTCGGCCCCACTTGTCATCTGCCCAGGCGCGCGGGTAGGCGTCCTTCTTAAATGGGAAGCCGTGGACCGGTCGCCGTCCATGTTCCCACTCCGATCGCTGCTGCCTCCTCGAAACTCGACACCCAAACCCTAGCTATCCCTTCCCCTTCCTCGAGCTCGCCGGCCATCGACAGCCATGGTGTGGTGGAGCACCGGCCATAAGGGGGCGCACGACCACGGGGCTGGCTCGTCCTCGGGCCGCCGCCGCAACGTCAAAGCTGAGCCCGCATCACCCGCACGGAGGGCCCCCGCGCCTCCCACATTCTCCATCGCCACTACGGCCGCCGGCGAGCGCGATCGACACTACATCCACGCGGATGTTTGCCGCCGTTATTGGGAGACGAGGACGCCGCTCCCCTAGAGCGATGTTCACCTGCCCAAGAACTGGCATCTGTCCGCGGATCGGGTGCCGATCCCGCCGGTCTCAACGAGCGGCCGTGCGCACCGCGAGGAGATCGAACGCCGGTGCCGCCTCCTGCCAGATGACCTGTTCTACGACCCCAGGTACGCCGTCGACTCTGCCCTGTGGGACACATGGTTTCAGGACGAGCACGGCACGCGGCGCGCATCCTTCTTTGCCAGCACCTCATCGGGGCCGCGGCGGCCACGTCTAGAGCACCGCGCGCGTGCTCCGAGCTCTCCCCAGGTGCGCGGTCGTACGCGGGTGCGCGGCATCACGCCGACGCCGTCGCCTTCGCCCTCTCCCTCGCCACCACCACCTCCTCGCATGACATAGGAGGAGGAGGCCCGACTCCTTCAACGTGTCATGGAAGACTCCATGAACAGGCATGATGAGCGCCAATGGGAGGGCATGGAGACCATGATTGCCCTCTCTGCGGCGGCGACTTGGCCGTGCCAGAGCTGGAGATGAGGGACGTGAAGGAGGAGGTGAGGAAGGAGCAGCCTGTCGCCGCGTTCCACCCGGCCTGGTGGGCCAGCGGTGGAGCTAGTCGTGCACGCCCGCGGACATGGCCGACGGCGTGGGGGGTGTCAACTGGTGCCCTATGCAGCCGCGGTCACCGGAGCGCGAGACGTCGCCACGGGGTGAGGTGGTGCAAGCGCCTCCCACCTTCCAGGAGCCTCGCGCCTTCCAGGGACCGGCCCACCTCTGGACGCTGTCGCCCTACATCGACCTCATTGGCGACGAGGACGACAACGGCGACGCGTGAGGAGACGGCGACGGGCACGGTAGCAGCGTGCGGGCGGCGACGCTTTTCTTTTGTTTTTTTAATGTTAATTATGTTAATGTTATGAACTGTGGAACGGGGCCGCGATGACTGTTTAATTATGTTTTATGTTTTTATGTTTGCGTTTATTTTAATTTTTTCGGCACTTCTTTTAGTTTTTGCGAATCTTTTATATCACGTCCACCCCGGACATGATATGGCGTGCGGCCGCGCGTTGGACGCATTGACACGGCAACGGCCCCAAACAGACACGGAAGATTCCATTGCCGTCCCAAACGGACAAAAGCAGATCAAAGCGAACGTCCGTTTGGGGTCGTGCACTAGAGTTGGCCTCAGGAAGGATTCAGCTGAAGCCAATCCAACGTTCATGGATGTCGTGACGCACATGCACAAAGGGGCATGACACGGCAGGCTGTGGTTGGTCGGAGCTTGGCGACGCGGGGACGATCAACACAACAATCGCCAGGGTAGCAGCTGCGGATGGCTGCGAACAGATGGGCGGATGGTGCATAATGAATGGGTGTGGTGGCAAATCTGGCTTATGGTGTCTGGTGGCAGCATGGCCGTGCTCGTTTATCTTTTTTTAAATGTTGGTAGTGGACCTATCAAATTCATCTATCTACTATCCCTATAAAAACACGAGAGGGGTAGATCCAAATAATCTCAGCCGTCTATGGGTAAGATCTAAAGGTTTAAGACCTTTCAATTAAACACATTCAGCTGCGCATCAAGGGCGAACGCCCGCGCTAGCCACGTCGGCGCTGGACCCACGCGCTCACGTGAGAGGGGCTTCGCTGGATATCTCACCCGCAGATAACGCCAAATTTGCGATGGATCCTTTCCTTCCCTGCGAAGGTAAAAACGGCTCGGGATTTGACCCCTCTCTCGTTTCCTCTCCCGCATAACCCTCTCCTTCCGCCTCCGCCGCCACACCCCTCGGGTTTGAAGCCCACACACGCGACCTCTCTCCCATGTAACCGGCCGGCATGAGCGTCGCCAGCGGGAGAGCACGCAGCCCACCCCAACAGCAGCGGGGAGCTGGCCTGCCGCCGCCGCCGCCTGCCGCGCCTCGCCGGGGAGGCGACCCGGCGACCGGAGGAGAGGGCACCATGGCGCGGAAGCATGGCTGGCAGCTCCCGGCCCACACCCTGCAGGTCCGTCCGTCCGTCCGCCAGCTCCTCCCCCCTCCCTTCCCCACCTTTCCCTTTCCTCCCACGCTGGCTCGGATCGGCGCGGCAACTGGGACGGAGGCCGTACGCACCCTCGCCGATGGCGGCGTATTGATCCAGCTAAATCGGCAGGCGGCTTCCGGCGGAGGAGTCTTGTAGTGTTCGTGGAGGCTACGAGGAGGTAGCGATGGGGATCGGCTACCGAGCGAGGGCAAGGGCGCCGATCTCCCATCTCCTGTTTGTAATCACCGACGCGGCCACCATCGACTGGATCTTCACCCCCTCAGGTGCGCTCACACTTTTCCTCTCTGCAGTACTTGGATCCCTGTACTCCCCCCCCCCCCCCCCCCCCCCCCCTTCTCTACCAACCGGTGATGAACAGATTAATGTGTCTCTACACCTTGTTAGTTAGTACTATTAAGAAAATAAAGGTTGTTGGACGAGCTGCAGCCGATGGTCGGTGATATACTGATATGTGTTTGTGCCAGAGCTTTTGCACTCTCCTTGCATCAATTCTTTATGTAACTGTACTATGTCTGGCATAATAGGATGATGAGGCAAGTCAGTAAGTTGAGAAGGTCAACAGTTGAAGCGAATCTCAATGTATTACTTGATAACTCTTTAGTGCATTTTTTGTGCCAACATTACATTAATCAATCACTTTGATTAGTGGAAGCAACTAAACTGTTGTTGTAAGTACACATAATCAGAACGAAGGGTGAGGCGGACAAGCAGATCAATAGGTTGCTATATTATTCCACATATATGGGTTTGTGTGATGTTATTTTGGATTACTAAGATTGTTAATCTATACTGGAAATTAGCGGCTGTTAAAAATTAGTCTTGATTTACTATAGCAATAGTTGTTGGTTACAGCCATTAAAAAGATTGATTAGTTCTATCAGGTTATTTAAACAGCAGCAAGGAATGAACATTACTGCTCTCTTTGATTTTCTTTGATGTTTCCTCTTTTGTCTGATCTGAAATAATATGTCATGACTCATGACTATATATTCTACCCCACATCATCATTCCTTCTACATCGCTCATAGGAGAATATTGTAATGGCACTTTATTACTTGGTGGTAATAGACATATCTCCAGTCTTGCCATGTTTGTACAATTAATTTAATTCAATTCCAAACATGTATCATTTGCAGAAGATGTGCCATGAGTTGATGGGCAGCTAGCCGTTGCAAGAGCATTCAGAGATATGAGCTGCTACTCATACACAGGTATTAGCTTCTGTGTTGTCTAAATTAATTTAGTTTGAAACTTGGATGAAACGGCCAAACGAACTTGATCTATATTGATTCTGCTAATTGAGCTATGTAGGGCACAATAAATATAGCTTTTTCTTATTTCTTTCTGGAAGCATTTGCCAAAGAAATTGAAAGGCAGCACTCTTATCAGCTGTCATTTATCGTTTCTTCCGATAAATCCCTGCTAAGTTATTTCTCACAGGAATGATATATAGGTTGCTCTTGGTTCATCTACTTTGTACTTATGAGTTATGAGATGTTTCTCTGTTTTAGATTGTGGAGTAGTCGTGTGATCTGTAAAATGTACTGCATACATACCAAAGAAAGTATTTGGATTTGCGAATCGTGTAATACAAACTGGGATGTGGGCTTTCTATAACAGGTTGAGGTTCAAATCCTGAAAGTTAGTGATGTAGCCATGAAAATCAGGGAAGCTTCTCTTTTTTCCTTTTATCACATGAAATGAGTGCTATTATCACTGTATTCGTATTTTGTTATTCTTTCTACAATGATCAGGCATGGGTATTCTTTTGAAGTGAGCTTCATTTCTCTATAGTCAGGTCTCTAGCTGGTATTTTTAAAAATATTTTCAGTGCCATGAAATGATCAAATTCGATGATTCACATGTATCAAACAACACAACTCAGCTGCTGTGTTCTTGTTTTTTCTATATACTTGCTCCGTACTCCGACAGATCTAAATCCATAAATACAACAATGTTGGGTTGCTCTGTTTTATCTACTATAATTTGCACGCCTATTTTTTAAAATTCTTATTGTTTCATTCACTTGCTGAAGCTCCTACAAACTTACGGAGCCATTGTTCTCCTACCTGGGAGCGGATAGGAAGGATTTGGGTGCCGGCAACGTGGGGCTGAGAAGAAAGGAGGATGTGTGAGGACAACTAGTGGGCGTACTACAACCGCAGCTGATTCATGTGTGTTGTTTGTTCGATCCAACCCTTCCGTCTGCAGGGCCTGGCGAAGGGAATGAAGATGCACACCCTCGGCCACGACTTTGTCCTCTAGGTACAAAAGCGAGATAGACTGAAATTTGATAAACATTTGCTGAATATAAAGTATTGCATGATTCCTTGCATTAGCCTCTTTCCAAATGCTCAGTTTTATGACAGGAAGATTTTACATGGTTCAAATGTCCTGTCTCCTAGCTATGACAAGGATTATATATGCCTCCTGTATGGCAGCTACACTCTTGTAAATGTCACGGATGGGAGGGAAGACAAGGAGGGCACAGGAAACAGTCGACGAAACATGGTTGAAGTTGTTGTTGTTCTGCACCTCATCCAAACCATCTTTAGATGTATGTCTAAGCTGAGCCCTCTCTTTTCTTGCATCCTTAGTATATCCTGCCTCGATGTCCTTGGTAGTTATTGATTTGTTTTCATATTAAGCGACTTCGCTGATATAACTTGGCATCTTTAGAAGCTTATAGTGTCCTCCTTTCTTGTATTTTAATGTTGCATAATCTTGGTTGATAAAAAAGTGATCGCGCAATATTTTATGTTCAACAATCCAGTTTGTTACCTGTGTATACCTTGTGTTTTTTTAACTCCGTCAATCTGGGTTTATGAAAATTCAGTTCCCTATGTATATTTGTCAGCAAGTCCACTGTCATCTACTTCCTTGTTTAATAGATAATGTTACATTTTTATTTGCAAAACTGTGAACATTAAGTAGATGGCATGAAAGACGAAACATAGCTCTATGAGAGTTGTTGGCCACTACATGTACTCACTTTTTGATAGTGTTTGTTTTTACCTTCAGAGCTGAAAAGTAATGTTGTGTTAATTGTAAGCTGATACAAAATCAACTTCAGTTTGCTAAAGAAAGTTCTCTTGCTAGCCTTATGGAAAATTGACCCCAAAAGATCAGTATAGACTTAGCAGTTTAATTTTTTCTGCAGGTTGGAAAAGTACAGGCAAAGCGCTCAGCATTGGTGTGGTCTCTTCGTATGGTCTCAAGTTGACGCTATTAAAGATAGACTTGATAAAAAATACAACACATGTGATGGCTTTCATGTGCACGTCAAGTCTATTGATGGTTTTCAAGGAGAAGAGGACGATATATTAATACTATGAACGGTAATATCCAATTGGAATGGAGTTGTTGGGTTTCTTGCTGATAACCAAAGAACAAACATTACATGGGACAAGGGCAAGGCTCTGGATTTTCTGAATGAATCGTTAGGTACGCAGGCAACATTTATATATATTCACTTGCATCTCAGATCACTGTCGTAAAAATCTGTCGTAAATAATTATGGCACTGACACTCTGCCTGTTGTTGTGCCTCTCCAGGATATACACAACTGAAGCGATGACGTCCTGCCGGTGTATATTGGCGACGACCGCATCGACAGGATCCTGGTGGCCAAGTGCCTCAAGGAGAGCAGCACGTCTTACTCACTCCAGGACCCAGCAGAGCTTTTTCATGGCCTTTAGACATTTGAAACGGAGGGAGTATGATCCTCCTATATTTGTGTGCTTGTAGCTTTGATCTATTTTATGAATGTGTGCTGTTGCTGTATCTTATTTTTCCAACCTATTGATCCTGTCACATGTGCGCCAGGGCAGGCTCTGGTCAGCACTAAGGGATTTTAGTTATAATTCCATGAGCAATGCTTGCATTCACATGTGCGTCCAGAGCATAAAAAAGATCTGAAAAGTGCGGTGACCTACCTGGCACTGCAAAGTTTCCGCTCAGGAGGCGCCGCGAGGGGCGCCCCAACCACTAGTGTTTAATGCAACAAGCCACGGATCCCACTCATCCCATCGATTGCCCACTAATCCCTCCATACCCCTTTTCGTTGTCATCAAACTGCCATTCCCTCAGCTAAAAAGAAACTGCTCTTCCCTGAGCACATGACGCACCACGTCTTCTTCTCCCTGCTGCCACCCCCGCCGCTCCACCTCCGCTGCTCCACGGACGCGGGCGTGGGTCACCGTCGGTGCCGCCGCTCGCCGCTTCTCGTCTGCTTCCGACGGACATGAACGCGGGTCTCCTTAGCCGCTCGCCGTTCGGCTACTGCCCCACGGACGCGAGCGAGGACTGAAGCTGAGCGTTCGGGCCGGTGAATTGGGCATGAGGACGAGGCAGAGCACGAGCGGCGGCTAACTGTGCTCGCGGCAGTGATGGCTATAGAGCAAGCCTGATTTCTGGTGCACATTATAGCAGGCCGACTGTAATCATTCGATTGTCCCTGTAATGGCTGCCTCAGTGTCCAATGCCCCCTACAAATTCTGGCTTGAGCGTGCATGATGATGCCGACGTGGTATGCGTATTGGATGGATGACTAAGGGCACGGCCGGCAGGCATATGTGTTGTGCGTGCGTGTTGACTCAGGTAATCAGATGTGTTGTATGTGTGCCCAACAAGTGTTTGCGTCAATGCTCGTCTGAAAACGGTTGTGTCAACTTTTGCATTTTAGTTCACAAACATGAAATCATTAGCACCTTCTACTATTTTAGTTCACTAGCACCTTCTATTTTTAATCATTAGCACCTTCTTATCCTGGTAGTAATCAAATTCTTTATCAGGACCTTGTCTAGAATATAACTGCATTGTAGGAATTGCACACTTATAGGAGCCATTGCCTAGATCTGGAGAGTAATGGACTCATGTAAATTCAAGCTCTGGTTCTTATGTAATGGCGTATTGCTATGCATCATGTATGCAGGTGAAAACACGATGGAAACAAAGGTTTCTTGATGATATCAGTTATTTGGTGAAACAACTGTTGTACATACAAGCTTCCTTTTACTTAGCCAAGAGAGGAAAATGATTTCTGACTTTAGTTCAAAATATTATGGTGTCAGTTTCATAATTCATTGCTTCACCAAATCAAGAGATAATTTCCAAGAGGAGATGGATCTAGCCAGGTCCTGTTGTCATGTAAATATATGGGATTTTTAGGCCCTATTGCTTGGTCTCTTCTCCGTGGCCACACCATCGTCGCCCCAAGCCATGGTGAACTATTTATCCTTTTGATTTATTTACCTCCAGTTCTCCCCTTTACTTTCCATGCTTCTCCTTCATGTACAGACCTTAAGCTGGGGGTTGAGAAGCACCACGAAGACAGAAAGCTGGCACAATGCTCTGTGAAAAAATACGCAGAGTTCAGCAGCAAGAACGTAACTCATCTCTCCACCATATTTTTTTTTTGGAAATTGTGCAGCTGCAGACATGCACTAATTTGTGATTTAGCACTCTGACTCTGTAGTTCAAAATTTGGTATTAGCTGTTGATTGTGCTAGAGATACAATACTTCAGTTCCTGCTTGAATCAGTTTGGCATAAGAGGTGGAGGATTGGGCCAAAATCTTCCTCTTTGGGATTTCTATGTTTGGAACCATAGTGTAAGTTGGGGATCTTTATTTCTGTTCAAATCAAATTACTTGCAACTGTATTCTCGCGTGTTTCATATTTTATGCATTTCGTATTCATAAGGTACTACAAAAGATTTTGTTGTGATGATGCAAAGCATGATTTAATAATCTTTTATCCTACACACTTTACATCTGGTTTCATAAACACTCTGCTTTTCTCCACGTCAGCTACCTGGTCAGGTTAACAGAGTCAATGGCTGTAAAGGACTTTGGCGATGATTCTGGTGAACGACTGAATGCCTAGTCTATCTTTATCAATTGCAGGAATTGGTAAACCTCTCATCTATGGAGTGATATTGATTTGTCGAGAGCTATCAAAAGTTTTGCTTCCCAATTTTAGCCACCTTCACACATTTTAGATGCAACACTTGCAAAAGTGAGTTAAAATTTAGATGGATAGCTCAGCCGAGAAAACACATTTTTTCTCCTTTGATTTCTTCTTGTCCAGGCCAGGAACCATCTTGCGCTCAACCATATTCATGTTCTTTGACTCACTTTTCCATCAAGGTAAACCCTTCGGTTCCGTTTGTTTTTGTTCAAGTGTCGTTCTCAATCAGTTTGTAGCCCATGTCTTCAGATCATGTACTCCCTCCGATCCAAATTAGTTGTAGTTCAAATGAATGTATCTAACACTAAGATACATCTAGATACATCTGTTTCAGCGACAAGTAATATGGATCGGAGGTAGTACTTTTTTTGACATGTAGATCATATACTTTTAGCTGTATAGTTTACAGCTAGAGCACAACGAGCACTCATCTTCGGATTTGTTCCTTGATCTGCCTACGTAAAACATTTGTATGTACTTGAATTTTAGTTTGGGATCTAGATAGATTGGCTCACAGATTTATGATGTCATATACTGCCTCTTGAAACACGGAATTGATATTCTACCAATTAGTCAATGCTCTTCATAGTTGCTAAGCAGAGCACTCATCTTCGGATTTGTTCCTTGATCTGCCTACGTAAAACATTTGTACGTACTTGAATTTTAGTTTGGAATCTAGATAGATTGGCTCATAGATTTATGACGTCATATACTGCCTCTTGAAACACGGAATTGATATTCTACCAATTAGTCAATGCTCTTCATAGTAGCTAAGCAGTGGACGTGGGCATCTTAATTCCTAAACACAACATTTCCAGTCATTTTTATGACTTTGGAATTAGGTATTATACGTACTTTGTATGAGATTTATTTTTTTTTCAAAAAAGTAGGTCTATTTAACGATAGAACTAAGGGCCGAGCTAGGCGCTGGCCGATCGGCCCAAATTTGGACCGGTGCAGCAGCCCAGTTTTAGCGATTACAACCATGGATTTCACGTCCCTGTTTCGTCCGCCTCCCCCGTGCACGGGATTGATTATGCCCCCTACCTCCGCGTCCCGCCTCCCCATGCGTCCGCTGCCTCTACCTTCGCCTATGTATACCTCGCCCCTGCTGCTTGCAGCTCTAGGGGGAGGTGTGGAGCAAGGGGAGGGAACGGGTGAACATGGGAGGATAAGATGGTGAGAGCAATCAAAACAAGAGGACGAGAAAGATGGTGAATCGGGTCACGACGGGAGACACACGATCTCTCACGATCCAACGACCCCACACGCGACCGGCTAGCTCTGTCGGTCGGCCGGGTAGAATCATTTGCCTAGATTAATGTATTGTAGCTGAGACGTTCGTTGCACATGCAAGCTTACTAGTTGATCAGAAGGGAGAACAAACGGGCTAGAAGCATAACACCAAAGTAAAGAGAAGAAAGAAAAACCAAGGAGAAACAAACTTACAAAGACCTCGGCCCTAAGAACTCAACCTGGGTCAAAGGGGATACCGGCTTATGCTAGATTCCACAGATGGATCTCGTCCCTCGGCCATGGGTTCCTGTTGGAACACCCTCCTATTCCTCTCCCTCCATATCTCCCCTGAAAGATGGAGCGGGAAAAGCGTTCCCTTTTTCCTCTCTTGTTCTGCTTTTTATAGAAAAGGAGGATGACCCCCGGCCTCTGCATCTGGGAGATGCATACGATCACTTTATTGATTATTTTCGAGGACCTTACAAAGTATTACAACAATATGCTTGAATCCGCCATCTTGGCAACGTATGCCACTACTCCTATCCATATGATGAAGGGGTGCTAGCTGGGCCAAATACCCAGACCACTCACCTAAGCCTATCATCAAAAGCCAGAAGCCCCAGCCGAGGCACATACCGGGTCTGCGGCATAAACTGATCTGACACACTCACATGTGTCGTCGCCGCCATCTTCCATAGGTCCGTCTTCAGAGCAGATATTGAGACTTCTACCTTGTCAGGCCACTCTACCATCGACGCCAGACAACTACCTCCTCCTCCGCGAGTCCATCACCGCGCATCGGGCGCCGAGTCTCCACTGCGCCACGCCGCCGAGATCCGCCATCATCAATGTGTAGGATGAAGCACCGCTCCACCAAATAAGCCGCCCACTAGTCCCTCGATCCCATGTACGCCTCCAAGAATGACGCCCCCAACGAGGAAACGACACCAACGCGCCGCCGTCATCCGATCTATTGATCTAGGGTTTCCCCCGGAGGGAGGGGATAGAGGTCTGGAGCTTCTCCACGGCGATGCCTTCAAGAAGGTAATGACACAACAGAGTGCCACCAACGCCGGTCTTGGCATCAAGCCGAGAACGAGGTTTTCACCCGGATCCGCTCGAAGAACCTCCATCAAGCATCGTGTGCATGGGTCGCCGCCGATCTGCGCCGCCGCACATCGAGCAGGTCGCACCGGCCAGATCAGATCTGTCCGGAGGGCAAACCACGCATGGCGCCGACCCAACCACCAGGCCCTCCATGCCGCCACCGCTGATTTGAGGTCAGATGGTCCTTCGCCGCAGAGCCGGCCGCCGCCGCTGGATGCAGCCAAGGCCGCTGCCCGAAGCAGGGCCGGCCGCCGCACCCGCCACCATCGTCGCCCTAGGCCGAGGCGGCCGCCGCACCGCCGCCGGTCAAGGTAGGCCCGCCACGCCACCAAGGCTAGATCGGCCGTGCCACCACACACCGCGGGGCTCCACACCGCCCCCATGGCACAGGAGAGAGGGAAGGCCCCCGCCACCGCCGTCAGCCCCCGGGCTATAGGCCGGTAGCGTCCTTCGGCGGCAGCAAAGGGAGGGATGGAAGGACGGGAAGCCCCCGGCGGCTAGGGTTGTGATCCCGCCCGAGTCGCTCGAGCGGGGCCGACGCGGGGGGAGCCATCCATCCACTGATGCTATTTTTGCCATTCCAGGAAGCTGGCCTTAAAGCATCTCCAGCCGTTCGCTCCCCAAGGGGTTGGAAAAAGCGCTGCTTGGCGCGAACCGACGATATTTTCGCCGTGGGGGCGATCGGGTTCCCAGCCGCCGCCCCCAGACGCCCTTTTTGTAAACATATTTAAAAAGAAACTCGGCCAAAATTCGGCAAACACAACATAGATTCGGTGATATTTAGGCGTTCCACAGTTTTTTACATACAGAAAACATAAAATCTACTAAAAAAAGAAAACAAAGGGCTTCGTGCCTACATGCCGAAGAACTTGTTGAACGCGGCGTAGTCGTCGCCGCCGCCGTCGTCCTCCTTCTCCTTCTTCACAGGGCCGTCCCTGCTAGACCCCTGCCCGGGGTCGCCCTGGCGGACTGGTTTAGCCGGCGGCGGCGCGTCGTCGTCGTTGTCCTCGAGCATGATTACTCCTCCCTCCTCGCGGCCACGGCGGCGCGCGGAGATCTCCTCCAGGGCGCGGCACTGGCGCTCCATCTCCAGCTGGGCCCAATCCTCCCGCGCCCACTTCATGGCGGCCTCGTCGTCGAGCGCGTCATTGGGCTCGCTCTTCACGGCGGCGAGCCCAGGCTCTGTGTTCGGTTTAACGTGGCGGGGGGGGGGGGAGCCGAGGAGGAGGCACGTCCGCCCTCGTTGATGACAATGCGGGCGTTGTGGGTGCGCTGACCGAGCGGCGTTTCCACGGGCTCGACCTTGACACTGACGAGCGCTGGCGACCCGGAGGAGTGGGAGGAGGATCGGGAGGAGGAGGAGGACCCGCCTAGCATTCTCCTCGGCAGCCATGGGCCGCCACTCCGGCGGGGGACCGTTGCCGCCCTCGAGGTACTCGAGGACGGCATGGAACGTGCGGCCGGGTGATGCGTCTCCGACGTATCTATAATTTGTGAAGTATTCATGCCATGTTTACAACAATTTTATATGGTTTTGGTATGATTTGATTAACTAACCCAGGCTGACGCTGTTTTTAGCAAAACTACCGTGGTGCCGTTTTTTGTGCAGAAATAAAAGTTCTCGGAATGTGCTGAAAATTTATGGTGATTTTTTATGGACCAAAAGAGAACCCCGAAGCACAAGAGTTGGACCAGAAGAGTCCCGAGGCGACGACAAGGTAGGGGGGCGTGCCCTACCCCCGGGAGGGTGCTCCTACCTTGCCACTGCCTCGTGGACCCCCTTGACGTGAGACAGACGCCAAAAAATCCTATAAATACCAAAACCTCCAGAAATAAACCTAGATTGGGAGTTCCGCCGCCGCAAGCCTCTGTAGCCACGAAAAATCTATCTAGGCCCTCTCTTGCACCCTGTCGGAGGGGGCCATCATCACCGGAGGCCATGGAGGAGGATCCCGGAGGGGCCATCATCACCATGGAGGCCAAGGACTTGAGGGAGAATCTCTCCCCATCTAGGGGGGTATGGAGGAGGAAGCACAAGGGGGAGACACTCTCCCCCTCTCTTTAAGTGGCGCCGGAGTGCCGCCGGGGAAACCATCGCCGCAGTGATCGTGTTCATGAACATCACCATATTCATCACCATCCTCATCTCTTTTACGCGGTCCACTGTCCCGCACCCCGCTGTAATCCCCTACTTGAACATGGTGCTTTATGCCACATATTATGATCCAATGATGTGTTGCCATCCTATGATGTTTTGAGTAGATTTCTTTTGTCTTTGGGTTGATTGATGATCTAGATTGGTTTGAGTTGTATGTTTTATTTTGGTGATGTCCTGTGGTGCCTTCCGTATCGCGCACACGTGAAGGATTCCCGCTGTAGGGTATTGAATACATTCATGATTCTCTTATAGTGGGTTGCTAGAGTGTCAGAAGCTTAAACCCGAGTAAGGGGGTTGTTGCGTATGGGATAAAGGGGACTTGATACTTTAATGCTATGGTTGGGTTTTACCTTAATGATCTTTAGTAGTTGCGGATGCTTGCTAGAGTTCCAATCATAAGTGCATATGATCCAAGAAGAGAAAGTATGTTTGCTTATGCCTCTCCCTCATGTGAAATTGCAATAACGACTACCGATCTTGTTAACAATTGCCTAGGACAATTCCGCACACCGATCCATCACTATTCCACACTCGCTATTTGTAATTTATTATAATATATTCTAACTTTATGTTAACAACACCTACTTTTATATTTTAGTTCTCCGATATCATGCAAAACTATCTTCTTCATACCCACAGTGTAGTTTTATTTCTCGTTTCTAGATGGAAGCAAATGTTTGGTGTACGTAGAGTCGTATCAGTGACAGATAGGAATTGAGAGAATATTGATCTTACCATTAGCTCCTTGTGGGTTCGACACTCCATATTTATCACTTCCACCTTTGGAAATTGCTAGGATGATTCCATGCACTTGGGGATTATCAAGCTCTTTTCTAGCGCCGTTGCCTGGGAGCAATAGTGTGGGGTTGATATTCTCGTGTGTGCTTGTTTGCTTTCTTCACTAAGTAGATTTTGTTTTTCCTTCTGTTTTTGTTTTCTTTAGTTGTGGGCGAAACATACTAAAAAATTAAGAAATGAAAATACAAAAAAGAATTACTTGCCTCTTATGCCTAAAAACGTTTTCAAAAAGAGAAGTGACTGGAAGGTTATGCATTAGAGAAGTGAGGGTCGACCTTGAACACTTGTGTTCATGCTCATGAAAACAATGTAAAAAATTTCATGAAAGTTTCTAAAAAATATATTATCCCCTTGTATATATCCATTGTATTATAAAAATAATGTGCCAAGTTTTGGTTTTAGGATGTTTAAATTGCTTGTTTGGCGTGTGCAGCAGAAAAAACAAAAACTTTTGTTGTAGTATTTGAATTTTCATTTTTTATTGGAGCATGATAAAATCATGAAATTTTTACACAGTACTGGTCTGCAAATTGTCTATTTGTGCTAATGTTTAGAATTTTTGGAGTTAGAGAAGTATACAAAAGTTCCAGATTGCTACAGATTGTCCTGTTTTTGACAGATTCAGTTTTCTATGTGTTGTTCACTTATTTTGATGAATCTATGGGTTGTATCGGGAGGTATGAACCATGGTGAAGTTGGAATACAGCAGATATAATGCTAATATGAAATTGGAATGAGTTTACAACAGTACCTAAAGGTAGTGATTTGCTCCATTATACTAACGGATCTCATATGGTTTTTTTGTTAAGTTTTGTGTGGATGAATTGTTCGAAGACCGAGGAGTTATCAATATGAGAAGAATAAGGAGAGGCAAGAGTTTAAGCTTGGGGATGCCCAAGGCACCCCAACTAAAATATTTCAAGGATACTCAAGCATCTAAGCTTGGGGATGCCCCGGTTGGCATCCCATCTTTATTCCTCAACAATTACCGGTATACCTTGGTTTTTGTTTTGTTCACATGATATGTGTCTTTTGAGTTTATTTTTCCTTCTTTTCCTTTATGCACCATGCTAGTATGAGGTAGTCCTTCATTGATTTATAGAATGCTTCACGCGCTTCACTTAAATCTTTTGAGTATGGTTTTATAGAATGCTCTTTGTGCTTCACTTAAATTTTTTGAGTATGGCTTTATAGAATGCTTCATGTGCTTCACTTATATATATTTTGAGATCGGATATTGGTAAATCTATATTATTTGTAGAATGCTCTATGAACTTATATCTTTTAGAGTATAAATAAAATTATCATCGGAATTGGGCTTGGAAGAGTATCATTAGAATATCATGCCTAGCTAAAAAGGCATTAAAGAAAAGCACTTGTTGGGAGACAATCCAATTTTTATCCTTACTGTTTTTGTGTGTTCACATTATTAAGCTACTGTAGTAATCATGTTTTATAGCTTTTATTTCAATAAAGTGCCAAGTAAGACCTTTGGGCTGGCTTACGGTGATAGTTGATTTGATCTTACTGAAAAACAGAAACTTTTGCACCCAGTAAAATAATTTTCATTTTTAACAGAAGCGCGATAGAATACTGATTCTTTTTACACAAGATTGATATACAAATTCCCTAGGTTGTCCTACTTTTTCAGAAATTTTGGAGTAGCATAAGTATGGTTGTTGTTCAGATTATTACAGACTATTCTGTTTCTGACAGATTCTATTTTCAATGCATAGTTTGCTTGTTTTCTAGTTTCTGTGGCTTATATTGCTCAATGTAAATTGTAGAAATGATATGGTACAGTAGGTATTGTGTTAGAACAATTATGAATCTTATCTTGACAGTACCAAAGTGAATGATTTGCTCTTTATCATACTAACCCATCTCACGAAGTTCTGTTAAGTTTTTTGTGATTGAAGTTTTCAAATTTTGGGTGAGATATCGATACGAGGAGAATAAGGAGTGGGAAGACCCTAAGCTTGGGGATGCCTAAGGCACCCCAAGGTAATATTCAAGGAAGACTCAAGCGCCTAAGCTTGGGGATGCCTCGGTAGGCATCCCCTCTTTCGTCTTCAAAACCGTCGGTATACTTTACTCGGAGCTATATTTCTATTCATCACATGACATGTGTTTTGCTTGGAGCGTATTTTCATTTTACTTGCTGTTTGAATAAAATCATTGGATCTGACATCTTGAATGAGAGAGAGTCCTCCCATGGCTATTTAACTATTTGACTACTCATTGTTCTTCACTTATATCTTTTTGGAGTAGTTTGTCATTTACTCACGTGCTTCACTTATATCCTATGAATAAATGGTTGAATAAATTAAATATCATCAATCTGAAATTATATATATTTCATATGCTTATCCCATGGGGAATAATGACTTCACATATAAGAAGTATAGGTGGTAAAATTTATTAAAAGTTAGCAAACACAACATTGGTCACTTGAACAATGCATAAAAGAATATTGAAGGAAGAGAGATTTCACATATAAATATACTATCTTGGACATGTTCTATGATTGTGAGCCCCATTAATTATTTTCAAACTTGAGCAAATTAGTTGAAGCTGGACAAGGAAGACAACGAAATGAGTTATGTTTGGGTATATTTGTATAGAAGTTATATTGTTATGGATCCTCCAACATGTGCTGCTTGCTTAGGATCTTTTGTTAGCCAAAATTTTGTACTAAGTAGAGATACTACTTGTGCATCCAAAACCCTTAAACCCCATTTCATGCCATGAGTGTCCACCATATCTACCTATGGATTGAATAATATCCTTCAAGTAAGTTGTCATTGGTGTAAAAAGCAATAAAAATTGCTCCTAAATATGTATGATCTTTTATTGCAAGGGAAAATAAGTGTTGTACGAACTTGTGATGGTAAAGAAATAAAAGCGATGGACTGCATAATAAAGGTTGCTATCACAAAGGGCAATACAATGTGACGTTCTTTTTCATTAAGAGTTTGCACATCCAAAATTAAAAAGCGCATGACAACCTCTGCTTCCCTTTGCGAAGGGCCTATCTTTTTACTTTCTTGTATTTACTTTTATGCAAGAGTCAATAGCATTCCTTCTTATTTCAACCTCAATTATTCCTTAGTTGGCAAGCATTACGTGGTGGGGAAAGATCTAGGCACATATGGTCATTCAAATATATTTGATCATGAATCATTATTGTTGACAATTATCTATATGATAAATAAGTTGGGAGGCGAAACATTAAGCCGCTATCTTTCTCTGTGTTCGACGGATACTATTTGTTCTAAAAATATGCTTTGAGTGTTAGCAATCATGGAAGACTATATGATAGTTGAGTATGTGGAATTTGCTAAATCAAAGCTCTTACATAGACCCTTCCTGAAAATAAGATGAATTGCAATTGTTTGGTGACTGAAAGCCTAGTTTGTTAGTTCTCAAGAAACTTTATGGTCTATACTTAAACATGTGAATAGCTTGCTACTTGATCATGAGAAGTTTTATGAGATGAGCTACTGTTTATGATAAACAATAATGCTAGAAAAAGTGTTTGGAACTATCATTGATAAAATTTATCACTATGCTAGCATTCACACTTCATAAATTATTTCTTTTATCATTTAGCTACTCGAGGACGAGCAGGAATTAAGCTTGGGGATTCTGAGACGTCTCCGACGTATCTATAATTTATGAAGTATTCGTGCCATGTTTACAATAATTTTATATGGTTTTGGTATGATTTGATTAGAACTAACCCAGACTGACGCTGTTTTCAGCAGAACTACCGTGGTGTCGTTTTTTGTGTAGAAATAAAAGTTCTCGGAATGGGATGAAAATTTACGGTGATTTTTTATGGACCAAAAGAGAACCCCAAAGCACAAGAGTTGGACCTGAAGAGTCCCGAGGCGACGACAAGGTAGGGGGGCGCGCCCTACCACCTCGGGAGGGTGCTCCTACCTTGCCGCTGCCTCGTGGACCCCCTTGACGTGAGACCGACGCCAAAAATTCCTATATGTACCAAACCCCCCAAAAATAAACCTAGATTGGGAGTTCCGCCACCGCAAACTTCTGTAGCCACGAAAAATCAATCTAGGCCCTCTCTGGCACCCTGCCGAAGGGGCCATCTTCACCGGAGGCCATGGAGGAGGATCCCGGAGGGGGCCATCATCACCATGGAGGCCAAGGACCAGAGGGAGAACCTCTCCCCATCTAGGGGGGCATGGAGGAGGAAGCACAAGGGGGATACACTCTGCCCCTCTCTTTCGGTGGCGCCGGAGTGCCGCCGGGGAACCATCGCCGCGGTGATCGTCTTCATCAACATCACCATCCTCATCTCTTTTACGCGGTCCACTCTCCCGCACCCCGCTGTAATCCCCTACTTGAACATGGTTTATGCCACATATTATGATCCAATGATGTGTTTCCATCCTATGATGTTTTGAGTAGATTTATTTTGTCTTTGGGTTGATTGATGATCTAAATTGGTTTGAGTTGTATGTTTTATTTTGGTGCTGTCCTATGATGCCTTCCGTACCGCGCACACGTGAAGGATTCCCGCTGTAGGGTGTTGCAATACGTTCATGATTCTCTTATAGTGGGTTGCTAGAGTGTCAGAAGCTTAAACCCGAGTAAGGGGGTTGTTGCGTATGGGATAAAGGGGACTTGATACTTTAATGCTATGGTTGGGTTTTACCTTAATGATCTTTAGTAGTTGCGGATGCTTGCTAGAGTTCAAATCATAAGTGCATATGATCCAAGAAAAGAAAGTATGTTAGCTTATGCCTCTCCCTCATATGAAATTGCAATAACGACTACCGATCTTGTTAACAATTGCCTAGGACAATTCCGCACACCGATCCATCATCATTCCACACTCGTTATTTGTAATATATTATAATATATTCTAACTTTATGTTAACATCATCTACTTTTATATTTTAGTTCTCCGATATCATGGAAAGCTATCCTCTTCATACCCACAACGTAGTTTTATTTCTCGTTTCTAGATGGAAGCAAACGTTCGGTGTACGTAGGGTCGTATCAGTGGCAGATAGGACTTGAGAGAATATTGATCTTACCTTTAGCCCCTTGTGGGTTCGACACTCCATACTTATTACTTCCACCTTTGAAAATTTCTACGATGATTCCTTGCACTTGGGGATTATCACCGGGGGCGCCCCACCACAGGCGGCGGCCGTCGCTGTTGTTGCGCCCACGCACCACCGGCGCATTGTTGATGGAGGCGAGCCGCTCCGCCTGCCGGCATGGAGCGTGCTGCCGGGGGGGGGGGGGCAATGTGTGAACGCGTGGCGGGAGGGGGCGCGTTGCCGCACTGCGCCGCCCGTGTGGAATCAATGGAAGGCTGACCGGCGGTAGCCTTGGCACTGATTCCCCACGGAAAAGCGAGGCGATGATTATGACGAGGCGCAGGGGTCGCTGACTCGGCGGGCCCACAGCGCGCCGGGTTCGGCCTGGGTCCGCTGACGCCAGTTTTGGGCCTAACTGGCGAAAAATGGGCTCCTGAGGGCGCGACTGGCCCATTTTTTCGACGTCGGCGACAAAGAAGGGGCCTGGGGGGGGGGGGCGGGGGGTTGTTGGGGGCGCAGCTGGAGATGCTCTTAGCGCTGGCATGTTGGGCAGGGAGGCGATCTTGTCCCACACGAATTGAGAGCACGTGCCTTCATAGAGCAGGTGCGTAGCCATTTCAAGATTCCACTCGCACAAAGCGCAGAAGTAATTGTTCTCCCATCCATGGTGGAGCAAGGCATCCACAATTAGGTTCCTTCCAAGTATGGTTGTCTGGATGAAAAAGCGACATTTCCCGAGTGCCCAGGTCCTCCTGATCAGGTTGTGATCCTCCATCAGAACGAAGCACATCCATCACATGAATACACTGCCGTGCTCATTTATCGTGTGCGATGGAGTGGTCCTATGAGAAAGACGAGGCCCTGGAAGACCCCACGCTAATCGACAACCCTTCTAACGAGGATGCTGATCCCGTGGATGATAATTGAACTACCCCGCCCTTCTTGTAGTATATATATTAAATCTTCTCTTGCCGGGTGTACAATGTCGAACCCTTGTATTGACGTTCTTATTCTTGTGTTTTTTATTCCACCCATCTTGCTTGAGGGTCCTAGTTGTTGGGGGCAATGTTTTCATCCGAGAAGACGAGGTTCAACCTTCCCCGCGGGCCACCCAGCCTTGGGCCTGTGGACACCGAGCGCAGCTCGAGTTCAGCTGGCCAGGGAGAGAAGCGGGACCCAGAAACCCAGGAAAGCGGTTCGTTCAGGAGAGATCCCGGGAACATTTCTATAGCAGTAAGCGTGGCTCACTACTGTGGCCTCACCACATGGGGTGAGAAGCAGAGGCCTGACAGCCCAGGGAAGGCAGTTCATATAAGCTAGGACCTAGGAACTTTTCCCTCATGGCAGGCAGCGAGCGCTTCTCGTTACTCTGCTCTATGAGATGACGCCAAGGCCATAGCGTTTGGAAAGCGGCTCATACGGGATGGGTCCTGAGAGCATTTCTGTCGCAGGGGACATGGCGCTCTCACTACACCACGATATTGTATTCCCTACCGATGTGTGTTGGGAAAGATGTTTATTACCGACTGATCATTGGTTGGGAAAACTCTCGTCAGACTACTGTTGGGAAAACCTTCATACGCTAACAAACTATCGGTCGGGAATGCATGCATATTTGCCATCGAGCAGTCGGTCGGGATTTCTCCTATTCCCATCGAACTATGGGTCGGTAAATAACGCCGACCGACCGCCTGTGGCTAAATGGGCCAAGCGCGTGCAGACGAAAAACTTTAGCTCTAAACTTTGGCCCAACCCGCGAACCTAACTTCTCTTTCGTTCGAGGTACCGTGAAATCCCTAATTCCCCACCACAAGCCGCCACTTGCGCTGCCCCCACTGTCACAACCCTAGAATTGCTTGTAATTAGTTGCATCTGTGAGCATCCATGCATCATGTTTAAATTCAGAAGAATTTGAAATGGGGATGACCAAACCCCAGCACCAAATGAATTCAACTAGGTTCAAATTCAAATATTCTCAATGAACCCAAAATGCCCTTAAAAATGTTCATAATTTATGGAACAAGGTGAAAACCAAAACCAAAAATGGTGGACATTTTCCAGGACATAAATGGGCTTCGAATTAGTCCAATATGTATTTGAATTGGAGCTTTAAAATTCTATAAATATTTTTACTAGCTCCAATAATTTTCAAACTTGGTGAGGGCCTCTGAAATAATTTAGTTAGTGCCGATAAAAAAGTTTCAGGATTATATCAAATGGTTTAGTGCCTAAACTAAATCAAAACAAATGACAGAAATAGAAAAATAGGAACAAAATTAGAAAAGAGAGGAAACTCACCTGGCCTCACCCACCTGGCTTACCTGGCGGCCCACAGGCCGGCCCAGCCCACCACCGCCGTCGTCCTCCTGGCGCCAGTCAGCCAGGCGTGTGGCCGACGCGCGCACACGGGCAGAGCGCCACGCCACCAGCTCGCCTGCCTGCCTCCCTTGCCAGCGCGACGCCGCGTTGCTTCTCCTCGGCGCCCCTGACCCCTCTGGCCTATCCACTCCTCCTCTCCCCTCCTCTGCTCCCTCCCCGCAGCGCACCCGAGCGCGCTTGTCGCCGCCGCTCGCTACTGCCACGGCCACCGTCACCGCCTCGCCTCACCATCGTGTCCCAGAGCTTCACCGTCGTCTGCTTCATCGAGAAGACCCAGCCCCGAGCGCTCGCACGATCTGCACTGCCTTCACCGAGCTCCTCCCCGACCGCCGTCGCCGGAGATCCACTCTGCCGCCCGTTCGCTCCGGTCCTCCTTCGAGCTCGCCGTCTGCACCGCTAAAACCGCCGTGAGCCTCTCCCTCAAACCACCCTCTCCGTTTTCTCGTTTGCACGCCGTAGCTGCCGCTTCGCCGACGACCAAAACCCGCCGCCGCCCGTGTTTGCCGCCGACAATGCTCCGGTGACCATTTGGTCCCAGGCGCACGCCCACCTTGCTCGCCGCATCACGTAGACAGCTTAGGTGCTACGCACGCATCGCCTAGGCCACCGCAGCCGCGTTCCCGCGCATGCCCGAACGCCGGCCGCCGCTGCCGAGCTCGTAGCCGTCGCCTCATGCACCACAGGCCTGGCTAGCACCACCTTTCGACGCGCGCCGGCGAGGGCACTCCAATGCGCCCAGCCGCAGCTCGAACCATGCCCCGTAGCGCAATCCCGAGCCCCACCGCCGCCTCTGGCCTCACCGGCGATTAGCCGCCGTCCTAATCCCAGTTTAATTAGCGTTAATGACCCTACTAAACACCCCTAGAGCCACTGTCATGTGGGCCCCTGTGCCTGTTTAGGTTAGACTAATTTTCTGTTTAGATTAGTGATAACCCCGTGGCCCTACATGTCGGCTTTGACTTTGACCTAGTCAGCGCTGACTGGGCCCACCTGTGTGTGACACTAGCCAGTGCTGTGTCACCGACCTACGGGTCCCACCTGTCAGGTTTGACCCGGGGTAGTCCTATTGACTTGTTGACATCGCGCTGACGTAATGCTGATGCAGTAATCACTTTTCTGGATGTTAAATAAATCTAAACGATTTATTTATTTTCAGAAAATGTCCTAAACTTCTAAAAATCATAGAAATTCAACCGTAACTCCAAATGAAATAATTTATATATGAAAAATGATCAGAAAAATCCAAAGAATCTGTTTATGCCATGTTCATGCATGTTTGAGCAAGTTAACTCCACTGTTTAGGATAAAACATGATTAGGGTAAATTTGAAATATAGGTTTGGAGTTGGAATTTGATGTAGTTTGAATTCCACTCCAATTAAAATGACTTGCTGTTGCATTAGATCAATTCAGTACCTTAATATGTCATATCATTCATTTGCTTGTGCATTGCATTGAATTGAATTTTGTTTCTGTTCCTTTGTCGGTGGTTGTTCCCCTCGGTAGACGTATGTTCCGGCGATGAGATCGATGACACCGATGAAGAACTATACTATCTTCAGAAGTTCCACGCAAGCAAAACCCCCTTGTTCATTCCGATACAATCCCACTCTGTCGCTTCTGCTCTCTTTTACTGCATTAGGGCAACAATCATTCAACTGTTACATGCTGCGGTAGTTGAACCCCTTTCCTCTGCATGACCTGGCATTGCCATAGTAAATAGATGAAACCCACTAGCATGAGTAGGAGTTGTTTGAGACTTGATGTGCCTACTCATTCATGCTTGTTGTCATGCCTGCTACTGCTTAGAGTTGAGTCAGGTCTGATTCATCGGGGATGAATTGGAATGTGGTGAACATGTCTTACTGTTGAGAGCTAAGTGTGTGAATACGATTTGGTAAAAGTAGCGGTGAGAGGCCATGTAGGAGTACATGGTGGGTTGTCTCATTGAAACCGCCCTCAGGAACTGAGTTCTGTGTTTGTGATCCATGAACAGCTACTACCACACATTGGGCTCCGGGCACTCCAAGCTCTCTCGACATGTTAACCGGCTCGATCTCTGTCCAGGAGTTGCAACTAGTTTCTGGTGTTTGTAGGTAGTGTTAGTAGTCTACCAAGTGGCACCCGGTACAGGTGGGCTTGGGACAGACTAGGCACCGTGGCCGGGTATACCAAGCGTCGCCCATTTGGTGGGCTTGGGAATCCTGTACACATCGTTTGGGGTCGTGAGCGACACCCCGGCCGGATCTCCTTGCAGATGGAACCCGAATAGGCGATAAACCTGGACTAGAGACTTGTGTGGTTAGTCAGGTCATGGTCGACTCCCTCGCCAGGCTTCCGCTTGAAGGTTCCCGAGATACACGACGTGTACATGGTGGTAAGTGGCGAGAGCGTGTGTGAAGAAGTACACCCCTGCAGGGTTATAAATGATCTATTCGAATAGCCGTGTCCGCGGTAAAGGACTTCTGGGTTGCCTGTACAGTTCATAGACAAGTGAAAGTGGATACTCTAAAATGCGCAAGATAAGCGTGAGTGCTATGGATGGCGTTCTCGTAGGGAGACGGGAGTGGATCCATAGTGCTGTATTGATTGGTGAATATGTGGACTCGTGTGCGCCACCTCAAAAGAGTTGCTTGCAGTCGTAGTTCAGGTTAGAAACTGAGTCAAAGTTGGCTTTCTGCAGTTAAACTCCACCACCCCCTTTGTTGATACTGTTGCATATGTAGATAGTTCTGATGTAAGTCTTGCTGGTACATTTGTACTCACGTTTGCTTAATTTATGTTTTGCAGAGAGACTTCAGTCTCGCTAGTAGTTCTGCGTGGACTTCGGCGTTTAGCTTGTTACCTCAGCTACGATCTTGTGCCCTCGGCAGGGTCTTGTAGATAGTCAGGCTTCTATTTGTAGTTGTCTGTACTCAAACAAGTTAAGCTTCCGCATGTGCTTGTTGCTTGTATGCTCTGTATGTTGGGTCATCAGACCCAGGTTTGTAATATCTGGCTCCTCGGAGCCTAATGAATAAATATTTTGAGTCGTAGAGTTTTGTTGTGATGCCATGTTGTATTTGCAGATATCGAGCATATTGTGTGTATGTTATTGAAATGCTTGGTATGTGTGGGATCCGACAACCTAGTTGTTTATTCTTGGTAGCCTCTCTTACCGGGAAATGTCTCCTAGTGCTTCCACTGAACCATGGTAGCTTGCTACTGCTCCAGAACACTTAGGCTGGCCGGCATGTGTCCTTCTTCGTTCCTGTGTCTGTCCCTTCGGAGAAATGTCACGCGTTGTTCCTTTAAGTCCTTGTAGCTTGCTATGACTTGGGTTCATACGTTGATGACCGACACGTTCGTTGCTGGGTCATCTATGCCTGTCCCTGTAAGTTAGTGCCACTTTGGATTCACGACTAGTCTTGTCGGCCCGGGTTCTCTGTCATATGGATGCTAGCGACACTATCATATGCATGAGCCAAAAGGCGCAAACGGTCCCGGGCCAGGTAAGGTGGCACCCGTGGGAATACCGTGCGTGAGGCCGCAAAGTGCTATGATGTGTTACATGCTAGATCGGTGTGACTTAGTATCGGGGTCCCAACACCAACATAACGACACTTTCTCTCTCCGGCCGGCCGCTGCACCGTGGCCGTCGTCCTCAAACCCTCCCGCTGCCCCACACCATCCATCCCCCACGAGCTCTCCTCCGCCAAGTTCCTCCATCCCCACCTCGTCACCAAGAAAATGTTAATGAACTATTGGCCGCAAAAGAAAACACCGTCTGACTGTTGGTCGGCAAAACAAACACTGCCTCATAGTCGGTTGGGAAAGGCTAAAACCAGGCCCAACAGAATGTTGGTCAGGAAATAATTCCCATCTGATAGTTTGTCGGGAAAGCCCCATGGCTACCTCAATGGACTGTTGGTTGGGAAAAGCCCATGGCAGGCCCAACAGATTGTTGGTCGGGAAAGATACAACATAGCCGTCAAGCAGTCGGTTGGGAAAGATATGTCGGTTGGGAAAGAGTTTTCCCGTCTGGACTTTCCCCAACAGACCTGATCGGTTGGCAATAGTCTTTCCCGACGAACCGTCTGTTGACGAAAGTTGTTTTCCCAACCAAATTGGTTGTTGGGAATATAGTGTTGTGGTGTAGTGTCTGCGGTGACTTGATAACCCACAAGTATAGGGGATCATTTGTAGCCTTTTTCGATAAATAAGAGTGTCGAACCCAACGTGGAGCTAAAGGTAGAACAAATATTCCCTCAAGTTCTATCGACCATCGATACAACTCCACACACACTTTAACGTTTGCTTTACCTAGAACAAGAATAAAACTAGAAGTACTTTGCGAGAATAAAACTATGAATAAATTGCAAGATAATAAAATTAGATAGCTTTTGTCACACAAGAAAGTCATTTGTCCCTAGGGGATCGATAACTAGACCGGTGATCATTATTGCAATTTTATATGAGGGAGAGGCATGAGCTAACATACTTTCTGTACTTGGATCGTTTGCACTTATGATTGGAACTCTAGCAAGCATCCGCAACTACCAAAGATCATTAAGGTAAAACCCAACCATAGCATTAAGTATCAAGTCCTCTTTATCCCATACGCAACAACCTCCTTACTCGTCTCTATGCTTCTGTCACTCACGCCACCCACCATAAATGAATCATGAATGTATTGCAACACCCTACAACGGGGATCCCTCATGTTTTCGTGACACGGAGAGAACCATAGGACAGTGCCAAAGTAAAATATACAACTCAAACCAGTCACGATCATCAATCAACCCATAGGACAAAACAGATCTACTCAAACATCATGGGATAACCACATATCATTGGATAATAATGTATAGTGTTGAGCACCATGTTTAAGTAGAGATTACAGTAGGGAGAAGAGGTGTTACACCGCTGCATAGAGGGGGAGAAAGTTGGTGTTGACGGTAGCAAGATTGTTGATGTAGATCGTCGTCACGGTCCTTGCCCCGGCGGCACTCCGACGCCACCGGGAGAGAGGGGGAGAGAGCCCCCCTCCTTCTTCTTATTCCTTGTCCTCCCCACTAGGTGGGAGGAGAGTTCCCCCTCTTGTCCATGGCCTCCATGGCAGCGGAGGGGCAGGAGCCCCTCCTAGATTGGATATATCTCTCTGTTATCTTCTATTTCACGTTCCCGTTTTCTGGCCTTTCACTGTTTCTTAAATATCCGGAGATCCGTAACTCCGATTGCGCTGAGATTTTAACACGATTTTTTTCCGGATATAAGCTTCCTTGCGCCCAAATTAGAGCCCCAACTGACTTATAGGATGCCCACAAGGCACCACCACGCGCCAGGGGGGCAGGCGCACCCTGGTGGGTAGTGGATGCCCTGGGCCACCGTTTGCGTTGATTCCACCTCCCCAAAATCACATGTATTCTAAAATAATTCTTCGTAAATTTTTATCGCATTTGGACTTTGTTTGATATGAATATTCTGCGAAACAAAAAACATGCAACAAATAGGAACTGGCACTGGGCACTGGATCAATATGTTAGTCCAATAAATCATATAAATTGTTGCCAAAAGTATATGAAAGTTGTATAATATTGGCATGGAACAATAAAAAATTATAGATACGGCGGTGACGTATCAGCATCCCAAAGCTTAATTCCTGCTCGTCCTCGAGTAGGTAAATGATAAAAAAGATAATGTTTTATGTGGAATGCTACCTAGCAGAATCTTGATCATATATCTAATCATGGCATGAATATTAAGACACGAGTGATTCAAAGCAATAGTCTATAGTTTGACATAAAGACATCAATACTCGGCATCCCCACAAACAATCATGTCTTTCAAAATATCAAAGCTAAAAAACGCTATCCCTACAAAATCATATAGTCTTGTCATGCTCCATCTTCTTAACACAAAGTATTTATCATGCACAATCCCAATGACAAGCCGAGCAACTCTGGAGCTCAGCAGAAGCCTCATTTTACCCCGAACTCGGGAGGACATACTCATCATAACCATGGAGGACACACTCACAATGGAGGAAGTTCACATAACCATAGTGGCCCCAAGAATGGAAATGGGAATGGAGGAAGCAGCAGCTAGAACCGTTCCAACCCCACTACACCCGCCAAGAAGGATCTAAGTCACATTACTTGTTTCAAGTGCGGGAAGACTGGACACTACGCCACCGAGTGTTCCGAAGCAAAGAATGGAAATGGCAATGGAAGTTCTGGGAAGAAGCCCAATCCCTTCACCATAGGTCAGGTGAACCACATCAACGTGGAGGAGGTTGAAGAACAGCCTGACGGGGTGATCGGTAAGTTTTTGATTAAGTCATTTATCGCTCTTGTTCTTTTCAATACTGGTGCGTCACATTCATACATATCAAGGGGATTTGTGGACAAGTTTAAGTTGCCAACCCTAGCCCTTAGGTCACCCATGTTAGTAAGCTTGCCAGGAGCAGAGTATATGGCCAGCCGATGGTGCGATCGCTTACCCTTAACCATTGGTAGCCATGTTTTCCCCTCATACCTAATAATTTTGGAGTCACAAGGATTGGATATAATACTAGGCATGGATTGGCTATCGAAGTACGGAGGAAATATCGATTGTGCTAGTAAGTCAATTTTACTCACCACTCCAGAGGGAAAGAGGATCAAGTATGTATCCAGGCATGCGCCAAGGAGGACCCAAGTGAATTCCCTCTCAGGAGTTGTTCAGGAGGAAGTGCCTGTTGTGAAGGATTACCATGATGTATTTCCAGAGGAATTACCAGGCATGCCACCGGATCAAGACATAGAGTTTTTGATAGAGCTGTTGCCAGACACCGGACCAATATCAAAGAGGTTGTATCGGATGCCTGCAAATGATCTGGAGGAAATTAAGAACCAGATTAAGGAGTTATTGGAGAAAGGATATATTCGACCAAGTTCATCACTGTGAGGAGCCCCAGTGCTCTTAGTTGAGAAGAAGGATGGATCTTTGAGAATGGTTGTTGATTATCGTGCGTTGAATGAGGTGACGATCAAGAACAAGTACCCACTACCGATGATCAATGATCTGTTTGACCAGTTGCAAGGAGCTAAAGTATTCTCCAAGATTGATCTCCGATCAGGATACCACCAGTTGAAGATTCGGGAACATGACATACCTAAAACAGCTTTTACCACAAGGTACGAGCTATATGAGTACACGGTCATGTCATTTGGATTGACTAATTGAAAGCACAAGTGCTCCCTGGGTGATTTTGGTAATTAATGTCAACATATCTCTGGTTGGACTAATGCTTCTACCTAGTATGTTTCAGATAAGTTCAACAATGGAGTGGCATGGACAAGAGGATGTGGAAGCCCTTCAAGATGCTAAGGACAAAGGATTGGCTCAAGATCAAAGCTCAGGACTCTACATTTTCTATTTTAAGTGATCCAAGATCACATTGAGTCTATAGGAAAAGCCAATACTATTAAGAAGGGATGAGGTGTTGCTTAATGGCTTGCTTGCTCAAAGTGCTTAGTGATATGCTCCAAAGCCCTCAACTACTTTCTCACATCCGCATATGTCCTAATCCAAAAAGTCCAACTCGGCCCCACCGATTCTTTCCATCCAGAGCCACCGAGTTCAGTTGACATAGCCACTGCCAGAAACCCTAATCAGTTCGGTCTCACCGAGATGGGCTTGCAAACTCTCTGTTATCTGTTGCAATAGTTTCGGTCCCACCGAGATTTGCAACCGGCCCCACCGAGTTTGCTTGGCCAACATTCTGTTTCACTTATTACCCAAATCGGTCCCACCGAGTTTGAGTAATCGGTCAAACCGAGTTTTGGATTTACCCTAACCCTAGCACATCGGTCCCACCGAGTTGATCAAGTCGGTCCCACCGAGAATCCTAACGTTCACATTATGAACCAAATCGGTCCGACCGAGTTCTCTGAATCGGTCCCACCGAGTTTCGTAATTTGTGTGTAACGGTTAGATTTTGTGTGGAGGCTATATGTACCCCTTCACCCACTCTTCATTCGTGGAGAGAGCCATCAGAACATGCCTACACTTCCAATACACATTTTCTGAGAGAGAACCACCTACACTTGTGTTGAGGTCAAGATATTACATTCCAACCACATAAATCTTGATCTCTAGCCTTCCCAAGTTGCTTTCCACTCAAATCTTCTTTCTACCAAATCCAATCCTATGAGAGAGAGTTGAGTGTTGGGGAGACTATCATTTGAAGCACAAGAGCAAGGAGTTCATCATCAACACACCATTTGTTACTTCTTGGAGAGTGGTGTCTCCTAGATTGGCTAGGTGTCACTTGGGAGCCTCCGACAAGATTGTGGAGTTGAACCAAGGAGTTTGTAAGGGCAAGGAGATCGCCTACTTCGTGAAGATCTACCCTAGTGAGGCAAGTCCTTCGTGGGCGACGGCCATGGTGGGATAGACAAGGTTGCTTCTTCGTGGACCCTTCGTGGGTGGAGCCCTCCGTGGACTCGCGCAACCGTTACCCTTCGTGGGTTGAAGTCTCCATCAACGTGGATGTACGATAGCACCACCTATCGGAACCACGGATAAAAAATCTCCGTGTCTCCAAATTGCGTTTGCACACTCCAATCCCATCTCTTTACATTCTTGCAACTTGCATGCTTTACTCCCCGCTGCTCATACACCCTTTGTATGCTTGCATGTTTGCTTGATATGTATTGTGAATGTTTAAACTTGTGCTCAAACTCCACATCAACTAAAGGAAATTAAAAACTGCACCTTTTCTTGATTAGAGTCTATTCACCCCCCTCTAGACACCTCTTCTCGATCCTTTCAATTGGTATCAGAGCGTTGGTCTCCATTGCCTTGGTTTAAACACCTTTGGAGGAAGATGGATGTGTCTACTTTGGGGAGTCTTAGACGTAGAGTGCCTATTCTTGATGGAGAATATTTTCATGAGTGGAAAAATGAAATGCTTGAGATTTTCAATGAATATCATTTGAACAAGTACATTACTAGCCCTTGTGCACCTCATATTGATCCCTTGCATCCCACACCCGAAGAGGATCTTGACATGATTCACAATCTTAGAACTATCAATCGTATCATAAGAGGATTGCCCAAAAATTTGATTGCTAGTTTGCCTACTCTTGATTGTGCCTATACTATATGGAGATTTATTGAGGAACGATTTCCAGATTATTCCTTGAAAAATTTAGACGAAATTCTCCATAAGTCTATTGCCTTGAGTAAGATGAATTCTAGTGATCCTAGCTTTGGTGATTGTCTATTTGAGCTTACAAATCTCATGCGTGCCATAGGAGATGTTGGGATCATTAGTAATATTATTTCCGAAGCTATTAGAATTCATAAAGATAATCATAGAAATGATCATTTGTCTAATGAATTACCCTCTCTAGGAATTGATAAATCACAAGATGATGTTGAACATGGATACTATGATGAGGATGACGATGATAGTGACTATGATCTTGATGATGCGATGCGACACTTTGGTCTTATGGCAAACCTTCGTGGCTACATGGCCGGAGGAAAGGAATGGGTCCTTGATAGTGGATGTACTGATCATATGACCGGAGATAAAGATATGTTCCGTGAGCTTGCTGAAAATGACGGCCCTCGAAAATATGTCACTTTTGGTGATAACTCAAAGGGTAAGGTGGTTGGCCTCGGTAAGGTGGCCATCTCACATGATAGCTCCATACAAAATGTCATGCTCGTTGAATCTCTTGGGTACAATTTACTGTCAGTTTCTAGACTTGCTGATTTCGGTTTCAATGTCCTATTCACTGAAGTAGATTGCCAAGTGTTTCGTAGAGACAATCGTAAAATGGTCTTTACCGGTATACATAGAGGTGATCTTTACATTGTTGTTTTCACTAAAAAGGCTCAACCTAGAACTTGCTTAATTGCTAAATCTTCTAAGGGTTGGCTGTGGCATAGAAGGCTAGGTCATGTGGGTATGCGAAATCTTGATAAGCTTATTAAAGGTGATCATATCCTTGGAGTAAAAGATGTCATATTTGACAAGGATAGACTTTGTAGTGCTTGTCAGGCAGGGAAACAAGTTGGAGGAAGTCATCGCGCAAAGAACATCATGACCACGAGAAGACCACTCGAGCTACTTCACATGGATCTATTTGGTCCAAATGCCTACAAGAGTCTCGGTGGTAACTCGTTTGGACTAGTCATAGTTGATGATTTTTCAAGATTTACGTGGGTGTTCTTTCTTGATGACAAATCGCAGGTCCAAAAGATCTTCAAAAACTTCGCTAGGAAGGCCCAAAATCAATTTGACGTGAAGATCAAGAAGGTTCGGAGCGACAACAGAACGGAGTTCAAGAACGCAAAGGTGGATACCTTTCTTGACGAAGAAGGGATTTCACATGAGTTCTCGGCTACATACACACCTCAACAAAATGGAGTCGTTGAGAGGAAGAACCGGACTCTTATTGAGATGGAAAGAACGATGCTTGATGAGTACAAGACTCCAAAACACTTTTGGGCGGAAGCGGTTGAGACAGCTTATCATGCAAAAAATCGCTTGTATCTTCACAAGCTACTCGGCAAGACGGCATACGAGCTCCTCACCGGTAACAAACTCCAAGTTGGATACTTTCGAGTATTTTGCTGAAAATGCTACATTCTTGATAAGCATCGTCGTTCTAAATTTGCTCCTAAATCTCATGAAGGTTTCCTACTTGGTTATGGCTCAAACTCTCACACTTACCATGTCTACAACAATTTCACCCGAAAGGTTGAAGAGACGGTAGATGTGAAGTTTGATGAATCTAACGGCTCGCAAGTAGAGCAATTGCCAATTGATGTAGGAGACAAAGACCCTTCGGAAGCAATCCAAGACTTGTCTATTGGCAAGATTCGTCCAACGGAGGTGAAGGAGAGTACCTCGTCCGTCCAAGTGGAAGCTTCTACCTCACGACAAGGTGAACTAAAAATTGATATGGAAGCATCCACAAGTGGGACACACCAAGACGAAGAAAATGAGGAAGCACACCAAGATGAACATCAACAACCTCCTTCTCCACCACGACAAGAGAATGACAACGTCAACAATGAAGAAGGCCAAGAAGAAGAACAAGATGAAGAAGATGTTCCACCCCGAGCCAAGCCAAAGCTCCCACGAGTTCGAGCAAGAATCACCAAAGATCATCCCGTCGAGCAAATCTACAATGATATCCAAACCGGGAGAATCACTCGCTCTAAAACTCGTTTAGCTAACTTTTGTGAACATTACTCATTCATCTCTAGCATTGAACCTATGAAGGTTGAAGAAGCATTGGAAGATCCGGACTGGATAAACGCTATGCATGAAGAGCTACACAACTTTGAGAGAAATAAAGTATGGACATTGGTCGAGAAGCCCGACAACAACCACAACATCATTGGTACCAAATGGGTGTTTCGCAACAAGCAAGATGAAGATGGTCAAGTCATCCGCAACAAAGCACGCCTAGTCTCCCAAGGCTACACTCAAGTCGAAGGTATGGACTATGGTGAGACATATGCTCCCGTTGCTAGACTCTAGTCCATTCGCATCTTACTTGCTTATGCTAATCACCATGATATCACCTTGTACCAAATGGACACTAAAAGTGCTTTTCTAAATGGTGAAATTGAGGAGGAAGTTTATGTTAAGCAACCTCCCAGCTTTGTCAATCCTAAGAAACCTAATCATGTCTACAAACTTCACAAAGCCCTTTATGGTCTTAAACAAGCTCCTAGAGCATGGTATAAATGCTTGACCAAGTTCCTTATTGAAAAATGGTTTGAAATTGGTAAAATTGATTCTACCCTTTTTACTAAAAGGGTCAATGGAGAGCTATTTGTGTGCCAAATTTATGTTGATGATATTATATTTGGTTCGACTAACCCTCATTTTAGTGAGAAGTTTGGAAAGCTAATGTCGGAGAAGTTTGAGATGTCTATGATGAGTGAACTCAAATTCTTTCTCGGTTTGCAAATCAAGCAAACTAAGGAAGGTACCTTTGTCTCTCAAACAAAGTACACCAAGGACTTATTCAAGAAGTTCAATATGCAAGAATGCAAAGGTATGACTACACCCATGCCTACTAGTGGACATCTTGATTTGACCAAAGATGGTGAACCGGTTGATCAAAAAGTTTACCACTCTATGATTGGTTCATTGTTATATCTATGTGCCTCTCGTCCCGATATTATGCTAAGTGTGTGCATGTGTGCACGATATCAAGCTGCACCTAAAGAATGTCATCTTAAGGCTGTGAAAAGGATAGTGAGATACTTAATACATACACCAAATTTTGGCATTTGGTATCCTAAGAGGTCTTCCTTTGATCTTGTTGGCTACTCTGATTCGGACTATGCCGGAGACAAGGTTGATAGAAAGTCCACTTCGGGTACTTGTCAATTTCTTGGTAGATCTCTTGTGTCTTGGTCCTCCAAGAAACAAAACTCGGTATCCTTATCCACCGCCGAAGCGGGATACATTGCCGCTGGTTCATGTTGTGCTCAATTACTTTGGATGACCCAAACTCTTAAAGATTATGGGATATATGTGAAACATGTTCCATTGCTGTGTGACAATGAAAGTGCTATTAAGATTTCTCACAATCCCGTGCAACATTCTCGAACTAAACATATTGAAGTTCGTCATCATTTCATTCGAGACCATGTTGCCAAAGGGGACATTAATCTTAAGCATGTTCGCACCGATAAGCAATTAGCGGATATATTTACCAAACCGCTTGATGAGAAAGTCTTTTGCCGTTTGAGAGGTGAATTGAACATCATTGATGCTTCAAACTTGGAGTAGGAACTCCATTTGGATACATGCAAGGCATGAGCCTTTGACTAATCCTTGATATTTCTTTCATGATGCTATCTATATGTCTTGGATACTTTTGCACCCTTGCATGCTATCTAACCCTTGTAGGTACTTGGATGCATCTAAATCCATGAGATTGCAACTCACTCACATCTTGAGCAATCTCTACATCACCAAGTCTCTATACAATGGTGGTTGAAGTCAAGGAAGCACAAAACCCCTCAAATATATCCTTTGACTCATTCTATGTCAAATTTTATGATTGTCATTTTGGATACACAAGTGCTCTTCCTTGCAAAGCTAACCCATGTAGGAAGATGAACTCAAACTCCAAGTGGTGCTCCCAACTCTCGATGAGCTACATCAACCTTGAGCAACCCACACAAGTTCGACTACATGATCAAGATCAACACCACCACCACAGGTATGCTATTCCATCTTAGAGAAGCTTTACTCCAAGTCATGGGATAAAGCAACTCAACAAGATGTGAATACATCAAGAAGCTTAAACGAAAAATGGTAACCCCATTTTGAGCTTAAACGATGAGTATGACCAAAGATGAAGTGATCTCACTTGACTCCTAAGTCAATATACTCTAACATAGGTGACTTTGTCACCGCCCAATTCTAGATGAAGTTCTCTTGTGTTTCCTTTTGCATTTGTCTCTTGCATATTTGTTCTTCATCTAGATCTTTTCATTTCTTCTTGTTCTGCATTTCTGCATCAAATTCATTACAAATCTTTTAGCTAATTCCTTGCAAATCCTTGTGAGATCTTAAAGTGCCTAGTGAGCTGAGGTGACAAGTGTTCTACTGTGATGAACTCGGTCACACCAGTCTGTTTTCTTCGGCCCAACCGAATTCTCTCGGTGCCACCGAAGCACACAACTCGGTGCTACCGATTTCACTACAGGAAAGACAACTTGCCACTTATTCCTGCAGTCCTTTTGCTCCAGCTCCACTCAATGATTCTTGTCCTCTACTAGCATCACATTCAACTTGCTTTGACCCAAGGTCCAAACCCTTCTACAATAACACAAAAATCCAGAAGAGCCCTTCTTGGAAATTGATGTCAAAGGGGGAGAGAGAGATCACATCAAAGCTCTATGCTTAATCATTTCGATAGGGGGAGTATGTAAGAAACCCCAGATGCTTGGTGTTCAAGAGGAGAGAAGTCACATGTCTTTAAGGGGGGAAAGACATGTTCATATTCGATCATATTTGATTGCTTGCATTAAGCTCAAGCTCTGTTGTTGTTTTTTTTTGCTCTGATTTTCTGTTCCCTATCTTCTCCCAATATCCCAATGCAAGATTCAGGGGGAGCAAGACATCTAAGGGAAGGAAATCTCTGATTTTATTGCATATCTTTACCTTTGGGAACATGTCTGTACCCAATGGGGTACTCAGTACTCACTCTCTACATGTCATCCCAGTCTTGGTTCTCTTGTGGTTCCTTTTGTTTGCTCTGGCTAGTAGGTGTATCTGTGTTGTCTAACCTTGTTTACTCAGGTTCATTCCTTCCTAAGCAAACTCAAGACCACAAGGTAAGTATATGCATCACAATCATGTGTATGAGGATTTCTTGCTGATGTACATACTGTTTGCAAGAAGGACTCATGGGCATGAAGGTACATTTCCTATATACACATCATTTGCTCTGATGCTTATAGCCAAGATACATGTAACACATGGATTACTCTGTCATGCTTATGCATTCACATGCTCCTATGTTTCATATTTATATGATTGCATACATGTAGGGGGAGCCTATGCATGTTACATGTCTTTCCAAAGCTTTACTTGTTGCTCTCTATATCTTTATCTAAAGCTTTGATGTATGTTGTCATCAATTACCAAAAAGGGGGAGATTGAAATCACAAGTGCTCCCTGGGTGATTTTGGTAATTAATGTCAACATATCTCCTGTTGGACTAATGCTTCTACCTAGTATGTTTCAGATAAGTTCAACAATGGAGTGGCATGGACAAGAGGATGTGGAACCCCTTCAAGATGCTAAGGACAAAGGATTGGCTCAAGCTCAAAGCTCAGGACTCTACATTTTCTATTTTAAGTGATCCAAGATCACATTGAGTCTATAGGAAAAGCCAATACTATTAAGAAGGGATGAGGTGTTGCTTAATGGCTTGCTTGCTCAAAGTGCTTAGTGATATGCTCCAAAGCCCTCAACTACTTTCTCACATCCACATATGTCCTAATCCAAAAAGTCCAACTCGGCCCCACCGATTCTTTCCATCCGGAGCCACCGAGTTCAGTTGACATAGCCACTGCCAGAAACCCTAATCAGTTCGGTCTCACCGAGATGGGCTTGCAAACTCTCTGTTGTCTGTTGCAATAGTTTCGGTCCCACCGAGATTTGCAACCGGCCCCATCGAGTTTGCTTGGCCAACATTCTGTTTCACTTATTACCCAATCGGTCCCACCGAGTTTGAGTAATCGGTCAAACCGAGTTTTGGATTTACCCTAACCCTAGCACATCGGTCCCACCGAGTTGATCAAGTCGGTCCCACCGAGAATCCTAACGTTCACATTATGAACCAAATCGGTCCGACCGAGTTCTCTGAATCGGTCCCACCGAGTTTCGTAATTTGTGTGTAACGGTTAGATTTTGTGTGGAGGCTATATATACCCCTTCACCCACTCTTCATTCGTGGAGAGAGCCATCAGAACATGCCTACACTTCCAATACACATTTTCTGAGAGAGAACCACCTACACTTGTGTTGAGGTCAAGATATTACATTCCAACCACATAAATCTTGATCTCTAGCCTTTCCCAAGTTGCTTTCCACTCAAATCTTCTTTCTACCAAATCCAATCCTATGAGAGAGAGTTGAGTGTTGGGGAGATTATCATTTGAAGCACAAGAGCAAGGAGTTCATCATCAACACACCATTTGTTACTTCTTGGAGAGTGGTGTCTCCTAGATTGGCTAGGTGTCACTTGGGAGCCTCCGACAAGATTGTGGAGTTGAACCAAGGAGTTTGTAAGGGCAAGGAGATCGCCTACTTCGTGAAGATCTACCCTAGTGAGGCAAGTCCTTCGTGGGCGACGGCCATGGTGGGATAGACAAGGTTGCTTCTTCGTGGACCCTTCGTGGGTGGAGCCCTCCGTGGACTCGCGCAACCGTTACCCTTCGTGGGTTGAAGTCTCCATCAACGTGGATGTACCATAGCACCACCTATCGGAACCACGGATAAAAATCTCCGTGTCTCCAAATTGCGTTTGCACACTCCAATCCCATCTCTTTACATTCTTGCAACTTGCATGCTTTACTTTTCGCTGCTCATACACCCTTTGTATGCTTGCATGTTTGCTTGATATGTATTGTGAATCTTTAAACTTGTGTTCAAACTCCACATCAACTAAAGGAAATTAAAATCTGCAACTTTTCTTGATTAGAGTCTATTCACCCCCTCTAGACACCTCTTCTCGATCCTTTCACTAATGCCCCTGCCTATTTCATGAGTATGATGAATAAGGTGTTCATGGAGTTCTTGTATAAGTTTGTTGTAGTGTTCATTGATGATATTTTGGTATACTCGAAGAATGAAGAGGAACACAAGGAGCATTTGCGTTTAGTTCTCGAGAAGCTCAGAGAACATCAGTTATATGCCAAGTTCAGCAAGTGTGAGTTTTGGTTGAAGGAAGTTGGTTTTCTTGGACATGTTATATCAGGAGAAGGTATAGCAGTAGACCCTACCAAGGTTCGGTCTGTCACGGAGTAGTTGGCACCCACCTCAGTAGGAGAGATCCGCAGTTTTCCGGGACTCGCAGGATATTACCGGAGGTTCATTGAGAATTTCTCCAAGATTGCGAAACCCATGACAGAGTTGCTGAAGAAGGATACTAAGTTTAAATGGACCGAAGATTGTGAAGCCAGTTTTCAGGAGTTGAAGATACGTTTGGTTACAGCCCCAGTGCTGATTCTTCCGGATAAACGCAAGGATTTCCAAGTGTATTGCGACGCTTCTCGCTTAGGACTTGGAGGTGTACTGATGCAAGATGGAAGAGTTGTTTCATATGCTTCACATCAGCTTCGACCGCATGAGTTGAATTATGCCATGCATGATTTGGAGTTAGCAGCCATGGTGCATGCGCTCAAGACCTGGAGACACTTCCTTATTGGGAATTGTTGTGATGTATACACGGATCAAAAGAGTTTGAAGTATATTTTCACCCAGAAGGAGTTAAATCTCAGGCAGAGGAGATGGTTGGAGTTAATAAAGGATTATGATATGAAGCTACATTATCACCCAGGCAAGGCCAATGTCGTAGCAGACGCTTTGAGCCGCAAGAGTTATGTCAATACCCTCGTAAGCGGAGGATTACCACAGGAGTTAGTCGACAATCTCAAGGAACTTTGTTTGGAGATAGTTCCAAGAGGTTTTGTTGCAGCAATGGAGGTTCAGTCTACATTATTGGGAAAGATTCGAGAAGCTCAGAAGGATGACAAGGAAATTGCTGAGATAAAGGAGAAGATGAGCGAAGGAAAAGCCAAGGGTTTTTGTGAGGATGAGCACAAAATTTTATGGTTTGAGGATCGTGTTTATGTGCCCAATAATGCGGAGATCAGGAAGTTAATACTTCAGGAAGCTCATGACTCGCCATATTCGATTCACCCCGGATACTCCAAGATGTATTCGGATTTGAAGGAACGTTTCTAGTGGACAGGTACGAAGAAGGATATTACCGAGTATGTAGCAGTATGCGATGTATGTCAGAGAGTGAAGGAAGAACATCAGAAACTAGCAGGATTATTATAGCCTATGCCGATACCCGAATGGAAGTGGGACAAACTTGGCATGGACTTTATCACCGGATTACCCAGGACCCGATCGGGATATGATTCTATCTGGGTAGTAGTTGATCGCTTGACCAAGGTAGCTCACTTTATCCTAGTGAAAACCACCTATACAAGTGCGAAGTTGGCCAAGATATATATGACCAGGATTGTATGTCTGCATGCAGTTCCGAGGACCATCGTATCGGATAGAGGGACACAATTTACCTCGAAGTTTTGGAATCAGCTACACCAGACTTTGGATACCAGGCTAGAGTTTAGTACAACCTTTCATCCGCAGACAGATGGACAGACTGAGAGAGTGAATCAGATTCTGGAAGACATGTTGAGAGCTTGTGCGCTAGATTATGGACCAGTTGGGATGATAATTTGCCTTACGCGGAGTTCTCATACAACAACAGTTATCAGGCTAGTTTCAAGATGGCACCTTTCGAAGCTTTGTATGGAAGAAGGTGCAGGACACCGTTAATGTGGGATGAAGTTGGAGACCGTCAGTTGTTTGGACTATATTTAATCAAGGACTCTGAGGAGAAGGTTAAGTTGATTCGAGATAGACTGAAGGTATCTCAATCCAGGCAGAAGAGTTATGCCGATACAAAATGCAAGGAGGTAGTTTATGAAATCGGAGACAGAGCATATCTTCGTGTGTCACCGCTCCGAGGAGTTAAATGATTTGGAGTTAAGGGAAAGTTAGCCCCGAGATTTGCAGGACCATACCGAGTTTTGGAGCGTATGGGAGAAGTGGCCTACAAGTTGGAGTTACCCGAAGGATTGTCAGGATTTCACAATGTGTTTCACGTTTCCCAGTTGAAGAAGTGCCATGCTGAGATGGCCGATATTCCTCTGAGAGATATAGTGCCCCTGGAAGCAATACAGTTGGAAGGTGACCTAACCTACGAGGAGAAACCCGTCAAAATTCTCGAGTTTGCCAGCCGAGTTACCCGCAGCAAAGTTATCAAGTTCTGCAAAGTTCAGTGGAGCCACCATACCGAGGATGAAGCCACCTGGGAAAGAGAAGAAGACCTACGGAAAGACCACCCACACATATTTTCTAGCCAACCCGAATCTCGAGGGCGAGATTCATCTTAAGGGGGGTAGGTTTGTAACATCCCAATTTTCAATTTGGATGTTATACATAGATCATCATATGCATCTCATATTTTATTTGCATTTTGGTTGTGATCCTAGAAATCTTAAGAAACTCAAGGACCCAAGGAGAGAGTTGGGGATTTCATTTATTTTCATATTTGAATTTTTCTCAAATTTGAAAACAGGATCAATTTGGTTTTAATATTTTCCTCTCCAATTATTTCCAATATTAAAAATAAACGAGAGAAGGTAATATGACTTCTTCAAAAGAGAGGAATATTGGAGGAGAAATTTTATTTGCTATTTTATTTCAATTAGAAAAATTATGCATTTCTGAAATTGCATTTTTAGGCCAGAAAATTGTTCACCTTGTTCTAAATATTAGGTTTAGACGGTGAAAAATATTTTTGGCATTTTTAGAATTTTTTTATATTTTATTAGGATTTTCTTCGGGCGAGATTTTATTTAAAGAAAAAAGAAAAGAAAAAAGTCTTCGCCCGACTGGGCCGAAGGCCCAGCCGGCCCATGCACGCCACCGGCTTCCTGAGCCGTGGTCGAGGCGGACTCGCCGGAGTCCGGCGCAGCCAGGTCGCCCGCGTCGCCCCTGCCCAAGTCGGAGCCCCCCGACCCCCTTTATATGCCGCCCCGCCCCGCCGCCACCTCTCCACCCCGCCGCCGCAGCCCGCCTCCACCGCAGCTGAGCCGCACCGCCGCCGCTGCCGCTCGCCGCCGTTGCCGCACGCCGCCGCCGCAGCTCGCGCCCGCGCCGCCCGCCGCCACCCGCTTGCACCGCCGCCGCACGCCGCCCGCCTCGCCGGAGTCTCGCCACCACCTGCCGTATCTCGCCGTCTGTCAACCCCGGCTAAACGGTATAAAACGTTCGTTTTTTTAGGTTTACGGTTTTTTTTGGTTTTCGATTTAGATCGGTTTAGATTGGTTTTTTTTCGAGTTCGCTAATTAGCGAGCGTTCACTCGAACGTCTCTGTTAGCGAATGTTCATTCGTTAAGTTTACATTTTTATTTTATTTTTCGGCCAAGGACCTATCCGCGATTATTTTTATCGCAGATTAGCCCCTGGTCTTCAAACCCTCGCAACTTTTTGCTCGTTTATCCGAATCCTGTGAAACCAATGCCAAAATCTTCGTCTCGGACCCCTCTTTCCAGTTAATCAACTTGAACATGGTTTTGGCAAATTAAAATTTGGTTTCAAGTAGATTTGAATTCGAACTTCTTTTGATCGTTGTTTGAGTTTCGTAGCTCCGATTTAATTGATTCTTTTTGCAAATCGAAGCTCTTCAGTTGAACTTTCAGTTTGGATCTTTTATCTTGAGTTTTACCCTTGCATCTATGCTTGAGTGCTTATGTATGCTATTTGTTTGTTTGTGATAGAGTTTCCGGAGTGTGAAGCGTGCTACTACGAGTCACTAGGGTTTTCAGATCGTCAGCAAGGCAACTAACACTTTGATCATACCCCTTTATTACCCAGTTTTTATGCATTAGCTCCAACCCTCAAACATTGCATGGTTAGGATTTGTTAACATGTGGGTATTGGGAAGTAGATGATGAGGTAGAACCTATTGTCCTTTATTTCAAACCCTGGGAGTTATGTTCATAGACGAGGTTTGGGTTTGAGTGAATCCATCACAGATGTGAGAATTTTAATTAATGGTGAAACATAAGGTGGCTACTTTAATACACATCTGGGTGGATTGGTTGAGGCACCCTAGAGCACCCAGTGGTTGTCTGGGCACCTGGAGCAATCCAGCGTTGTCCTGGGATATCCCGGAGGACCCGTGTGATCATCCTGTGGTTCGCCACCCAGGCTAAAAGGGATCATAAGATTATTAATGCTAGAAACTTCCGTGTGCAGCCACAAGCCATTATGGGCTCTGGCATAGTTGAGTATGTTGTGTGACCTCTTTCGGTGGTAGACTAGCAGATGTAGGGGATGTAGGTGGTACTGTCTACCCAGAGTAAAGAGTTAATGCTTCTGAAAGACTGTGTCTCGGTCATCCGTTTCTCAAACATCAGGTAGTGCGAGAAATCCAATGGAGGAGATCGAGTCTTGTGAGGAAAAGTGCGCAAACCTCTGCAGAGTGTACAAACTAATCGTGATTAGCCATGTCCCAGGTTATGGACATCTTGAGTATCTGGTACTTGAATTATTGATTTGATCTCATCACTCTTTAATTAATTTGCTGGGTTGTTAATACTGTTTAATTGGGATTGAGTTGGAGGAACCTTCTCAATGTTTTCCAAACTTTGTAGTTAAATAAAATTTATTCCTTTGTTGTAGGAAAAAATTAGCTTTCTGCAAAAACAACCATAGAGCCTCCATCGGCCATATATGCATGTAGTTATAGCTATTCATTGTTCATTGCTCTACAGTGTTATTTTGCCAGCATATTCCATGTGCTGACCCATTTCGGGCTGCAATGTATTATGTTGCAGACTTTTCAGACGAAGAGTATGGTGCGCTAGGTCATTGTCATGCACTCAGCTATGCCGTTGGAGTTGATGGACTCATTTATCTTTGATGCTTCCGCAGTTATCTTATTTAGTTGGCCTTAAGCCATACTTTTGTAATAAGTTCTCTTTTGAGACATTCGATGTAATAAGTGTGTGATTGCACTCTGTTATAAATCCTTCGAGTATTGTGTGTGTCAGCATTACCGATCCAGGGATGACACTTATGCACAGAGATTTGACCGTTTGAGGTCGGATCGCTACAGAATCCCCCCCGGCAGGATGCCAGAAAAGGCCCCTAGATGGGATCTCACGGGTACAGAACGTTGCGGCGGTGGAAAAGTAGTTTTCATGGCTCCCCTGAATTTTTTGGGGTATTTGAGAACATATAGGAGGAAGATCTCGGTCAGGGGGTCACCGAGGGGCCCACAAGGTCAGGGGCGCGCCCTACCCCCTGGGCGCGTCCTCCACCCTTGTGACTGCCTCGTGGCTCTTCTGACTTGCACTCCTAGTCTCCTGGGTGTCTTCTGGTCCAAGAAAAATCATCACAAAAGTTTTATTCCGTTTTGACTCTGTTTGGTATTCCTTTTCTGCGAAACTCTAAAAAAGGAAAAAAACAAAAACTGGCACTGGGCTCTAGGTTAATAGGTTAGTTCCAAAAATCATGTAAAATAGCATATTAATGCATATAAAACATCCAAAACAGATAATATAGCATGGAACAATAAAAAATTATAGATACGTTGGAGACGTATCAAGCATCCCCAAGCTTAATTCCTACTCGTCCTCGAGTAGGTAAATGATAAAAACAGAATTTTTGATGTGGAATGCTACCTAACATATTTATCCATGTAATTCTCTTTATTATGGCATGAATGTTCAGATTCGTATGATTCAAAACAAAAGTTTAATATTGACATAAAAACAATAATACTTCAAGCATACTAACAAAATAATTATGTCTTCTCAAAATAACATGGCATATAATAGGTTAGTCCCAAAAATCATGTAAAATAGCATATTAATGCATATAAAACATCCAAAATAGATAATATAATAGCATGGAACAATAAAAAATTATAGATACGTTGGAGACGTATCAGCGGCACCGCCGACACCGAGGAATAGTAGACCACAGGACTCGCCGCCGCTCGGAACCTACGAATGTTACGACCACCGCGTCACCGGCAGACACCCGGTGTGTTGCCCTAGTTGGCTCAAAACATCGTGGAACCCTGCCGCGGCCGGCATTAGAAATATTATACCTGCCTCCAGAAGTTATTCGCGTTTAGTCAAAAAATGTCCAAAATATAATAAATTATGTATGGTCTTGACTTGTTGTGCTCGCACTGGTAGTAGGAACTAGAGATTTTTCTTTATTTATAACTCTCCTCACATTTTTTTGGCTTTGAAGTGAATCATGGTTGTGGACATTATCTATGAATGTGCAGATATCGGTGAACAGTTTGATGTGGAAATTGAACCTAGAATGTTGGGCTTGCGTGTGAACTATACCATGCCCAATGCTTCGTCTGTTATTGTTTGGAAAGTAATTGCTGTTATTACATGACCCGAAAAAGTTATTTTGTGGCACATCAGTAGATGCACTGACATCACAACAGGCATGCTGATTGGATAAACATTTGAACCTAGCTATTATGAAGGAAAATTTGTATTGACAACAGTTTTAGATAGCAGGAGACGCCTAGCCTGCTCTGCCTCTGCTAGCTTCTTTCTGGATTCTTCCATCTCTTCTTTGGCTTTGGTGAAGAGAGCATCTGATTGCTCTTTTCGCTTCTTCAGGAACTCAGCTACATTCTCAAGGGCTACCGCACGCTTTCTTTCAGCCTTTACTAGAGCCATGAGGACACGAACAGTTGGCGACTCCACCTGGCTTGTGTGTAATCCAGCATCATCTGGGAATTTGCACCTTGTGTGTAATCCAGCATCATTAGGGAACGGACACCTTCTGTGTAATCCAGCCTCATTTTGGAAACATGATCTCGAGGTTGACCATACTTCCCTCCTCGCAGGAACTGCATCCTGACATGAAGTTACTTCTTTTTTAGATCAATACTCAGAGCAGCCCAGATCCATTTAGTAGAAGACAGATAAACAGGACTCGGAGAAGTGAACTCAAAAGGAGAAATATAAAAATAGACTCCGAGGTGAGAACACCCACTTCCTACATCAAGCTAAAAACGAAAGCATTAGGACGATTAAGACTTTTCTTATTACACATCGAAGAACACGACGCTAAGAGAAACAGAAACTACAACATATACACATCGAAGAACACGAGGCTAAATGAAAGTAATTGAAAGGGTGTTACTTACCAAAGCTCGTTTTACAGGTTCGGTGCAGCTCCTCCTTAACTTGCCATGTTCCTTGAAGATGTCCCCAATATCCCGTGTTTGGTCTTCATTGCTCCTCTGCATGTTCGCACTCATGGTTTTAAAATCTCAACATGGCAAGAAAATTATAGTACTTTAATACTCACGCATCATGTGGGAAACATTAAAGCACTCATCTGCCATGTTAGAGCATATTCAACAGAAGCGCAACGCGCGGCGTGTTAAAAAATCATTCACAGCGCGGAATAGCCAGTTCTTGCGGGCCGCGGCGTGCTGGCTCCAGTGGCTGTTGCAAAAAAATTGCACGCGCGCGCTACTCCAGCGGGCGCGCTATATTGTTTTCTCCTTTCTACTCTGACTCGATACACATTCGACTCTGAGTTAATACTGGCATAGATGGATATATAGATAGTTCTCAGCATACATATAGCATAGATAGATAGAAAAATAGATAGTTCAACTACTCCTCGTCGTCCGACTCCACCTCGGTGATGTCCTCCTCCGATGTCTCAATGTAGGCGTCAAGATACCAATCATCGTCGGAGTCCCAGGGTGACGCTGCTCCTAGCTTGATGTTGAATTGAGAGGCCGTACGCCTGTCCTCGCGATAGGCGGCTCGCTCCGCCCTCCTCTTCTCCATCTTCGCCCTCCTTTGCGCGTAGAACTCGCGCTCGTTGATGATGTCCTGTGGGAAGCGTTAGCGCCACAACGCCATGGCTTCCTCGTCCATCACGGCGATACCGAGATGGTGCTCCCGCCTTCGGTTGTCGCGACGATCCTCGTCGGTGATAAGCCGCGACGGAGGCGCGAACTCCTGCGCCCGCTCCCACGCCGGCACGTTGGGGACGTTCATCTCCCTACAAGGCCTCCGGAGGCACCACACCACCGCGTCGTATGTGCGGGCGGCCTCATGGGCGGTGTCCAAAGTGCCGAGGCCGAGGCGCATCTCGCGAAACCGGATATTGGCGGAGAAGCCGCCGGAGGGGCTCGCACGGACGCCGCGGTAGCCCCAAGTTTCTCGGCGGTGCGGCGGCATGGTGGCGCAGCGGCGGCGAGGCGAGAAAGAGCGGGGAGAGAGCGGTGGCGAGGCACAGAGTGGTGGTGGGGTGTTGGATTTTATAAAGCGCGTCGGACACCGCGCGCCAAAACTAGCGCCCGCCCGACCGCTTTTTTCCGCGCACGCGCGTTCCTTTTCCGACGTCCCTGCTATCTCTACTCTCTTCTCTACTTTTACGTATATTATATTATATACTTATTTTATATTTATATTTATCACTACTTCTTATATCTTATATATCTCTTATATATATATTATATATATCTACTACTCTTATAAAAACAGAGTTGGTAAGGATGGTGTGCCTGCCATCCTGCAATATAAGCCGTTCGATTGATATGTAACGGATAGGAAGGAAACTTTGGCAATTTTGCAAAAATATACCCACACCCATCTCTGAAGGAAATATGCCCTAGAGGTAATAATAAAGTTATTATTTATTTCCTTATTTCATGATAAATGTTTATTATTCATGGTAGAATTGTATTAACCGGAAACTTGATACATGTGTGAATACATAGACAAAAAGAGTGTCACTAGTATGCCTCTACTTGACTAGCTCGTTGAATCAAAGATGGTTAAGTTTCCTAGCCATAGACATGAGTTGTCATTTGATTAACGGGAACACATCATTAGAGAATGATGTGATTGACTTGACCCATTCCGTTAGCTTATCACTTGATCGTTTAGTATGTTGCTATTGCTTTCTACATGACTTATACATGTTCCTATGACTATGAGATTATGCAACTCCCAAATACTGGAGGAATACTTTGTGTGCTACCAAACGTCACAACGTAACTGGGTGATTATAAAGGTGCTCTACAGGTGTCTCCGATGGTGTTTGTTGAGTTGGCATAGATCGAGATTAGGATTTGTCACTCCGATTGTCGGAGAGGTATCTCTGGGCCCTCTCGGTAATGCACATCACTATAGGCCTTGCAAGCATTGTGACTAATGAGTTAGTTGCAGGATGATGCATTACGGAACGAGTAAAGAGACTTGCCGGTAACGAGATTGAACTAGGTAAGAGGATACCGACGATCGAATCTCGGGCAAGTAACATACCGATGACAATGGGAACAACGTATGTTGTTGTGCGGTTTGACCGATAAAGATCTTCGTAGAATATGTAGGAGCCAATATGAGCATCCAGGTTTCGCTATTGGTTATTGATCGAAGACGTGTCTCGGTCATGTCTACATAGTTCTCGAACCCGTAGGGTCCGCACGCTTAACGTTCTGTGACGATCGGTATTATGAGTTTATGTGTTTTGATGTACCAAAGATAGTTCGGAGTCCCAGATGAGATCGGGGACATGACGAGGAGTCTCGAAATGGTTGAGATGTAAAGATCGATATATTGAACGGCTATATTCGGACATCGGAAAGGTTCCGAGTGATTCGGGTATTTTTCGGAGTACCGGGGGAGTTACGGGAATACGGGAGTACATATGGGCCTTAGTGGGCTTTAGGGGAAAAAGAGGAGAAGCCACGAGGGCTGGCTGCGCGCCCCTCATGGGCCTAGTCCGAATTGGACTAGGGGAGGGGCTGCGCCCCCTCTTTCCTTCTCCTTCCCCTCTCCTTCCTTCCCCCTCCTAGTGGGACTAGGAAAGGGGAGTCCTACTCCCACTAGGAGGAGGACTCCTCCTCCTGGCGTGCCCTGCAATGGCCGGCCGGCCTCCCCCTTGCTCCTTTATATACAGGGGCAGGGGGCACCCCAAGACACAACATTTGATCATTGATCTTTTAGCCGTGTGCGGTGCCCCCTCCACCATAATCCACCTCGGTCATATCGTAGCGGTGCTTAGGCGAAGCCCTGCGTCGGTAGCATCATCATCACCGTCATCACGCCGTCGTGCTGACGGAACTCTCCCTCGAAGCTCTGCTGGATCGGAGTTCATGGGACATCATTGAGCTGAACCTGCGCTGAACTCGGAGGTGCCGTACGTTCGGTACTTGGATCGGTCGGATCGTGAAGACGCACGACTACATCAGCCGCGTTGTTCTAACGCTTCCACTTTTGGTCTACGAGGGTACCTGGACACACTCTCCCCTCTCGTTGCTATGCATCACCATGATCTTGCGTGTTCGTAGGATTTTTTTTGAAATTACTACGTTCCCCAATAGTGGCATCCGAGCCTGGTTTATGCGTAGATGTTATATGCACGAGTAGAACACAAGTGAGTTGTGGGCGATACAAGTCATACTACTTACCAGCATGTCATACTTTGGTTCGATGGTATTGTTGGATGAAGCGGCCCGGACCGACATTACGCGTACGCTTACGCGAGACTGGTTCTACCGACGTGCTTTGCACACATGTGGCTGGCGGGTGTCAGTCTCCAACTTTAGTTGAACCGAGTGTGACTACGCCCGGTCCTTGTGAAGGTTAAAACAACACTAACTTGACGAAATATCATTGTGGTTTTGATGCGTAGGTAAGAGCGGTTCTTGCTCAGCCCGTAGCAGCCACGTAAAACTTGCAACAACAAAGTAGAGGACGTCTAACTCGTTTTTGCAGGGCATGTTGTGATGTGATATGGTCAAGGCATGATGCTATATTTTATTGTATGAGATGACCATGTTTTGTAACCAAGTTATCGGCAACTGGCAGGAGCCATATGGTTGTCGCTTTATTGTATGCAATGCAATCGCCCTGTAATTGCTTTACTTTATCACTAAGTGGTAGCGATAGTCGTAGAAGCAATAGTTGGCGAGACGACAACGATGCTACGATGAAGATCAAGGTGTCGCGCCGGTGACGATGGTGATCATGACGGTGCTTTGGAGATGAAGATCAAAGGCACAAGATGATGATGGCCATATCATATCACTTATATTGATTGCCTGTGATGTTTATCCTTTATGCATCTTATTCTGCTTTGATTGACGGTAGCATTATAAGATGATCTCTCACTAAATTTCAAGGTATAAGTGTTCTCCCTGAGTATGCACCGTTGCGAAAGTTCGTCGTGCCGAGACACCACGTGATGATCGGGTGTGATAAGCTCTACGTTCAAATACAACGGGTGTAAGCCAGTTTTGCACACGCAGAATACTCGGATTAAACTTGACTCTCCTAGCATATGCAGATATGGCCTCGGAACACTGAGACCGAAAGGTCGAGCGTGAATCATATAGTAGATATGATCAAGATAGTGATGTTCACCATTGAAAACTACTCCATCTCACGTGATGATCGAACATGGTTTAGTTGAGATGGATCACGTGATCACTTAGATGATTCGAGGGATGTCTATCTAAGTGGGAGTTCTTAAGTAATATGATTAATTGAACTTTAATTTATCATGAACTTAGTCCTAGTAGTATTAGCATATCTATGTTGTAGATCAATAGCTCGCATTTAGCTCCCCTGTTTTATTTTTGGTATGTTCTTAGACAAAACTAAGTTGAAAGATGTTAGTAGCAATGATGCGGATTGGATCCGTGATCTGAGGATTATCCTCATTGCTGCACAGAAGAATTATGTCCTTGATGCACCGCTAGGTAACAGACTGATTGCAGGAGCAAATGCAGACGTTATGAACGTTTGGCAAACTCGATATGATGACTACTTGATAGTTTAGTGCACCATGCTTTACGGCTTAGAATTGGGGCTTCAAAGACGTTTTTGAAACGCCACGGAGCATATGAGATGTTCCAAGAGTTGAAGTTAGTATTTCAGACTCATGCCCATGTCGAAAGGTATGAGACCTTCGACTAGTACTTTGCCTACAAGATGGAGGAGAATAGCTCAGCTAGTGAGCATGTGCTCAGAATGTCTGAGTACTACAATCACTTGAATCAAGTGGGAGTTAATCTTCCAGATAAGATAGTGATTGACAGAATTCTCTAGTCACTATCACCAAGTTACTAGAACTTCGTGATGAACTATAATATGCAAGGGATAACGGAAACGATTCCCAAGCTCGTGATGCTGAAATCGACGAAGGTAGAAAATCAAGAAAAGCATCAAGTGTTGATGGTTGAAAAGACCACTAGTTTCAAGAAAAGGGCAAATGGAAGAAGGGGAACTTCAAAAAGAATGGCAAGCAAGTTGTTGCTCAAGTGAAGAAGCCCAAGTCTGGACCTAAGCCTGAGACTAAGTGCTTCTACTGCAAAGGGACTGGTCACTGGAAGCGGAACTGCCCCAAGTATTTGGCAGATAAGAAGGATGGCAAAGTGAACAAACGTATATTTGATATACTTCTTATTGATGTGTACTTTACTAGTGTTTATAGCAACACCTCAGTATTTGATACTGGTTCAGTTGCTAAGAGTAGTAACTCGAAACGGGAGTTGCAGAATGAACAGAAACTAGTTAAGGGCGAGGTGACGATGTGTGTTGGAAGTAGTTCCAAGATTGATATGATCATCATCGCACACTCCCTATACTTTCAGGATTAGTGTTGAACCTAAATAAGTGTTATTTGGTGTTTGCGTTGAGCATGAATATGATTTGATCATGTTTATTGCAATACGGTTATTCATTTAAGTTAGAGAATAATTGTTGTCCTGTTTACATGAAATAATACCTTCTATGGTCATACACCCAATGAAAATGGTTTGTTGGATCTCGATCATAGTGATACACATATTCATAAGATTGAAGCCAAAAGATGCAAAGTTAATAATGATAGTGCAACTTATTTGTGGCACTGCCGTTTAGGTCATATTGGTGTAAAGCGCAAGAAGAAACTCCATGCTGATGGGATTTTGGAATCACTTGATTATGAATCACTTGATGCTTGCGAACCATGCCTTATGGGCAAGATGACTAAGACTCCGTTCTCCGGAACAATGGAGCGAGCAACTAACTTATTGGAAATAATACATATTGATGTATACGATCCGATGAGTGTTGAGGCTCGCGGCGGTATCGTTATTTTCTAACCTTCACAGATGATTTGTGCAGATATGGGTATATCTACTTGATGAAACATAAGTCTGAAACATTTGAAAATTTCATATAATTTCAGAGTGAAGTGGAAAATCATCGTGACAAGAAAATAAAGTTTCTACGATCTGATTGTGGAGGAGAATATTTGAGTTACGAGTTTGGTCTTCGTTTGAAACAATGCGGAATAGTTTCGCAACTCACGCCACCTGGAACACCACATCGTAATGGTGTGTCCGAACATCGTAACCGTACTTTATTAGATATGGTGCAATCTACGATGTCTCTTACCGATTTACCACTATCGTTTTGGGGTTATGCATTAAAGACAGCTACATTCACGTTGAATAGGGCACCATCTAAATCCATTGAGGCGACACCATATGAACTGTGGTTTGGCAAGAAACAAAAGTTGTCATTTCTTAAAGTTTGGGGTTGCGATGCTTATGTGAAAAAGTTTCATCCTGATAAGCTCAAACCCAATTGGAGAAATGTGTCTTCATAGGATACCCAAAGGAGACAGTTGGGTACACCTTCTATCACAGATCCGAAGGCAAGACATTCGTTGCTAAGAATGCATCCTTTCCAGATAAGGAGTTTCTCTCGAAAGAAGTGAGTGGGAGGAAAGTAGAACTTGATGAGGTAACTGTACCTGCTCCCTTATTGGAAAGTAGTTCATCACAGAAATTTGTTCCTGTGACTCCTACACCAATTAGTGAGGAAGCTAATGTTGATGATCATGTAACTTCAGATCAAGTTACTACCAAACCTCGTAGGTAAACCAGAGTGAGATCCGCACCAGAGTGGTACGGTAATCCTGTTCTGGAGGTCATGTTCTTGACCATGACAAACCTACGAACTATGAGGAAGCGATGATGAGCCCAGATTCCGCAAAATGGCTTGAGGCCATGAAATCTGAGATGGGATCCATGTATGAGAACAAAGTGTGGACTTTGGTTGACTTGCCCGATGATCGGCAAGCCATAGAAAATGAATGGATCTTGAAGAGGAAGACGGACGCTAATAGTAGTGTTACTATCTACATAGCTAGACTTGTCGAAAAAGGTTTTGACAAAGTTCAAAGGTGTTGACTACGATGAGATTTTCTCACTCGTAGCGATGCTTAAGTCTATCCGAATCATGTTAGCAAATTGCCACATTTTATGAAATCTGGCAAATGGATGTCAAAAACTACATTCCTTAATGGATTTCTTAAAGAAGAGTTGTATATGATGCAACCAGAAGGTTTTGTCGATCCTAAAGGTGCTAACAAAATGTGCAAGCTCCAGTGATCCATCTATGGACTGGTGCAAGCATCTCGGAGTTGGAATATACGCTTTGATGAGTTGATCAAAGCATATAGTTTTATACAGACTTGTGGTGAAGCCTGTATTTACAAGAAAGTGAGTGGGAGCACTACAACATTTCTGATAAACATATGTGAATGACATATTGTTGATCAGAAATAATGTAGAATTTTCTGGAAAGCATAAAGGAGTATTTGAAAGGAGTTTTTCAATAAAGACCTCGGTGAAGCTGCTTACATATTGAGCATCAAGATCTATAGAGATAGATCAAGATGCTTGATAAGTTTTTTCAATGAGTACATACCTTGACAAGATTTTGAAGTAGTTCAAAATGGAACTGTCGGATGTGGGGTTCCGGCAAAACCCTTAAGGTTCGAACTCTGGGGTGCGTGCGAAGTTCTTTCCCTCCTACCGATCTACGCCCTAGCTCGCTAAGATCTCGCGAACGAACTCGACAAACTCACAACACAGAAAGACACAAGATTTATACTGGTTCGGGCCACCGTTGTGGTGTAACACCCTACTCCAGTGTGGTGGTGGTGGATTGCCTCTTGGGCTGATGATAAACAGTACAAGGAGAAGAACAACCTCCTGAGGTTGAGGTGTTCTTGTGTTCGGTGTGGCTAAGGGTTGGCTCTCGATCGGGTGAGATCAAGTTGAGTTTTTTTACTATGATGGCTAGGGATGGAGCATCTATCGTTGACACAACTGAGGCCTCATCAGCTTGTTCGTCTGCTTGTGGGGCCCGTCCTGTAAAGGCCTAGTGCCTTCTGAAGTGCTCTCAGTTTTGTATATTCTTTTGTCGGCGCGTTTATATGCAGTGGTGGCGACCTTTGATGCCCAGTGTATGTAATCCACGGTCACGTTGCGCTTTATTATCACCGGTAGCGAACTTTGATTCCTAGTGGATGTAATATGCCGTAATTTCATTATTGTGTAGTCTTGGTTTATTCTTTTGTCGGTATGCTATAATTTGGGCCGGAAGGTTCGGTGGATCTCAGTGTTGTCGGTCTTCAGGCCGGCCCGTTACTCATATGGGCCAAAACGTGGGCCTATAATCATCTTGGGCCATTAGCAGGTCTAAACCTATAGTAGTTTCCCGCCTTTAACAAGCCGAGTAAAGTTCTAGCCAGCTGGGCCAGAGAATACCATGGGCTTTTAACAGGCTAAAACCTAGATTGGGCCAGCGTTGGGCCAAAAAATTCACGGGCCAATACAGGCCGAAACTGCCTAAGGCCCATGTTTGGCCCAAATAGGACGAGCAGTTAACAGGCCAAAATATATCTCGGGCCAGTTTGGCCCAATAAAATTATGGGCTTTAAGCAGGCCGGTATCCACGCGGGCCATAGGCCCAAAAGTGTCATGGGCCATTATCAGATGGGCTGTAAGCAGGCCTGATTCAACGCGGGCTGTAATTAGGCCCAACTGTTCCACGGGCCATTAACAGGCTGATAGGCCTGTTGGGCTGAAATTTATCCACGAAGACAATGGGCCATTAAGAGGCCTAAAGTTACTTCGGGCAAGAAATAGCCCAGTTTCTGCAAGGGCCGTTAAAGGGCCTAAAGTTAAACCGGCCCGACAGCGTCCCAGATGCACCACGGGCCGCTAACAGGCCGAAACTATTATCGGGCCAAACTGGTTAACGGGCATTTAATAGGCTAAAATACAAACATGTCTTAGCATGGGCCCAAAAGAACAGTGGCCTATTAACAGGCCTGATCCGATCTGGGCCATAATTTGGCCCAAAACACGGCAGGATGTGAACGGGCCTGATCTGCTATGGGCCTCAATTTGGCCCAAAAGATGGCAAGCTGTTAACGGGCCAGCCCACTAGTGTCTGAAAAAACATGGTGGGCCTTTAGCTGGGCCGGCCTTTTTACTGGAATTGGCCTCTGTTGGGCCATGCCACGTGTCGACGTATCATAGGCGCCTCCTGTCCAATGAGTGGATGACATCTGTCCGAACATTGAGCCAACACGTGTTTGCTCCGGCCAATGAGAATTTTACACGTGGAAAATCCCCATTGGTCCGGGCTGTTAACGGGTTATCGGATCCAAAACCGGACCCAATAGCTTAACGGCGACCCGTTATGGTCGATGCCACGTGTCGGTCACCCTTGATGAAAGCACTTCTATGACGCGCGATTTATCGTCATGGAAGTGGAGACTTCCGTGATGATAATTTTGGTAATGTCATAGAACACTTCTACGACAGCACAGGTATGACTATCTTGATTCTGTCATAAAATTGTCATGGATGTACATGCATGACAGAAAATGTGACCTACTGTGACAAACACGTATCATCATGGAAGTGTCTTTTTTTGTAGTGCAAGCAGTAGGGATTGACATGCAACGGATGCACTAAGAGCTATAAGTGTATGAAAGCTCAAACTGAAAACTAAGTGGGTGTGCATCCAACTTGCTTGCTCACCTCGGGCAATTGAGGAAGCCCATCATCAGAATATACAAGCCAAATTCTATAATGAAAAATTCCCACTGGCATATGAAAGTGACAAGAGACTATCCATAGGGAAACATGGTACTACTTTGAAGCACAAGTGTGGAGAAGAATAGTAACATTGTCCCTTCTCTCTTTTTCTCTCATTTTTTGTTGGGCTCTTTTTGGCCTCTTCTCTCTCTCTCTCTATCTTACTTTATTTATTTATTTCCTCAGTCGGACAATATTCTAATAATGATGATCAACACACTTCTATTTACTTACAACTCAATGTTACAACTCGATAAAACTGAAACATATGACTCTATATGAATGATTATAGAATCCCTACTAGTTTGCTCTGCCTGGGCCTTCGGACCGAACACTGCTTTGCCACCTCCTAGAAGTTCATGAAGGAAAGATAATCACCCCTGTCCTTGAGCACAGGGTGTGGTACGTCGGTGCTCCATGTCGCGATCTGCTTATATGACCATACATTGCTACTTGTGAGCTGCGTTGGGATTCCCACAAAGAGGAGAGGATGATGCAGTTTAGTAGAGATAAACATTTCCCTCAGTTATGAAACCAAGGTTATCAATCCAGTATGAGAGAACCAAGAAACACTATGTAGACAACACATGCACACAAACAACAATTACTTGCAACCCAACGCGTAGAGGGGTTGTCAATCCCTCAACGGTTACGAGCAAGATTAAATTGTATAGGTTTTGATAGATAGATATAACTAAAATAAAAATAAAATAAAATTTAAGCAAGGTATTTTTGGTTTTAATATATGAAAAAATAGACCCCGGGGCATAGTTTTCACTAGAGGCTTCTCTCGAGAAACTAGCATACTATGGGTAAACAAATTACTGTTGGGCACTTGACAGAAAAGCAAATAATTATGATGGTATCCAAGGCAATGATCATGTATATAGGCATCACGTCCAAGATTAGTAGACCGACTTCTGCCTGCATCTACTACTATTACTCCACACATCGACCACTATCCAGCATGCATCTAGTATATTAAGTTCATGGAAAAATGAGTAATGCTTTAAGCCCCATCTTTTTACCCTTAATAGCAATGATACATATGTGTCATGTCCCTTTCTGTCAATGGGATTGAGCACCATAAGATCGAACCCATTACAAATCACCTCTTCCCATGGCAAGATAAAGCAATCTAGTTGGCCAAACCAAACCAATAAATCGGAAAAAGAAATACGACTCTACAATAATCATGCATGAAAGAGTTCAGAGAAAACCCAAATAATATTCATGGATAGATCTGATCAAAAAGTCACAATTCGTCGGATCCCAACAAACACACCGCAAAAAGTCATTACAATAAATAGATCTCCAAGAAAACCAAGGAGAACATTGTATTGAAGATCAAAAAGAGAGAATAATCCATCTAGCTACTAACTACGGACCCGTAGGTCTGTGGTAAACTATTCATGCATCATCGGAGGGGCATCAAGGATGATGAAGACCCCCCCCCCCCCCCCGTGGTTCTGGAACTTGCGGCGGTGGAAAAACTATTTCGTGGACTCCCCTGAGGGTTTTGGGATTTTAGAGTATTTTTAGAGGCAGAGGTAGGTCAAACGGAGGGATGTGGGCCCCACTACCCACCAGAGCACGCCAAAGGCCCCTGGTGTGCCTAGTGCCTAGTGGGCCACTCGTCCATCTTTTTGTTGCCTCCAGAAGCTTCCAGTGTCTCTTATCACCAGAAAAAATCTGCCACACTACATGAATCAGCTTATTTGTCGTCAGCCTGGCAGACGACAAACGCACCAAAAGCGGACGGCAAAGCCCTTTGCCGTCTGCCACCGACGACAAACACACCAAAAGCGGATGACAAAGACCTTTGCCGTCTGCCACCGACGGCAAACCTGCTCGGCAAAGAGAGTGACGGTAAACAGGTTCTTTGTCGTCTGCTTCCCCAAATCGGACGGCAAAGGACCTTTGTCGTCCGTGGCAGATGGCAAAGAACATGGACAGTAACTAACAGGTGTTAGCCACGTTAGGTGGCTAACGGCAACCTTTGCCGTCTGCCAGCGGACGGCAAACATGCCCTCCCCTTTGCTGTCCGCCATAGATGGCAAAGTAACCAAATGGTATAGCTCCCAGCAGGTTGCACAGGTTGCTGCCACGTGGCCTCATTGCCATCTGTGGCAGACGGCAAAGAGGCTGCATTGCCTCTTTTTTTTCTGTTTTTTCTTATATCCAAGCAATTTCATAGCAAAATATATGATATTTTTTTCACAGGCACAGTAGACATATGACGTATCCAACACACAAGTCTCGTCATACATACATAACAAACACATAGTTCCATCCATACATATTACAATAATTTCACACTGTTCATCCAACACATAGTTCCATGCATCCATATAACAAGTTCCACATTGTTCATCGATACAAAAGAAAAGCAGAAAGGGGAAACATGCACTCCATCCATGCAAGCTTCCGTGAAGTGAATGAAATCTGCAAAATGGGAAACAAGAAAGTTAGAAGAAGAAGAAGAAGTAAGCATACTTAGGTAAAATGGAGCTAACCTAGCTAATTATGCCATTTTTAGTGAACTAAGCATATTATGCCATTTTTGATATAAAGCAGCTTAGTATAGGTCATTATTGAGCTAACCTAGGTAACTAAGCATAGTAGAGCTAACTTAGAGCTAACTTAGGTCATTTTGGAGAAGAAGAAGACTAGAAGAAGAAGAAGACTAGAAGAAGAAGAAGAAGGGTTTTACCCTTTTCCTTCTCATTCTTCTTCTTTTATTCTTTCTTTTTCTTCTCTTTCTTCTTCTATTCTTTATTTTTCTCCTCTTCCTTGTTTTTCTTATTCTTATTCCTTATTTGTGTCATTTTAGAGCTTACATGGGTAATTATGCCATTTTTGAGCTAACTAAGCTTATTATGTCAATTTGGAGGAAAAAAGGTAAGTATAGGTCATTTTTGTGCTCACATAAGTAATTATGCCATTTTTGAGCTAACGTAGGTAAAATGGATCATTTTGGAGCTAACCTAGCTAAAATGGATCATATTGGAGCTAACCTAGGTAAACTTGGTCATTTTGGAGCTAACCTAGGTAAAATGGATCATATTGGAGCTAACCTAGGTAAAATGCGTCATTTTCGAGCTAACCTTGCCAATTATGCCATTTTTGAGTTAACTAAGCATATTATGCCATTTTTGACATAAGCAAGCTAAGTATAGGTCTTTATTGAGCTAACCTAGGTAACTAAGCATATTAGAGCTAATTTAGCATTTTAGAGCTAACTTAGGTCATTTTGGAGCTAACTTAGGTAAAATCGATCATTTTGGAGCTAATTAATCTTATTATGTCATTTTCGAGGAAAATAAGCTAACTATATGACATATATGAGGTTACCAAGGTTGTCATGCTATTTCAAACCTAAGTAGGCTAACTATGCCATTTTTTACATAAGTAAGCTAAGTGTATCTCATTATTGAGCAAACCTAGGTAACTAAGCATATTAGAGATAACTTAGCATATTAGAGCTAACTTAGGTCATTTTGGAGGAAACAAAGCTAAGTATAGATCGTTTTGGAGCTAAGTAAGCTAATTATGTCATTTTGGAGGAAGATAAGCTAAGTCTAGGTCATTACGGTAAACATTTTGGAGGAAATAAAGCTAAGTCTAGGTCTCTATGCATTCGGTAAGCAAAACACTAGAGAAAACTTACCGTCATCACGGAGGTGAAGCACCGGCGTTGCTTGTGGAGGGGCCACCCGTGATGCTTGTCTGGAGGTACGCTGCACCAAAGATCATTTGCAATGTCTCCTTAGCATGACGACACCAAAGATTATTGCCACGTTTACATAGTAAAAAAAATTAAACTCACCGTGGTCCCCGGAGCAATCTCTGGCATCGGCGGAGGGGTCTGACCGGCCTTCTGGCACACAGACTGCACATTTGGTTTTCACGGGTCAGTCATACTAGTTAGTAATGAAACGAACATTACGTGCATGATTTGGCTAATATGCAAAAGAAACTTACCACGAGGAGCTCGTACATGGCCCGGTTCTGCATGTCAGTCCATGCCCTCTCCTCCTCCATCAACCTTGCCATCTTATCCTCCAACTCCCACTGCTTCTCTGCCGCCTGTCGGTCCCTCTCCGCCAGAAGCACCTGGGTTCTATCTCCCTCTCTCTCTCTCTCTCTGAAGAGCAGCCTGCAACACCACTCCTCATTAGCATTGTAATCATTGATGGCTGCACACACAATGTAATGCTTGAAAGAAATCCTAGTCTATATAACTAACCTGGAAGGCGAGCTCGATTGGCCGTGGACGAGGCCTTATCTCAAGATCCGAGCTCATTTGGCGCGCCTTGATCTTGGGAGAGTGCGAGGACAATGGATAAGTCCATCTCCAATGGCTATCGAGCCATGGGACCTCCCGCCACCAGATATCATCACCAGCTCCGGATCAAACGGCCCGCTCGGGTTAAAGTCCTCCCCTTTCCTCGCCTTCCCCTCATCTCTGTACTTCACGAGCTTGTTGTGGGAGGAGATGTTGGTGAAGTTCTCTGGATGATCGAGGTCAGACGCAGAGAATGCCTTGGCCTTCTTGAACGGGGCAGTATGGGCCATAGCATAGAGGCCGAACACCTCTGGCACCGGTGCCATATTGTATCCCGCCTAAAAGAGAGGAACATAGTATTAGTAATTAAAGGGCTCAAGCTAGCATGCCAGAATGAATTGCATGAATCATGAAGCAAACAACATACCCAGTTCCGCCCGTATTGATATAAGTTGGCGCTGCCTTGATGGTGTGGCACACCTCTCATTTGGGCACGCTTGTCCTTGGCACCTTTGTGGATGGCCCACCATGCGTCTGAGCACCACTCATCCACCAACGCCTCCCAACAATCCATCTTATACGCACACCATCTCGGGGGCACCTAAGTTAGTAAAGTGAAACTTGAGCGCTACGCCTACGAATCAAATCAGCGAAACTAAGAACAAGGCCTTAAGAATATAGGCAATTACCGTCATGTATCCTCCTTCTTCAGAAACTTTCCGCATCACTTCTTCTTGGGCTTCCGAACACCACGCGAGGCGAAGTAGTCACCAACAGCCTGCACCCAAGCCTCGTGCCGTAAGTTTTGTAGTAGGCGCCTGCACTCGGCATCGATAACCCATGCACAGGCCTCCTCGTATCCCTCCTCACACCTATAGAAGGTTTACAATCAAATGAGACAACATTTATTAGTATAGTAACTAAGCTTATTCGAAGATTTTTAATTGTGTAAAGGAGAAATTACCCAAAACGTTCTGATCACCATGTCGGCCCTCATGTGGCACAAGACACCGTCGATAATCTCCTCCGGCAGGGCCGGGGCAGCCAAGTAGTGCTCCCAAGTCAATCCTAGCTCTGGAAGCTGACCCTCACCGGGCAACGTGACCCACCCCGGGAAGTTTTTCCGGCAAAGCACACCAAGGACTTGGTTGGGCCTGCGGACGTCCTGAGGGTGGTCCCAACCCCTATAGTATGACAAGGCCAACACATAGGTAGTTGAAAAAAATAGAAAGAGTAAATGCACTTACCTCATCCCATCAGGCCAAATCAACCACCTCTGCTCGCGGGTGGCCAGCACGGACGGGAGTCGTGTACTACCACGCTGGTAGATGGTGCCCCCCTCAACCACCTCGTCATCGCTGCTATCAGAAATCTGATGCCCGCCACCATCAGCATGGCCACTCGACCCATCAGGCGGATCCTGCCAGGTACCCCATCCGGACGTCTCCTAGGACATAGCCTGGGCCGGAGTCATGTGGGCCCAAGTGTCCTGGGTCAAATTCTCATGGGCCGCTGGCTCGCCGACCCGAGGCTCATGGACCGAAGTCTCGTAGGCCAAAGGCCCGTCGACCCGAGGCTCATGGACCGGAGTCCATGTAGCCTCCTCCTCAGATGTGCCCCCCTAGCAGTCGTGTGCTCGGGTGACTCAGCTGGGGGTGGCAGCGAGGAAGGCGTAGGAGCCTGCCTACCTCTCCCGCGGCCACGTTCTCCCCGACCTCCTCTCTTCCTTCCTCCTCGACCCCCTCTCCCGGTGGGCAACAACGCTAACGAAGAAGTGCCCACCAGTGAAGCCATACCCTCGTACAACACTCTCCGGAGAGGTACGGGTGGAATGGAAGTACCACTTCCACCACGCTGAGGACCAGCGCCCACCATCTTTCAACACCTATCATGACAGAAGAGTAAACGGAATTAGTACAACATAAAAAAATTGAATACCGACATGAATAATAAAATGTATATTAACTCATCAGATAATCGGTAAAGATAGGTCCATCAACATGTATATTCATCAGTTAATCTAGTTTGTCAATTTTGAAACTTCAAACAACCAAACTGACTCGTGACAAAAGATCCTCGACCATTGACCCCTCGACCCCTCGGCGATGAGGATTAAAAGCCAAGTTTTGAATCTTCAAACAACCAAACTGATAATAAATCAGGGCGTAGAAAGAGAAACGAAAGACGAAATAGTACATAGTGAGAGGTTGTGCAACTAGGATGATTTTTCTGTACCAGCTTTTTTAATGAATTGGAGATGATGATGGCGAAGAAGTCGAAAGACACCAATGGCTTTCGAGTTCTTCACCATCATCCTCTCAAATTCGTTAAAAAAGCTATTACAGAATATCATCCTAGTTGCACAACCTCTCACTACGTATTGTTTCGTCTTTGGTTTCTCTTTCTACGCTTTGATTTTTTGTCATGAGTCAGTTTGGGTGTTTCAAGTTTCAACACTTGGCTTTTAATCCTCGGCGATCATCGACCCCTCGACCCCTCAACCCCTCGACCCTCGAACCATCAGCGACCCTCGACCCCTGGCCCCTTGACGACCCTCGACCCCTAACCCCTCGGTGATCCTAGACCCCTGACCCCTCGGCAATCCTCAACCCTCGACCCCTCGGCGGTCTTGTCGAACACCTTCACTGTGAGCATGGTGCGGCTGTTGTCGTAGCTTAAGATGCAGACGTGCCCGAGCTAAAGGTCATCAGCGCGGACGAACTACTTCCATTCGTTCTCCGTGCACGGATGGTTGCAATCCACCCACTCTCATGACACCTCATCTTAAGCTACGACAGCAGTCGTTCAGCACTCAGACTAGAAGATCCTCGACCATCGACCCCTAGACCCTCGACCCCTTGCCCCTCGATCCTCAACCCTCTGCCCCGACCCTCGGCCCCTTGGCGACCGGCGAACCTCGACCCGGTTCCGTCGGCGCCGACGCCCCTAACCTCCTCCTCTTCTTCTTCTGCCTCTTCTTCGTCCTCCTCCTCCTTTTCTTCTTATTCTTCTTCTTCTTCTTCTTATTTTGTTTTTTCATCTTTCTTCTTAACTAAACCTAAAATAAACTAAATATAAACCTAAACCTAAAAACAGAAGAAAAAAACCTAATCTAGACCTAAACTACACTAACTAAACCTAGAAAACAGAAAAAAACATAAACTAAACCTAAGCTCCTCCTCCTCTTCTCCTTCTTCTTCTTCTTCTTCTTCTTCTTCTTCTTCTTCTTCTTCTTCTTCTTATTCTTCTTCTTCTTTTGTTAAAACTAAACTAAAACTAAAACTAAAATAAAATAAACTAAACATAAACATAAACTAAACTAATCCTAAAACTAAACTAAACTAAACATAAACCTAAAGGAAACTTCTCCTCCTCCCTCTTTTCTTCTTCTTTTTTTCATCTTCTTCTTCCTTCTTTTCTTCTTCTTTCTTCTTCTTCTTCTTCTTCTTCTGAACCATTTCTGTTGTCTTGGCTCATCGCGAACAGTTCTCTAGAGTGAACTGCATGCCCTTTATCGCACACACACCTTGATCTGGCTGGCCGTTTCTGTTGTGTTGCCTAATCACAGACAGTTCATCCGAGAGAACTGTATGTTGTATATCGCACACACCCTCCTCTGGCTAACCATTTTTGTTGTTAGGGCATCTCTAGCCGCACCCCCAACAAGGCCCCCTAGGCGACTTTTCGGCCGCCGGTGCCGAAAAATCAGCCCAGTCGCGCCCCCAAGGGCCCATTTTTCGCCGGCTCGGGCCAAAATTGGCGCCGGCGGACCCAACCCGAACCCAGCGCGCTGGGGGGCGCTCGGGGGCGCCGGACGAATCGTTTTTGGCGCGAAAGAGCCGCGGGCCCTCCTTGCCAGCGACTCGTCTCTCTTCTCACCGCTTCGTCGTCCTCATCGCCTCGTTTCCTGCGGCGAATCAATGCCAAAGCTACCACGCGCTGCCGCGCCGCTCAGCCTCCTCCATTGATGCCTCACGGGCGACACAGTGAAGACCGGACGACGCGCGTCCCCTCGTCCGCCATGCGTACACGCCACGGCCACGCGTACGCGCGGCGGCTCCGCCAATATAAGCCGACCCCAACGTGTCGGTGACACGCACAGAGTCTCCACCGCCGACGCGCCATTTCTCCCCCTTCCTCCCTCTCCTCTCGCCGTCTCCAGTTCAAAGCATGGCCGAGTGCTCCCCATGCGACAGCGGGGCGGCGAACAGCTTCGGCCGCCGCCACCTTCACGAGGACGAAGCTCGGCTCCTCTTCGAGGCCGAGTACCCGGTCCCGCCGGACATGCGGGTGCCCGGGGCGTGGAGAATCAGTGCCGGCGGGGTCCCGGTGCCACCACCGCCCACCGGGGCGGCACGACGTGCGGAGATCGCGCGTATCCGCGCCTTCCTGCCGCGGGCGGCAAGGGAAGGGCCACGGTACGTCCCCGACAGCCCGCTCTGGGAGCCATACTTCCGCCGCCGCCATGCCGAGCAGCTCGAGGCCACCAACGGCGTCGTGCCCTCCAGAAGGCTCAACTCCGAGGGGCGGCGCCGATGGTGGGGCGTGCCCGGCCGCACGCTGGAGGCCGTCCTCAAGTACATCGAGGGCGGCAACACGCCGAGGCTGGAGTACCCCGCTCCCCCGTCATTCTCTCGCCGACGTGGGAGCTCGTGGACGCCGAGGCGCATGGACCCCGGGGCGTCCTCCTCCTTGTCCGGCTGCTCGTCCGGTCTCCCTGCCTCCGCCCCGTCAAGCCGGAGCCCCAGGACACGCCTGTCAGCCGGCGCACCTGCAGCTCTGGCGTCCGCATCAGCGACTCCACCCCCGCCTCTGGCAGCCTCATCCTCGTCGCGCCCAAGCCGAAGCCTGGCCTCCCCGCGGAGTACGAGGAGATGGCCCGGCGCGGCTTCTCCGACGAGGACGCCCTACAGTGGGCGCGGGACGACTACCTCCGCGACGAGATGGTCCGGCAGCGCCGGGCTCTGGAGGAGATAGCTGCCTGCAAACGTGGGCGCGAGGACGAGCATGGCATCGTGATCCTCGACAGTGATGACAACGAGGACGCCCCCGAACCGTCCAACCCGCCACGCCAACCGAGGTAGGGTTGTAGCAGGGACGGCGGCCACGGCGGAGGTGACGACGACGACGACGGCGGCGACTACACGCAGTTCTATAGCCTCCTCGGCATGTAGAACTGCAAGGGCGGTGGGCGGCGAGGAGCGGCGAGGGAGACGGCGAGGAGCAGCCTAGTAGCGTCTTTTTCCTTTTTTGTAAAATATTTTAAATATGAACGAACTCGCCGAAGTTTGGTTGAATTTGCGCCGTGTTTGTGCCGGAAGTTAAATTTTCAAAAAAAGTGGGCGCCGCGACTGGGGGCATCACGCCCCCAGCACGCGGTTAGCGCCGGTGCGCCCCCAGGGGGCGATTTTTAGCGCCTCCTGGGGGGCCAACGGCTGGAGATGCTCTTATTCTCATCATAAACAGTTCATATGGAGCAACCGTATGCCACGTATCGCACAAGCAACTCTGATCTGAATCATGTTTGATGTCTACGCCATCGCAAACAGTTCATATCATTTTTGACGGTTTTCTTACACCATCGTTTAAGATTAATGCATCGCACACAGTTTCGTAAAAGGGTCTCTGATTGTACTGTCGCGTTTGGACCATCCTGCAGTAGTGTGAACTACTCATGCATCATCGGATGGCAGCAAGGATGATCTAGAAGCCCTTCGTGATTGATTCCCCCTCCGGCAGAGTGCCTAAAAAGACCTCCAGATGGGATCACGGAAGAACAAACACTTGAGGCGGCAGAAAAAGTGTTTTGGGTGGTTTTCTGTTGGTTTCCCGATTATAGAGAATTTATAGAGGTGGAATTAGGTCAGACGGAGCCACGAGGGGCCCACAAGGCATCAAGGCGCGCCTACCCCCTAGGCGCGTCCTGTTGCCTGGACGTCTCCTTGCTTGCGGTCTGGTCTCCTCCTGAAGCTTGTAGGGCCTCTCTTCTCTAGAAAAAAACATCAAAAAGTTTCGTAGCGTTTGGACTCCGTTTGGTACCAATTTCTTCGAAAACCAAAAACAAGCAAAAAACAGCAACTGCCACTTAGCACTGGGTTAATAGGTTAGTCCCAAAAATGATATAAAATAGCATATAATTGCATATAAAACATCAAGATTGATACTATAATAGCATAGAACAATAAAAAATTATAGATACATTGGAGACCTATCAAGCATCCCCAAGTTTAATTCCTGCTCATCCCTGAGTAGGTAAATGATAAAAACAGAAATTTTGATGTGGAATGCTGATATGCCCATTTTGCATCATGTTTTTTTGTTGATATTTATTGCATTATGGACTGTTATTTCACATTATGGTACAATACTTATGCCTTTTCTCTCTTATTTGACAAGATTTACATGAAGAGGGAGAATGCCGGCAGCTGGAATTCTGGACCGAAAAGGAGCAAATCTGAGATACCTATTCTACACAACTCCAAATGTCCTAAAACTTTACGGAGAATTATTTTGGAATATATAAAAAATATTGGGTGAAGAAACCATAGAAAGGAACCCACCAGGTTGCCACAAAGCCTGGGGGGCACCGCTTGTGCCCTCCCCTTGCCAGCCCCGGTGTCCATCTTCTGCTATATGAAAGGTCTTGACCTAGAAAAGATCATAAGGAAGCTTTTGGGACAAAGCACCGCCGTCTCGAGGCGGACCTGGGCAGAAGCAATCTAGGGCTCCGGCGGAGCTATTCTGCCGGGGAAACTGAATTGAAGCCATCATCATCACCAACAATCCTCTCGTTGAGGGAGGGTCAATCTTCATCAACATCTTCACCAGCACCATCTCCTATCAAACCCTAGTTCATCTCTTCTATTCAATCTTTGCCTCAAAACCTGAGATTGGTACCTGTGGGTTGCTAGCAGTGTTGATTACTCCTTGTAGTTGATGCTAGTTGGTTTATTTGGTGGAAGATCATATGTTCAGATCCTTAATGATATTTATTACCCCTTTTGATCATGAACATGAACATGCTTTGTTAGTAGTTACGTTTGTTCCTGAGGACATGGGAGAAGTCTTGTTATAAGTAATCATGTGAATTGGGTATTCGTTCGATATTTTGATGAGATGTATGTTGTCTTTCCTCTAATGGTGTTATGTGAACGTCGACTACATGACACTTCACCAGTATTTGGGCCTAGCGAAGGCATTGGGAAGTAATAAGTAGATGATGGGTTGCTAGAGTGACAGAAGCTTAAACCCTAGTTTATGTGTTGCTTCGTAAGGGGTTGATTTGGATCCACACATTTCATGCTATGGTTAGATTTATCTTAATTCTTCTTTTGTAGTTGCGGATGCTTGCGAGAGGGGTTAATCATAAGTGGGAGGCTTGTCCAAGTAAGGACAACACCCAAGCATCGGTCCACCCACATACCAAATTATCAAAGTAACGAACGCGAATCATATGAGCATGATGAAAACTAGCTTCACGATAATTCCCATGTGTCCTCGGGAGCGCTTTGCTTTATATAAGAGTTCATCTAGGCTTATCCGTTGCTATAAAAAGGATTGGGCCACCTTGCTGCACCTTTGTTACACTTGTTACTTGTTACCCGTTCCGAATTATCTTACTACCAAACTATCTGTTACCGATAATTTCAGTGTCTGTAGACAATACCTTGCTGAAAACCGCTTGTCATTTCCTTCTGCTCCTCGTTGGGTTCGACACTCTTACTTATCGAAAGGACTACGATCGACCCCCTATACTTGTGGGTCATCAAATGCTACCTAACATGTTCATCATGTAATCGTTCTTTTATGGCATGAATATTAAGATCCGGATGATTCAAAGCAATAGTCTATAATTTGATATACAGAAATAGTTCCATGCCACCGAGGACAGATACCACCCAGGTAGTCACCGTATGATTGGGGAGCTTCGAGCCATGCTTGTAGGTTAATTAAGCTAGTGGATTGTTGAAATACATACAAGAAATGAGCACTGATCACACGTACACTACAAGGGAAAACCTTATACACAGAACATTAGCAGTAGCGCGGGTTAAAAACGCACGCTGGTGCTAAATAGCAGTAGCGCGGTGGTGTAAACGGCACTACAGATATAGTTATAGCAGTAGTGCGCCCGAGTACAAAAGCGCTACTACTAAAGTTCCCACGACTTAGCCGATAGGCTGCACATAGTAGTAGCGATCTCCATCAAACCGCGCTACCGCTATTTGCTTTGTAGCAGCGCGTTTACGCTGAGAGGCGCTACTGCTAAAGTAAATAAAATTAAATGGAAAGCTAATAGAAAAGTAAATTAAAATGAAAGAAATACAAAAAGGTGAAAGGAAAAAAATAAAATGTAAAGAAAAAATAAATGAAAAAGGAAAAAAAGAGAATGGTGTAGCAGTAGCGCGTATATGGGAACGCGCTGTAGCTATGTTAGCAGTAGCGCACTTCCTGGAACGTGCTACTGCTACTTCTGACTTAACCGCTCGACTCGTTCTTCCCAACGGCCACTTCCCCCAAATCGCAACTCCTCCGCTGTCGCGCCGCCGTCGCCCGTCGGCCGCCGCGCGCTCTCCAGTCGCTCTCCCGCCTCAACGCCGCCCCGACCCCGGATTCTACGCCGCCCCGACCCCGACCTCGACGCCGCCCCCGACCCCGACCTCGAGGCCGCCCTCCGCCGCGCACCCGAGCCCCGACCCCGACCTCGACGCCGCCTGCCCCTCCCTTGCCGCAGTCACCGTAAGGCTCTGCCTCTCCTCTCCCCTACCCTCCTCTCTCTCTCTCTCTCTGCTAGGGCAATTTATATATGTGTTGATGCTGTGTTGATGTTCATATGAACCCTAGGTGTTCCATATGAACCCTAGATTTGTTTAGGGCAGTAGGCATTTTTTAGCATTTAGGAAAAATGATTAGCATTTTTTTAGGAAATTAGCTAGGGCAAATTTTTATGAAAATGCCTAAACAGTAATTTCATTTGCATATTGTTGTTATATGATATATGTCATTGATGAAATGAAGCCGAGTGGCTTTGTTGTTTCCAGGAAATGAAGCCGAGTGGCCTATGTTTTGCCGGAATGTTGATTCATTTCCGTTCCGACAAATTTCAGGTTCTCGATTTGTCCACTTTTTAGCAAAAGTCATGACAAAAAATTTCGTGAATTTCGGCATGACTTGTGCTACAAACTAGGACATATCGAGTGCCCGGGATTTGCCGCACCGGGAAGGAGTCAACGTTCCTGCAAAGCATAGGACTTTTTTATGTCATTATTCATTTTATTAGGTATAGAATTAATTGACTGGATTTAATCGTAAGAACTAGTTGAACATGTCACATTTGTTGTTATTTTTTTAGTTAAAGCAATTTTTCCCGCATCGACGTCGACGATGCCTATCCCGCATCCTCGTCGTCGAGTCGGCGGAGGACACCTGCGTCACCAGATGGGCCATGTCCGGGACTGGGCTCCGCCGGGGTGGTACTGGGAGGCGCTACCTACCGAGGGGCGCAGGTTGGTGAGGAGCCAGCCTGTCGTTGACCCGAACCTTCTTTGGTGGAGGTCGCGTGGGCCAGTGACAGTCCAGAGGCTCGAGGACCCCGCGGAGGTGGTGCGTCACCATGTCAGTGAGGAGGACGCGCACGTCCGTCGCTACTTGTTTGCGTTGGAGCACAAGTTCTCCAATACCTGGCAGGTTCTCCAGGGATCTCACTGGAGCTATGATCCTGTGATGGTTCCTTCTCTTTGGGTGTCCACCGCCCGCGCCGATACCCGTCGTGCGCTAGGGTTTTAGTTGTATTAGTGATGTTATATGTATGATACTATTCGGGATGTATTAGTGATAATATTCGACGATGTACGGACGCATGAGATGATTTACTTTTGCTTATTGAATGCATGCTAATTTGAATACTTATTTATTTTACGATTTGGTTTTGCTTATTGAATGCTCATGTCAATATGAGTCCTATAAGATATTTTGAGTATCCTGGAGTTGTCTTCGATCGATTTTCAATTAATGTTTCAACTATGAACATAGGAAATGTCTGACAACGAAAAGGATTTCGGTATTTGCAAATACTGCGAAGACGAGCGCGGCCTGTGCGACGGAATCTTCCTAGATGATGATAGGCGCTTCAGCATCAAGCTGGACGTGAACTTCGAAGTGGATACAGTAAGTCACAACGACAAGTCTTTTTTCGTAATTAAGCATGACATCTGCTTCATTTGCTTCAACTTATAATTTAATTTTTTTACTATTCTACTAGCGTATCCCCTGCCATGCAAGAGTTTTTGTCTTGGATAAGATAGGTTTCAGTCGTACTATGGAGGTAAAGAAAGTTTACTTGAAGACCGAGCATGGTTATATTTTCCACGCAAAATTATACAACGCAGACGACTACACCTATTTTGGATGCAAAACTTGGCGAGCACTATGCAAGACTTATGCATTTGAGCCTGATATGGTTATCACCTTTGATATTCGTCCGGAAGATGATATTGAAGGTAATACCGACATCTGGGTCGATGTTCAGACGCCTCCAGTTATACCATTATGTGAGTTTCTCAACCATATTTATGTCTTTGATATTGTTTATTCAAAAATAGTTGACAACTAATTTCTATTGTCAGCTTATTTCGGTTCAAGCAAACATGTCCAGCGCTTGGTAGACAGGACCTACTACTGTCCCGGGGCTGAACTAAACTGCGAGGAGCTAAGTCATTATGTTTCATGGCTTGAGGATCTTGATACTGTCAAGACAAATTTTCTTCCTGCATTTAGAAATGTTAGTACTGAAAACGTGCGACCAATAGTGTTCGTAATGAACTACGGTCACATCTATTTAGGAAAGATGGTAAGATTTTTACTATTTGTCCTCAGTGCATCTTTTGCATACATTATTTTTTAAGCTAAACTTCATTGCTAAGTATGTTACTATACGATGTTCTTCAACAGGGACTCCCGATGAATGTTGTGCCTCATGGGATCGAGACTAATGGTACCATGAGTATTGTTAGCTTACGGCCAAGATATCCTACAATGCACTTTAGTGCATTCAGGATTTCTAAGAGCGAGGAAGTCTTAATAGTGAAAGACTGGACCAAATTTGTGATGGAGGAGCGCAGAGAAGTACTAGGGGGCAGCAATGAGAAGCGCAGCCCACGATTAGGAGACAGGTTCATCTGCATGCTCCAACTTGATGAAGGAGGAGAGCTACACATGTTTTATGTTATTTTACCTGAGAGAGAGCAGCAGGAGTGATTAGCTAGCTAGAAATGAGTTTGAAGATGATGATGTGCTACACTATGAGTATGATGATTAAATAGCTAGTGTTGGTGGTAATGACTATGATGATTAAATAAATACTGTTGGTGGTGATTAGCTAGCTAGAATGAGTTTGAAGATGATGATGTGCTACACTATGACTATGGAGATTAAATAAATACTGTTGGTGATAATGACTATGATGATGATTAAATAGCTTGTGCTGGCGGATTAGGTTCAAGTGGAGGCAACATGTGGTGCACTTCGAAAGTACTGCTAGTCCAAACTAGATCAAGTTTGGATTAGTAGTATACTTTTGACATGCACCACATATTGCCTCCACTTGAACCTAATCCACCTTCATTTGACACACTGTTATGGACATAATGATATAAACCTCATAATTGGTATTGTACCAAAATTTGTATAACTGCGTATAAATACACTAAAAATGAAAAAAAAGAGTACTAGTAGTGATGGATACAAAACACGCTACAACTAGCTAGATTAGCAGCAGCGCGGGACAGGACAAGCGCTGCCGCTATGTGTCTTAGCAGTAGCGCCTGTCGCACGCACTACTGCTAAGTAATAGCTGTAGCGCCTTATTGGTAGCGCGGCTACCCGCGCTACTAGTGGGCTTTAAACCCGCGCTACTACTAGGGTTTTCCCTAGTAGTGGTAGGTCTGAAGTGTCAGTATTTTTGGATTAACATTGCAGACATATAGTGGCGGGGAGCCTGACATGAAAGTTGTATGTGCATTCTTGGCTTTATCTAAAGTTGCGTGCACACATTGTTTTATTTTTGTGCACACCATACTGATCACGAGTGTGATCTAAGTTGGAACACATGTGTAAATGTTTATGCAGAAACTATATTTTTGAGCCGACTTGATGGACAGAGCACAAAGTAAAACCAAGCATAAGAAAGAAAAATGGACAAGATAAAAGCTAAATGTAATGTACATGTCTATAAAGATAAATTGTCCGCATGTGACAAGCATTCACAAGCACTTGTGTCATACCAATGCTTCTTTTTGGATTATTCGGCTCCTAAGTAGTACTGTAGCCTTTGTCTAGTGTTGAGTAGCAGAAAACATATGGTCAAACTACACTAACAGCTGACAAAAAAAGTACATAAATGTCTGCTCAATGACATGTCCATGAAAACAACATGTCATCATTTTTCCCACCAATAGCCTTTTGATCTGACATCAACATCCCATGTGAGAAAAGGACAAAGGTACTAATCATGTTTCACTATTCATGTTTTGTTGATAAGAAGGTAACTATTTGTATGCTACACATATGTCTATAAGGGACGAATGGTAGATGCCCAGGGGGCAGCCATCCCATGTGGCATTGAATCCACGCTCTTTGATATAAACACATCAATACTCAGGCATACCAACAAAAAATCATGTCTTTCAAAATAAAAATGCTAAAGAACGCCATCCCTACAAAATCATATAGCCTTGTCATGCTCTATCTTGTACAACCCCGATGTCAGCTGAGCAATTGGTTCATACTTTTAATGCACTTCAGCTTTTTCAACCCCCATGCAATACATGAGCATAAGCCATGGACATAGCACTATGGGTGGAATAGAATGCGGTGATAGAGATTAATAAGGGGAAGAAAAAAAAGGAAGATAGTCTCACATCAACATGGGTAATCAACGGGCTATGGAGATGCCCATCAATTGATGTCAATGCAAGCAGTAGGGATCGCCATGCAACGGATGCACTAAGAGCTATAAGTGTATGAAAGCTCAAACTGAAAACTATGTGGGTGTGCATCCAGCTTGCTTGCTCACCTCGGGCACTTGAGGAAGCCCATCATCAGAATATACAAGCCAAATTCTATAATGAAAAATTCCCACTGGCATATGAAAGTGACAGCAATGGAGACTATCCATAAGAAAACATGGTACTACTTTGAAGCACAAGTGTGGAGAAGGATAGTAACATTGTCCCTTCTCTCTTTTTCTCTCATTTTTTGTTGGGCTCTTTTTGGCCTCTTCCCTCTCTCTCTCTCTCTCTCTCTCTCTCTCTCTCTGGCCACCTACTAGAAGTTCATGAAGGAAAGACAATCACCCCTGTCCCTGAGCACAGGGTGTGGTACGTCGGTGCTCCATGTCGCGATTTGCTTATATGACCATACATTGCAACTTGTGAGCTGTGTTGGGATTTCCACAAAGAGGAGAGGATGATGCATTTTAGTAGAGACAAACATTTCCCTCCGTTATGAAACCAAGGTTATCAATCCAGTATGAGAGAACCAAGCAACACTATGTAGATAGCACCTGCACACAAACAACAATTACTTGCAACCCAACGCGTAGAGGGGTTGTCAATCCCTCAACGATTATGAGCAAGATTAAATTGTATAGGTTTTGATAGAAGATATAACTAAAATAAAAATAAAATAAAATTGAAGCAAGGTATTTTTGGTTTTAATATATGAAAAAATAGACCCGGGGGCATAGTTTTCACTAGAGGCTTCTCTCGAGAAATTTACATACGGCGGGTAAAAAAATTACTGTTGGGCAATTGACAGAAAAGCAAATAATTATGACGATATCCAAGGAAATTATCATGTATATAGGCATCACGTCCAAGATTAGTAGACCGACTTCTGTCTGCATCTACTACTATTACTCCACACATCGACCGCTATCCAACATGCATCTAGTGTATTAAGTTCATGAAAAAATGGAGTAATAATTTAAGCCCCATATTTTTACCCTTAATAGCAATGATACATACGTGTCATGTCCCTTTCTGTCAGTGGTATTGAGCACCGCAAGATCAAACCTATTACCTATCACCTCTTCCCATGGCAAGATAAATCAATCTAGTTGGCCAAACCAAACCAATAAATTGGAGAAAGAAATATGAAGCTATAATAATCATGCATGAAAGAGTTCAGAGAAAACCCAAATAATATTCATGGATAGATCTGATCAAAAACTCACAATTCATTGGATCCCAACAAACACACCGCAAAAAGTCATTACATTAAATAGATCTCCAAGAACACCGAGGAGTACATTGTATTGAAGATCAAAAAGAGAGAAGAAGCCATCTAGCTACTAACTACGGACCCGTAGGTCTGTGGTAAACTACTCACGCATCATCGGAGGGGCATCAAGGATGATGAAGAACCCCTCCGTGGTTTTGGAACTTGCGGCGGTGGAAAAACTATGTCGTGGACTCCCCTAAGGGTTTTGGGATTTTAGAGTATTTATAGAGGCAGAGGTAGGTCAAACGGAGGGCTGTGGTCCCCACTACCCACCAAGGCACGCTAGAGGCCCCTGGTGCGCCTTGGTGCCTAGCGAGCCACTCATCCATCTTTTGTGGCCTCCAAAAGCTTCCAGGGTCTCTTATCACCAGAAAAAAATCTCCAAAAAGTTTTGTGGCATTTGGACTTCGTTTGGTACTGATATTCTACAAAGTAAAGAACACGCAAAAAAACAACTGGCATTGGGCACTAAGTTAGTAGGTTAGTCCAAAAAAATGATATAAAGTTGCTTGTAAATGTATTTAAAACATCCAAGATTGATAATATAATAGCATGGAAGAATAAAAATATATAGATACGTTGGAGACATATAAAGGAACCCCAAGCTTAATTCCAGCTCGTCCTCGAGTAGGTAAATGACAAAAACAGAACTTTTGATGTGGAATGCTACCTAACATATTCATCATATATTATTTTCTTCGTACCATGGACATTTGGACTTGAATGATTCAAAGCAATAGTCTATAATTTGACATGGAAACATCAATACTCAAGCATATTAACAACTATGTCTTTCAAAATATCAACGCTAAAGAAAGTTATCCCTAGCCCATTATGCTCAATCATTGATCCATTCATGAAACACACTCAGATATTAACTACATCCAATACACAAGTATGACAATAGTGTTCTCTAGTTGCTGCTTTATAAGAGAAGATGGAGGCTCAAAAAATTTGCATAAAAGTAAATAGTTAGGCCCTTCACAGATGGAAGCAGAGATTTGTAGAGGTGCCAGAGCTCATAGCTTAAATTGAGAGATAAAATTGTTTTGAAAGGCATGCTTTTCCTGTCAACATAAACGACCGAGAATTCCCAATATCATAAATGCTAGACAAATTATAGGCAGTTCCCAAAGAAAAAAGTAAAGTTTATTTCCTTTCCACCATTCTTTCACAATACATGGCTAGTCGTATCCACGGGTGCCTTCCATACCAACACTTTCCAGGGATTTATTATCATAGTATTTTTTTTCATTCGGGGACTAGGCATCCCTATTACTGGCCACACTCTCATGCAATGACAAGTGAATAAACACTCATCGTGAGAATAAAATACCTACCATGGAAAATATTGGCCACCCCCTGCCGCTTCATGAGCGGCATAGGTACACAAAACAGAAATTCATTTTGAAAATTAGAGTTGGCACATACAAACTTACTTGGAACGACATGGAACTGCCGCACATAGGTAGGTATGGTGGACTCATTTAGCACAACTTTGGGTAGAAGGAATTGGATGCACAAGCAATATTCCCGCTTAGTACAAGGGAAGGCTAGCAAATAGATTGAGAAGCAACCAACCAAAATACAAAAATGGTCATAAACGAGCATTCACTATAGGAATCAGCTCCATGGCAGACAACAAAGGTCTTTGCCGTCAGCCGCGGACGGCAAGCATGCCCAGCACAATAAGTTACGGTAATGAGCTTCTTTGCCGTCTGTTTTCTCGCAGCGGATGGCAAAGACGTTTGCCGTCAGCTGGCAGACGGCAAAGCACAGACGTTAGTCACGTTATGTGGCTAACGGGAGGCTTTGTCGTCTGCCAGCTGATGGCAAACATGCCCTCCCCTTTGCCATGTGCCATTTGACGCTAGTAGACACGTCACTCCTCCCCGCTCTTTGCCATCTGCCACCAACGGCAAACCACCCCAGCCTTTGCCGTCTGCCACAAACGGCAAAGTGACCAAATGGGTTAGCTCCCAAGTTGCACATGCTGCTGCCACGTGGCCACTTTGCCATCTGTGGCAGACGGCAAAGAGCCTGCATTGCCTCTTTTTATTCTGTTTTTCTTATATCCAAGCATTTTCATAGCAAAATATATGATATATATATATATTTCACAGGGCAAGTTTCACAACAAACATATGAGATATCCAACACATAAGTTGCATCCATACATACATAGTTCCATCCATACATACATAGTCCCGTCCAGACATATTACAATAGTTTCATCCATATAGCAAGTTCCACATTGTTCATCGATACAAAATCAAAACAGAAAAGAAAAACAAGCACTCCATCAATGCAAGCTTCCGTGAAGTGAATGAAATCTTCAAAATGGGAAATAAGAAAGTTAGAAGAAGAAGACTAGAAGAATAAGAAGAAGAAAATGAAGAAGAAGAAGTATATGGCATTTATGAGCTAACTTAGATAAAATGGATCATTTATGAGCTAACTTAGGTAAAATGGATCATTTTGGAGCTAACTTAGGTAAAATAGTTCATTTTGGAGGTAACCTAGGTTTATGCCATTTTTGAGTTAACTAAGCATATTATGCCATTTTTGACATAAGTAAGCTAAGTATAGGTCATTATTGAGCTAACCTAGCTAACTAAGCATATTAGAGCTAACTTAAGCTAACTTAGGTCATTTTGGAGCTAACTTAGGTAAAATGGATAATCTTGGAGCTATGATGACCCACAAGTATAGGGGATCTATCGTAGTCCTTTCGACAAGTAAGAATGTCGAACCCAACGAGGAGCAGAAGGAAATGATAAGCGGTTTTCAGCAAGGTATTCTCTGCAAGCACTGAAATTATCAGTAACAGATAGTTTTGTGATAAGGTAATTTGTAACGGGTAAAAAGTAACAAGTGTAAATAAAGTGCAGCAAGATGGCCCAATCCTTTTTGTAGCAAAGGACAAGCCTGGAAAAACTCTTATATAGAGAAAAGCGCTCCCGAGGACAAATGGGAATTATCGTCAAGCTAGTTTTCATCACGTTCATATGATTCACGTTCGGTACTTTGATAATTTGATATGTGGGTGGACCGGTGCTTGGGTGCTGTCCTTACTTGGACAAGCATCCCACTTATGATTAACTCCTATTGCAAGCATCCGCAACTACAAAAGAAGTATTAAGGCAAACCTAACCATAGCATGAAACCTATGGATCCAAATCAGCCCCTTACGAAGCAACGCATAAACTAGGGTTTAAGCTTCTGTCACTCTAGCAACCCATCATCTACTTACTACTTCCCAATGCCTTCCTCTAGACCCAAACAATGGTGGAGTGTCATGTAGTCGATGTTCACATAACACCACTAGAGGAAAGACAACATACATCTCATCAAAATATCGAATGAATACCAAATTCACATGACTACTTATAGCAAGACTTCTCCCATATCCTCAGGAACAAACGTAACTACTCAGAAATCATATTCATGTTCATAATCAGAGGGGTATTAATATGCATATAGGATCTGAACATATGATCTTCCACCAAATAAACCAACTAGCATCAACTACAAGGAGTAATCAACACTACTAGCAACCCACAGGTACCAATCTGAGGCTTTGGAACAAAGATTGGATACAAGAGATGAACTAGGGTTTGAGAGGAGATGGTGCTGGTGAAGATGTTGATGAAGATTGACCCCCTCCCGATGAGAGGATCGTTGGTGATGACGATGGCGATGATTTCCCCCTCCCGGAGGGAAGTTTCTCCGGGAGAACAGCTCCGCCAGAGCCCTGGATTGGTTCCGCCAAGGTTCCGCCTCGTGGCGGCGGAGCTTCTTCCCGAAAGCTTGCTTCTGATTTTTTTCAGGGTAAAAGACCTCATATAGCAGAAGATGGGCACCGGAGGCCTGCCAGGGGGCCCACGAGGCAGGGGGCGCGCCCAGGGGGGTAGGGCGCGCCCCCACCCTCGTGGCCAGGGTGTGGGCCCCCTCTGGTATTTTCTTCGCTCAGTATTTTTTATTATTTCCAAAAATGACTTCCGCGGAGTTTCAGGACTTTTGGAGCTGTGCAGAATAGGTCTCTAATATTTGCTCCTCTTCCAGCCTAGAATTCCAGATGCCGGCATTCTCCCTCTTCATGCAAACCTTGTAAAATAAGAGAGAATAGGCATAAATAATGTGACATAATGTGTATTAACAACCCATAATGCAATAAATATCGATATAAAAGCATGATGCAAAATGTACGTATCAACTCCCCCAAGCTTAGACCTCGCTTGTCCTCAAGCGGAAGCCGATAATGATAAATATGTCCACATGTTTAGAGATAGAGGTGTCGATAAAATAAAATACGGACATGCGGGTATCATGATCATTCTTATAACAGCAACATATATGGATATCGTCATATGATTTCTTATGCTCAAGTAATAATCTATTCACAACATCAAGTATGAATCAGAAACTTCATTGAGAAGCAACAAACTATAATCTCAGTCGTTGAGGCAATTGCAATTTATCATAACATCAGAAAGATTCAATATAAGAGCTTTTCAGCAAGTCCACATACTCAACTATCATTTAGTCTTTCACAATTGCTAACGCTCACGCAATACTTGTGGTTACGGAGTTTTAGTTGGACACAGAGAAAGATAGGGGCTTATAGTTTTGCCTCCCAACCTTTTACCTCAAGGGTAATGTCAACAATAATAGTTCATGCTAACTTACATCCAATTGGATATATATATATATCAGGATCTTTCCAACACAATGTGATTGCCAAAGGATAAAATGTGAAAAGGAAAGGTGAAGATCACCATGACTCTTGCATAAGTAAAAGTAAAAGATAGGCCCTTCGCAGAGGGAAGCAGAGGTTGCCATGCGCTTTCATGGTTGGATGCACGAAATCTTAATGCAAAAGAACGTCACTTTATATTGCCACTTGTGATATGGACCTTTATTATGCAGTCCCTCGCTTTTATTTCTTCCACTTCACAAGATCGTATAAAGCTTATTTTCTCCACACTAATAAATCATACATATTTAGAGAGCAATTTTTATTGCTTGTACCGATGACAACTTACTTGAAGGATCTTACTCAATCCATAGGTAGATATGGTGGACACTCATGGAAAAACTGGTTTTGAGGGTATTCGGAAGCACAAGTAGCATCTCTACTTGGTGCAAAGAATTGGCTAGCATGAGAGGGAAAGGCAAGCTCAACATGTTGGATGATCCATGACAATATACTTTATTTCAGATATAAGAAAACATAACCCATTACGTTGTCTTCCTTGTCCAACATCAACTCTTTGGCATATCATATTTTAATGAGTGCTCACAATCATAAAAGATGTCCAAGATAGTATATTTATATGTGGAACCTCTCTTTCTTTATTACTTCCTATTAATTGCAACAATGACCAAAACTATGCTTGTCAACTCTCAACAACTTTTAATCATCATACTCTTTATATGTGAAGTCATTACTCTCCATAAGATCAATATGATCTCTTTATTTATTTTATACTTTCTTTTTCTTTTATTCCCTCAAGATCATAGCAAAATAATCAAGCCCTTGACTCAACACTAATCTTTATTATATATAGCTCACGGACTCGATTACATAGAAGGGATCATAAGGAAAAACTCAAAACTAAATCATACTAAAACTTTATTCTACTAGATCAAGATATTACTAAAAGGATCAAACTAAGAAAACGGTAAAGATAGGAGTGTGATGGTGATACGATACCGGGGCACCTCCCCCAAGCTTGGCAGTTGCCAAGGGGAGTGCCCATACCCATGTGATTATATATCTTTCTTCCGGGGTGGTGATGTGATATTCCTGGCTATGATACCCCTTAGGATACGATTCTCGTCCTCGAGCTTGTTGACTTGCCGCTTAAGATCCATTATTTCCTTACGGAGCTTACCCGTGACGGTTAAAGCTCCTTGCACCCATGGATGCCGCATAGCTGCGGGAGAACAAGTAACACTCCTTTTCATATTTTCATAAGAGATAAATTTAACATTGGAAGGGATGACCGAGTTTGGGATAGCTGAGCTCTGTAGTTCCCCCATCGTGAATCCTGCCCGGAAACGAGAAGTAACTTCTTGATCCTCCTCCATGGCATCTATCCTTTTCAAATCAGCTTCCATCTCTTCCTCCGTTGAGGGCCCAAAGTGATAAGCATCGTTGTTTGCCCCTGGACCTGGTGTCGGATGGGACACCCGACTCTCCCCGACTGACTCTTGAGAAGACATCTTGCTCTAATCCGCGGCAGAAACAACTCGAAACAAAAATAGAGGATATTTGCGTGGTACGGTGGTCAAAACCTTTGGAGATTATATAATGAATTTTTACCGACCAAAAGAAGTATCGTGCTAGAAAACGGAGTCCGGAGAGCACACGAGGTGCCCACGAGGTAGGGGGCGCGCCCAGGGGGGTAGGGCGCGCCTCCCACCCTCGTGGAAGCCTCGTGTCCTTCCCGGACTACTTCTTATTTTCCTATTTTCTTAAATATTCCAAAACGGAGAAAAATTGCCATTAGAACTGTTTTGGAGTCGGTTTACTTACCGTACCACGTACCTATTCCTTTTCGGAGTCTGAAACGTTCTGGAAAGTGTCTCTTATGTATTCCTTCGGGGTTACGGTTTCAATAATATTGGTTTCAACATTTATGGGATTACCTGAGATATAATGTTTGATTCTTTGACCGTTCACCACCTTTGTATTTGTGCCTTCGAAGTTATTGATTTTTATGGCACCGGAACGATAGGCCTCCTCTATAACGTAAGGACCTTCCCATTTAGATAGAAGTTTTCCTGCAAAAAATCTTAAACGAGAGTTGAATAGCAACACATAATCACCTACATTAAACTCACACTTTTGTATCCTTTTGTCATGCCATCTTTTAACTTTTTCTTTAAACAATTTGGCATTCTCATAGGCTTGGGTTCTCCATTCATCAAGTGAGCTAATGTCAGATAACCTCTTCCCACCGGCAAGTTTGAAATCATAATTGAGCTCTTTAATGGCCCAATATGCCTTATGTTCTAGTTCGAGAGGTAAGTGACATGCTTTTTCGTAAACCATTTTATACGGGGACATACCCATAGGATTTTATATGCAGTTCTATAGGCCCATAATGCATCATCAAGTTCTTGGACCAATTCTTTCTAGATCTATTAACGGTCTTTTGCAAAATTAATTTGAGCTCTCTATTACTCAATTCTACTTGACCACTAGACTGCGGGTGATACGGAGATGCAATTCTATGATTAACATCATACTTAGCAAGCATTTTACGAAAGGCACCATGAATAAAATGTGAACCACCATCAGTCATTAAATATCTAGGGACTCCAAACCTCGGAAAAGTAACTTCTTTAAGCATCTTAATAGATGTGTTATGATCAGCACTACTAGTTGGGATAGCTTCTACCCACTTAGTAACGTAATCAACAGCAACTAAAATATGTGTATACCCATTAGAGGAAGGAAACGATCCCATGTAATCAAAGCCCCAAACATCAAATGGTTCAATAACAAGTGAATAATTCATAGGCATTTCTTGACGTCTACTAATATTACCAATTCTTTGACATTCATCACAAGATAAGACAAACTTACGAGCATCCTTGAAGGGAGTAGGCCAATAAAAACCGGATTGCGATACCTTATGTGCAGTTCTATCTCCAGCGTGGTGTCCTCCATAAGCCTCGGAGTGACACTTGCGTAGGATCTGTTCCTGTTCATGCTCAGGTATACAACGTCTAATAACACCATCTACTCCTTCTTTATAAAGATGAGGGTCATCCCAGAAGTAATGTCTTAAATCATAGAAAACCCTCTTCTTTTGCTGGTATGTGAAACTCGGTGGTATAAATTTAGCAACAATGTAACTAGCATAATCAGCATACCATGGAGCAGTACGAGAAGCATTTATGACAGCTAATTGTTCATCAGGAAAGCTATCATCAATAGGTAGTGGGTCATCAAGAACATTCTCTAACCTAGACAAGTTGTCTGCAACGGGGTTCTCAGCTCCCTTTCTATCAATAATATGTAAATCAAATTCTTGTAGCAAGAGAACCCATCTAATAAGTCTAGGTTTAACATCTTTCTTTTCCATAAGGTATTTAATAGCAGCATAATCAATGTGAATAGTTACTTTAGAATCAACAATATAAGGTCTGAACTTATCACAAGCAAAAACAACTGCTACAAATTCTTTTTCAGTAGTAGCATAATTTCTCTGGGCATTGTCTAGAGTTTTACTAGCATATTGAATAACATTTAATTTTTTATCAACTCTTTGCCCTAGAACAGCACCTACAGCATAATCACTAGCATCACACATAATTTCAAAAGGTAAATTCCAATCAGGAGGCTGAACAATAGGTGCAAAAATCAAAGCTTTCTTAAGTATTTCAAATGCTTCTACACAATCATCATCAAAGACAAAAGGTATATCTTTTTGTAATAAATTAGTTAGAGGCCGAGAAATTTTTGAGAAGTCCTTAATGAACCTCCTATAAAAACTGGCATGACCAAGAAAACTTCTTATACCTTTGATGTCCTTAGGACACGGCATCTTTTCAATAGCATCAACTTTAGCTTTATCAACTTCAATACCTCTTTCAGAAATTTTATGTCCCAAGACAATGCCTTCATTAACCATAAAGTGGCATTTCTCCCAATTCAAGACAAGATTAGTTTCTTCACATCTCTGCAAAACTCGATCAAGGTTGCTCAAGGAATCATCAAAAGAGGACCCATAAACAGAGAAATCATCCATGAAAACCTCGCAAATCTTTTCACAAAAGTCAGAGAATATAGCCATCATGCATCTTTGAAAGGTAGCAGGTGCATTACATAAACCAAAAGGCATACGTCTATTAGCAAAAGTACCGAAAGGACAAGTAAAAGGGGTCTTTTCTTGATCCTCAGCTGACACAGGTATTTGAGAGAAACCAGAATAACCATCTAGAAAGCAAAAATGTGTATGTTTAGATAGTCTTTCTAGCATTTGATCAATAAAAGGCAAAGGGTAATGATCTTTTTAGTAGCTTTATTTAATTTTCGGAAATCAATTACCATACTATAACCTGTAACAATTCTTTGTGGGATCAATTCATCTTTATCATTAGGAACAACAGTAATACCTCCCTTCTTGAGGACACAATGGACAAAACTTACCCACCGAGTATCAGCAATGGGATAGATTATACCTGCCTCTAGGAGCTTTAATATTTCCTTTCTTACCACTTCTTTCATCTTAGGATTTAGCCGTCGTTGGTGATCAATAACTGGTTTGGCGTCTTTCTCCAAATTTATTTTGTGTTGACATAGAGTGGGACTAATGCCCTTAAGATCATCAAGAGTATATCCAATAGCAACACGGTGCTTCTTCAGAGTTTTCAATAATTTCTCTTCCTCCTTCTCTGAAAGGTTAGCACTAATAATAACATGATATATCTTCTTTTCATCAAGATAAGCATATTTAAGAGTATCAGGTAATGGTTTAAGCTCAAACACGGGATCACCCTTGGGTGGAGGAGAATCCCCTAGGATTTCAACAGGCAAGTTGTGTTTCAGAATAGGTCCCTGTTTAAACAATACTTCATCTATTTCCCTTCTTTCATTGATGAACATATCATTTTCATGGTCGAGCAAATACTGTTCTAAAGGATCATTAGGAGGCACGGCAATAGAAGCAAGACCAATAATTTCATCTTTACTAGGCAATTCCTCATCACGGTGTTGTCTACTAAATTTAGCAAAATTAAACTCATGAGACATATCACCCGAACCAATAGTAACAACATCTTTTTCGCAGTCTATCCTAGCATTAACAGTGTTCAAGAAGGGTCTACCAAATATTGGGACAAATCCTATCTTGTGGGGAACCAAGAACAAGAAAATCAGTAGGATATTTAACCTTCCCACATAGGACTTCAACATCTCTAACAATCCCAATCGGTGAAATAGTATCTCTATTGGCAAGCTTAATGGTAACATCAATTTCTTCTATTTCAGCAGGTGCAATATCATGCATAATTTCTTTGTATAAGGAATGAGGTATTGCACTAGCACTAGCACCCATATCGCACAAGCCATGATAACAATGATCTCCTATTTTAACAGAAATAACAGGCATGCCTACCACAGGTCTATGTTTATCTTTAGCACAAGGTTTAGCAATTCTAGCAGTCTCATTACAGAAGTAAATAACATGCCCATCGATGTTATTAGCCAATAGATCTTTAACCATAGCAATTCTAGGTTCAACTTTGACCTGCTCAGGGGGTTTGTGTGTCCTAATATTACTTTTGTTGAGTACAGTTGAAGCTTTAGCATGATCCTTTAGTCTAACAGGGAAAGGTGGTTTCTCAACATAAGCAGTAGGAACAATAGGATCATTATAAGTGATAGTCTTTTCTTCAACTTTAATAGGTGCAACTACTTTTAATTCAATGGGAGGATTATATTTAAACCACTTCTCCTTAGGGAGATCAACATGAGTAGCAAATGATTCACAGAAAGAAGCTACTATCTCAGAGTCGAGTCCATATTTAGTACTAAACTTACGGAAAGCATCGGTATCCATAAAAGATTTAACACAATCAAACTTAGGTGTTATACCTGACTCCTTACCTTCGTCAAGATCCCAATCTTCAGAGTTGCATTTAATTCTCTCGAATAAATCCCATCTGAATTCAATAGTCTTCATCATAAAAGAACCAGTACAAGAAGTACCGAGCATGGAGCGATAGTTGTCAGAAAGCCGAGCATAAAAGTTTTGAATAATCATTTCTCTTGAGAGGTCATGATTGGGGCATGAATATAACATTGACTCAAGCCTCACCCAAGCTTGAGCGATGCTTTCTCCTTCATGAGGCCAAAAATTATATATATATATATATATATATATATATATATATATATATATATATATATATATATATATATATATATAATTACGATCACGATGAACGAGATGCATAGGATAAAACTTCTGATGAAATTCCAATTTCAATCTTTTGTAGTTCCATGATCTCATATCATCACATAGCCTATACCATGTCAATGCCTATACCTTCAAAGATAAAGGGAAGGCCTTCTTCTTGATAACATCATCAGGCATACCTGCAAGCTTAAATAACCCACAAACTTCATCCACATAGATTAAGTGTAAATCGGGATGCAATGTTCCATCTCCTGCAAAAGGATTAGCTAGCAGTTTCTCTATCATACCCGAAGGAATTTCAAAGTAAACATTTTCAGTAGGTTCAGTAGGTTGAGGAGCAACTATTTCCTCTACTGGTCGGGGTGAAGATACCCCGAACAAGCCCCTCAAAGGATTACTTTCCATAGTAAAAAGTGACACTAAATTTCAGCACACTATATAAATTTTCCTTACCAAATTCCACCTACCAAAGGCACTTCACTCCCCGGCAACGGCGCCAGAAAAGAGTCTTGATGACCCACAAGTATAGGGGATCCATCGTATTCCTTTTGCTAAGTAAGAGTGTCGAACCCAACGAGGAGCAGAAGGAAATGATAAGCGGTTTTCAGCAAGGTCTGCAAGCACTGAACTTATCGGTAACATATAGTTTTGTGATAAGGTAATTTGTAACGGGTAACAAGTAACAAGTAACAAGTGTAAATAAAGTGCAGCAAGATGGCCCAATCCTTTATGTAGCATAGGACAAGCCTGGAATAACTCTTATATAGAGAAAAGCGCTCCCGAGGACACATGGGAATTATCGTCAAGCTAGTTTTCATCACGTTCATATGATTCGCATTCGGTACTTTGATAATTTGATATGTGGGTGGACCGGTGCTTGGGTGCTGTCCTTACTTGGACAAGCATCCCACTTATGATTAACTGCTATTGCAAGCATCCGCAACTACAAAAGAAGTATTAAGGTAAACCTAACCATAGCATGAAACATATGGATCCAAATCAGCCCCTTACGAAGCAATGCATAAACTAGGGTTTAAGCTTCTGTCACTCTAGCAACCCATCATCTACTTATTACTTCCCAATGCCTTCCTCTAGGCCCAAACAATGGTGAAGTGTCATGTAGTCTACGTTCACATAACACCACTAGAGGAAAGACAACATACATCTCATCAAAATATCGAACGAATACCAAATTCACATGACTACTTATAGCAAGACTTCTCCCATGTCCTCAGGAACAAACATAACTACTCACAAATCATATTCATGTTCATAATCAGAGGGGTATTAATATGCATATAGGATCTGAACATATGATCTTCCACCAAATAAACCAACTAGCATCAACTACAAGGAGTAATCAACACTACTAGCAACCCACAGGTACCAATCTGAGGCTTTGGAACAAAGATTGGATACAAGGGATGAACTAGGGTTTGAGAGGAGATGGTGCTGGTGAAGATGTTGATGAAGATTGACCCCCTCCCGATGAGAGGATCGTTGGTGATGACGATGGCGATGATTTCCCCCTCCCGAAGGGAAGTTTCCCCAGCAGAACAGCTCCGCCGGAGCCCTAGATTGGTTTCGCCAATGTTCCGCCTCGTGGCGGCGGAATTTCTTCCCAGAAGCTTGCTTTTGATTTTTTTTCAGGGTAAAAGACCTCAGATAGCAGAAGATGGGCACCGGAGGCCTGCCAGGGGGCCCACGAGGCAGGGGGCGCGCCCAGGGGGGTAGGGCACGCCCCCACCCTCATGGCCAGGGTGTGGGCCCCCTCTGGTATTTTCTTCGCTCAGTATTATTTATTATTTCCAAAAATGACTTCCGTGGAGTTTCAGGACTTTTGGAGTTGTGTAGAATAGGTCTGTAATATTTGCTCCTCTTCTAGCCCAGAATTCCAGCTGCCGGCATTCTCCCTCTTCATGCAAACCTTGTAAAATAAGAGAGAATAGGCATAAATATTGTGAAATGATGTGTAATAACAGCCCACAATGCAATAAATATCGATATAAAAGCATGATGCAAAATGGACGTATCAAGCTAACTTAGGTAAAATGGTTCATTTTGGAGGTAACCTAGGTAATTATGCCATTTTTTAATCAACTAAGCATATTATGCCATTTTTGACATAAGTAAGCTAAGTATAGGTCATTGATACGTCTCCAACGTATCTATAATTTTTATTGTTCCATGCTATTATATTATCTATCTTGGATGTTTTATATGCATTTATATGCTATGTTATATGATTTTTGGGACTAACCTATTAACCTAGAGCCCAGTGCCAGTTTCTGTTTTTTCCTTGTTTTTTGAGTTTCGCAAGCAAGGAATATCAAACGGAGTCCAATTGACCTGAAACTTTACGACGATTGTCTTTGGACCAAAAGAAGCCCACGGAGTACCGGAGATGCACCAGAGGAGTCCCGAGGCCCCCACAAGGGTGGAGGGCGCCCCCACCCCCCTAGGGCACGCCCTCCGACCTTGTGGGCCCCTCGTGGACTCCCCTGACTTGTTCTCAATGCCAACACCTCTTATATATCCCCAAACCTCCAGAACAGAACCTAGATCGGGAGTTCTGCCGCCGCAAGCCTCTGTAGCCACCAAAAACCAATAAGGACCCTGTTCCGACACCGTGCCGGAGGGGGGAATCGTCACTGGTGGCCACCTTCATCATCCCGGCACTCTCAATGACGAGGAGGGAGTAGTTCACCCTCGGGGCTGAGGGTATGTACCGGTAGCTATGTGTGTGATCTCTCTCTCGTGTTCTTGATTTGGCACGATCTTGGTACCGCAAGCTTTGCTATTATAGTTGGATCTTATGATGTTTCTCCCCCTCTTCCTTCTTGTAATGGATTGAGTTTTCCCTTTGAAGTTATCTTATCAGATTGAGTCTTTAAGGATTTGAGAACACTTGATGTATGTCTTGCATGTGCTTATCTGTGGTAACAATGGGATATTCACGTGATCTACTTGATGTATGTTTTGGTGATCAACTTGCGGGTTTTGTGACCTTGTGAACTTATGCATAGGGGTTGGCACACGTTTTCGTCTTGACTCTTCGGTAGAAACTTTGGGGCACTCTTTGAAGTTCTTTGTGTTGGTTTGAATAGATGAATCTGAGATTGTGTGATGCATATCGTACAATCAAACCCGCGGATACTTGTGGTGACATTGGAGTATCTAGGTGACATTAGGGTTTTGGTTGATGTGTGTATTAAGGTGTTATTTTAGTACGAACCCTGGGGTTGTTTGTGACACTTATAGGAATAGCCCAATAGATCGATCAGAAAGAATAACTTTGAGGTGGTCTCTTCATTTGTTCTCCGCTATTAGTAACTTTGGAGTGAATCTTCGTTGCATGTTGAGGGATTGTTATATGATCTAATTATGTTAATTATCATTGTTGAGAGAACTTGCACTAGTCAAATTATGAACCCTAGGCCTTGTTTCAAAGCATTGCAATACCGTTTTCGCTCACTTTTACTATTAGTTACCTTGTTGTTTTTATATTTTCAAATTACAAAAACCTATATCTACTATCCATATTGCACTTGTATCACCATCCCTTCGCCGAACTTGTGCACCTATACAATTTACCATTGTATCGGGTGCGTTGGGGACACAAGAGACTCTTTGTTATTTGGTTGCAGGGTTGTTTGAGAGAGACCATCTTCATCCTATGCCTCCCACATATTGATAAACATTAGGTCATCCACTTGAGGGAAATTTGTTGCTGTCCTACAAAACTCTGCACTTGGAGGCCGAACAACGTCTACAAGGATAAAGTTGCGTAGTAGACATTAGTCATTATTGAGCTAACTTAGGTTATTTTGGAGCTAACTTAGGTAAAATGGATCATTTTTGAGCTAACTTAGGTAAAATGGTTCATTTTGGAGGTAACCTAGGTAATTATGCCATTTTTGAGTTAACTAATCATATTATACCATTTTTGACATAAGTAAGGTAAGTATAGGTCATTATTGAGCTAACCTAGGTAACTAAGCATATTAGAGCTAACTTAGCATATTAGAGCTAACTTAGATCTAATTTAGGTCATTTTGGAGCTAACTTAGGGAAAATGGATCATTTTGGAGCTAACTTAGGTAAAATGGTTCTTTTTGGAGGCAGCCTAGGTAATTATGCCATTTTGACATAAGCTAAGTATAGGTCATTGTTGAGCTAACCTAGGTAACTAAGCATATTAGAGCTAACTTAGCATATTAGAGGTAACTTAGGTCATTTTGGAGCTAACTTAGGTAAAATGGATCATTTTGGAGCTAACCTACGTAATTATGCCATTTTCGACAAAAGTAAGGTAAGTATAGGTCATTATTGAGCTAACCTAGGTAACTAAGCATATTAGAGCTAACTTAGCATATTAGATCTAACGTAGGTCATTATGGTAAGCATATTGGAGGAAATAAAGCTAAGTCTAGGTCATTATGCATTTGTTAAGCAAAACACTAGAGAAAACTTACCCTCATCACGAAGGTGAAGCACTGGGGTTGCTCGTGCCGGTACCACCTGGAGAAGGATCGTGAGATGCTTGTCTGGAGTTACGTTGCACTAAAGATCATTTGCAATGTCTCATTAGCATGATGACACTCAAATGTTAAGACTAGTAACTATTGACCATTCAAATGAAACTCACATGGTCCCCGGAGCAATGACTGGCATCGGCGGAGGGGTCTGGCCGGTCTTTTCGCACACAGACTGCACATTTGGTTTTGATGAGTCAGTCATACTAGTTAGTAATGAAACGAACATTAAGTGCATGATTTGGCTAATATGCAGAAGAAACTGACCACAAGGAGCTCGTACATGGCCCGGTTATGCATATCATTCCGTGTACTCTCCTCCTCAAACATCCTAGCCGTCCTCTCCTCCAACTCCCACTCCTTCTCCGCCACCTGTCGGTCCCTCTCCGCCAGAAGCGCCTGGGTTCTATCTCTCTCTCTCTCTCTTTGAAGAGCAGCTTGCAACACCACTCCTCATTAGCATTGTAATCATCGATGGCCGCACACACAATGTAATGGAGGAAAGATAGCTAAGTCCGTATAACTAACCTCGAAGGCGAGCTCGACTAGCCGTTGACGAGGCCTTATCTCAGGAGCAAAGGTCGACTGGCTCCCCTTGATATCTGAGAGAGTGCGAGGACAACATATAAGTCCATCTCCAATGACTATCGAGCCATGGGACCTCCTGTCATCAGATATCATCACCAGCTCTGGATCAATGGGACCCTAGCTCGGGTTAATGTCCTCCCCTTTCCTCGACTTCCCCTGATCTCTGTACCTCACGAGCTTGTTGTGGGAGGAGGTGTTGGTGAACTTCTTTGGATGATCGAGGTCAGATGCAGAGAATGCCTTGACCTTCTTGTACGAGGTAGTATGGGCCATGGCATAGTGATCGATCTGAAAGAATAACTTTGACGTGGTTTCGTACCCTACAATAATATCTTCATTTGTTCTCCGCTATTAGTGACTTTGGAGTGACTCTTTGTTGCACGTTGAGGGATTGTTATATGATCTAATTATGTTATCAATGTTGAGAGAACTTGCACTAGTTAAAGTATGAACCCTAGGCCTTGTTTCGAAGCATTGCAATACCGTTTCACTCACTTTTTCTATTAGGCACCTTGCTTTTTTTATATTTTCAGATTACAAAAACCTATATCTACTATCCATATTGCAGTTCTATCACTGTCTCTTTGCCGAACTAGTGCATCTATACAATTTACCATTGTATTGGGTGTGTTGGGGACACAAGAGACTCTTTGTTATTTGGTTGCAGGGTTGTTTGAGAGAGACCATCTTCATCCTACGCCTCCCACGGATTGATAAACCTTAGGTCTTCCACTTGAGGGAAATTTTCTGCTGTCCTACAAGCTCTTGGAGGCCCAACAACGTCTACAAGGATAAAGTTGCGTAGTAGACATCAAGCTCTTTTCTGGTGCCGTTGCCGGGGAGGCTAGATAAGCGGCACTAACACCCCATCAACTAAGCTCTTTTCTTGCGCTGTTGCTGGGGAGGTTAGTACTTGAAGGTATATCTTTAGATCTTGCAATCGAATCTTTTAGTTTCTTGTTTTATCACTAGTTTAGTATATAAAAGAAAATTTTAAAAAATGGAATTGAGGTTGCCTCATATGCTTCATCTTTTTAATGTCTTTCATGAAAATAAGGATTCCGATAATTGTGCCAAAGTGTTAGAAGAAGAATGCATTAAATTTTTTGGCATAAAATCTTTGTATGATGAGCATGATTGCAATGTTGTTAGTATGAATTCCTTGAATATCCATGATGCTAATGATATGCAAATCCACAAGCTTGAGGATTCTATATTTGATGAAGATGATATTTTTTGTCCCCCAAGTTTTGATGAGACAATTCACTATGATGAAAGAATGCCTCCTATCTATGATTATTATTGTGATGACATTTATGCTATAAAGAATAACGATAACCATGAAACTTGTCATCTTGATTTCTATTTTCAATCCCATGATAGTTATTTTGTTGAATTTGCTCCCACTATTCCGAATGAGAAGAATTTTACTTATGTGGAGAGTAGTAAGTTTTCCATGCTTATGAATCATGAAAAGAATGCTTTGTGTGATGGTTATATTGTTGAATTCATTCATGATGCTACTAAAAATTATTATGAGAGAGGAACATGTGCTTTTACATATTGCAATAATATCAAGTTTCCTCTCTATGTGTTGAAAATCTTGAAGTTATGCTTGTTTTACCTTCCTATGCAGGTTGATTCTTGTTCCCATAAGTTGTTTGCTCACAAAATCCCTATGCATAGGAAATGGGTTAGACTTAAATGTGCTAGTCGTATTCTTCATGATGCTCCCATTATGTTTTAATTCCTATCTCTTATGTGGGCATCATTGAAATCATCATGCCTAGATAGAAAGGCATTAAAGAAAAGCGCTTGTTGGGGGGACAACCCAACATTTACCCCTACTATTTTTGCATGTTCACATGATTATGCTACTGTAGTAATCATGTTTTATAGCTTTTGTTTCAATAAAGTGCCAAGTAAGACCTTTGGGATGATTTACGGTGATAGTTGATTTGATCTTGCTGAAAAACAGAAACTTTTGTGCTCAGGAAAACAATTCTCATTTTTAGCAGAAGCGTGATAAAATATTGATTCTTTTTTAGAAGATTAACAAACAAATTGCCTAGGACTTCCTAATTTCTGAGGATAATTGCAGTTACAGAAGTATTCGAGAGTTACAGATTACTACAGACTGTCCTGTTTTTGACAGATTCTGTTTTCGATGCATAGTTTGCTTGTTTTATAGTTTCTATGGCTTATATTGTTTAATATAAATTGTAGAAATAAGTCAAACTAACAGGATAGGCTATGGCGCTCCCACCCACCCCTAAACCCTAGCCCACCGGCGATCTCCATTTCTCACCATTAATTTGGTGTTTTGATCCACTCATCTTGTTCGGTGTCTCAAGATCTTTCTGCTTATGTCTTCGGTGATGGATTCTTATTCGGGATCTACCCTTGATCTGGACTTCTCCAGGGGTAGAGTTTTTGCAGATGAGATCTATAGGGCATCTGGCCTCACTGTCCACCCCATGGGTGGGAGAGGGGCTTTTACCCTGGTTGTCTCATTTAGCAGGCATGATTTTAGGCTCAACGAGGACTCTGTGGCCACCGCTCTTGAATCGGCGTTGGGAGGATCTGCCATTGATCTTTGGGTCTCGTATATTGCTGACAAGGTATTTTGCTTCAATGTTTCATGCAAGGATTCTGGTTTTCATATTGTTGACACTAGATCATACTCTTGCCCTCAATTCAAATGTTATTTTCATTTGTGGGGAAATGGGGGTCCCAATTGGTATCGTGAATTCAAAATTTGGAAGAAAGAGTGTGATGCTGAGTGGATTTTGGTCAGCCCTTCTAAACGTAGGGCAGCCTTGGGCCTTCTTGCAATGCACAATCCTCCATCCAAATCAACCATTAAGTCTAGGTCTTCTGTTCAGAAAAAGTTATCTTTCGCTACGTTTCAAAACTATGATGCGTGCAAAGGGTACAGATATCAAGCTATGGCTGAGTGTATTGGGGCATCTCAGAGTGCTGGCTATGAGATCTCTGAGAGGGAGCGTGAGGTCATTCCTCCGCCCCAACCTGCTGTTCTTAATTGGACTGTTGCCTCGCCGCCGGTCGTCTTTGGCACGGTGAGCTCATCGAAGATCCAACAACGTATCGCGTCAAGGGGTCTTGCCTCGGATCTTGTGCCGGCAGGCACGAGCGGGATTTCTGGCCCTCCAAATCTGCCTCTTTTGGGTCCATCTGTGGCCGGGCCATCTAGTTCTATTGTTGTGCCAAGCCCATCAGAGGCTGAGGTTTCTTTTGATCAAATAATTAATGATATGGCGACGAAATTGTTACATGTCAGACTTGTTTTAAGCGAGGGCATTTTTCTTCTTCATGCACGTCAACTTTAAAGTGCTTGGGCTGTTCTCGGGTTGGCCATAGTAGGCGCGATTGCGTCCGTTTTGCTAAGCATTGGGTTTGGTTTGGAAACCCAAAACCCGCTAACGATTCAGTTTCCGAGACTGAAGCTACAGGGAACGAGAATATCTCTTTGTCCGGATTTGTACCAAACTTGGACTCCTCGGCTTTGATTGCACCGTCCACATCGCCCAACTCTGTTCATCTTGGTTCTAGGACTCCTCCTGGTTCTCCTCTAGCACCACTGTCGCCTCCTCCTAAGCCACCCTCGCCGCCGCCTGTCATGGCCAACTTCCCCTTAGACCCAATGTAGTACGTCCCTGCTGGACATCACATCATCGATGCAGGGGATGCAAGATGGCCGCGTACCTATGTCACGCCGCATGTCCCTATCGTGCGTCGTCATGAAGATTACATGCTTGCTGAGGTCATGCCTGTGCTCGCTGCCAATGAGATTGGTGCTGCTCGCGAGGAGGTTGCTGAATGGCTGGAAGCTCATGGGGATCAGGTTCGTTCTGCTCAGCCTTGGCTCAATGCTGTCGGGCTGTTTCGAGTTAGGAATTCTGCAGTGCGTTTTTCTCTCCTCCAACTTCCTCCACAGCACCTTGGCAATGATCGGTTCATCTGCTTTATGAAGCATGATGAGGGGGAGGGCCTTCGTGGGGCTCAGGGTTTTCGTCAGGGTCTGATTATGTTGCTGGGCATCCCACTAGATCTTCGCAATACTGATAATATTAGAGAGGCAGTTAAAACTTTTGGAAAATTCCATCATTGGAATAGTGAAGATCCATATCTAGTCAGATCACTAGTGTTTGCATCTTTTCCTAAGGACTCTTTGGTTCCCCGTGATGTTGTTTTCAATGATTATGCTGCATGGGGGGGGGGGCAAGAGTGTCATGGACAGCGCCTATATATATTCTTGGTGCCAACTTTGCAGAGCAGATGCCACAAGATGAGGACTAGATGCCAATTAATGGAAATCCTCACCCCCTTCCTGGTGTGCCTTTTCCTGAACTTCCACAGTTTATCTTGCCTCCATACCCTGCTTTAGGCTAGAATGATGTGCCCCCACCTCCTCCAGAGCAACCTGACATGGGGGACAACAATTGGGGCAATGCAGTTTGGGGAGAAGATGAAGATGTGCAGAATGAAGTGGAAGTGGAGCAAGAATCTATGGTGCTTGACATCTCTGAAGATCATTCTGTGTCAGTGGATCAGCATATTCAACCAAATTTTGTGCTTGTTTTTTATGTGGATCAACCAGTTGTACTAGAAAGTGGGCAAGAGCAACCAGTTGCTGTGGAGCACAATATGGCTCCAGTTTATAATCCTGATGATTGGGCTTTAGTGGTTTATCAGCCACCTGCACCTGCTCCTGAGAATGGCCCTACTATAGATGGAAATTTTGTGGTGGAGGAGGCCATAGATGCTTCCCTACTGATTGCTTCAGATGTCACTGCTGCTAAAGTTGTTTATGGGGCTGAGCTGCCCCCAGAGATGACTTTCAGAAGGAACTTTGAGGCCATCCTGCATTCTGATATCTGTTATGAAATTCCTCAGCCTATACAGGTGTTACCTCTTCAATCTGCTTTGCTGTCCAAAAGAAGCTGGGACTTGGCCTTTGAGGTGCCAAGACTGACTTATTATAGCACTGAACTGGAGCACAGGCCTGTGGCAAGGGCTATTTTTCCAGCACATCAGAATGATTCATCTCTTGTTTGTGAGACAGAACAGTTTAGTGAGCCAGCTGAACAGACTGAAATCATTTCTGCAAGTGAACAAAGAAAGGTTAGAAGGCCCAGGAAAACTGGCTCCCACCCCAGTTGTTGAAACTTCAGTCAGAAGGTGCACTCATGGATCTTTGCAGAGAGATGGTTTTAAACCAACTTTCCATGAGCTTCTAATGCAGTCAAAGAGGAGGAAGCCGAAGGCCAAGCCCTTCTCGGCTATAGTGTCTCAGAACATGCAGGAGGAGCCAATTGAGGATCTTCCACCTCCAACTCCTATTTCCAAGCTACAGCAGATTGGCCAGGAGCTGGGCATTGCTGATGATCTGATTTATGTGGAGAAGCTTATGGCTGATACCTCTACTCCTACAACCCATGGTGCAAATGTTTAGTTGTCAGCTGGCTAGTTGGGGGTGGCAGGTGTTTTATTTTGTTCTTCAGTTATCAGGGCATTTGTCTTTTGCTATTCCTTGTAATAATCTAAATGTATCATGCTGGACATGTGTGCTTGTTGGTGGTGGTGGCATTAGGTGTCATCAGATTGTCCTCTCTACTCATAATGGTTTTAATGAGTAATGCTTGTAAGAACTGGAGTGTTTTATGCTGGAATGTTAGGGGTTTAAACTCTGATGCTAGACAAAGAGCTGTCAGACAGAAATTGGATGAGAGTCACTGTGCTATTGCCTGTTTTCAAGAGACCAAATGTGCTTCTTTTGATTTCAGGTCTATTAGATCTTTCTGCCCTAAAAGATTTGATAGTTGGCTTTTTCCCCTTCTGAGGGTGCTTCTCGGGGCATTTTAATAGTGTGGAATTCATCTTTTTTGGGGCACTATCGTTGAAATTCAGCAGTTTGCAGTTGTAATTCAGTTCATCTCAAAGCAAAACAATGAACAATGGTCTCTTGTTTCTGTGTATGGTCCATGCCAAGGAGAGGCTAGGGACAACTTTTTCAGCTGGTTATATAACTTGCATATGCCAATGGGTGAGAACTGGCTTGTGGTGGGTGATTTTAACTTCATGAGATCTCTGGAAAATAGAAATTTGCCAAGGGGTGATCTGAATGATATATTCATTTTCAATGAAATAATTGCTCACCTTGGTCTGCTTGAGCTACCTCTTAAGGGGAGATCTTATACATGGTCTAATATGCAGGACAATCCCTTGTTAGAGTAGCTCGATTGGTTCTTTACATCTGCTGATTGGATCTCCTCATATCCCATGACTGAAGTGTCACCCTTGGCTAGAACTGCTTTTGATCATGTGCCATGTGTGGTCACAATTAAGACCTCTATTCCTAAATCTTCTATATTTAGGTTTGAGAATGGGTTGAGCTTGAAGGGTTTATGGAGTGTGTACAGCATGCATGGCAGAAGCCTTCTCACAAATCTCATATCACTGCTAGAATTGCAGATAAATTTAAGACTTTGAGAGGGGCCCTTAAGAGATGGCGGATGAGTATCTCTAAACTGAAAGTGTTGATCTCAAGGTGTAATGCGGTCATTTTGTGTCTTGATGGCCTTGAAGAGGTTAGGCCTTTGTATAGACCTGAATTTAATTTCAGGAAGGTGGTGAAACTACATGTGGAAAAACTATTACATCTTCAGTTTGTATATTGGAAGAAGAGGTGTACAATCAGGTATATTAAACTTGGTGGGGAGAACACCAAATTTTTCCATGCTATGGCCACTGAGAGGCATAGAAGAAATTCCATTGCTTCTCTGAAAGATGTAGATGGGTCTGTGGTCTCTAACCACTCTCAGATGGAGGGCATCATATGGAATTGTTTCAAAAATAGAATGGGAGTTTCTGCTGGAATAGTAATGGGCTTTGACTTGAATGCTTTGCTCAAACCAATTGATGGGTTAGATTTCCTAACAGAACCATTTACAAAAGAGGAAATGGATGATATTGTCAAGCATATGCCCATAGATAAAGCCCCTGGACCAGATGGATTTAATGGGTTATTTTTCAAGAAATGCTGGCATATTATTTGTCAAGATTTTTATGATCTGGCTGAAGCTTTCCATAATGGCACTGCAAACTTGGAAAATATAAATGGTTCTTAAATCACACTCATCCCCAAGAAGTTGGCTCCTGAAGGTGTTGGAGATTATAGGCCAATTTCCTTGACTGGGATGGGTCTCAAATTCTTGTCCAAGATGGCTGCCAACAGGTTTCAGAGGATCATTATGAAATGTATACATAAGAACCAATATGGTTTCATTAAAAGCAGAACCATTCAGGACTGTATTGGTTGGTCACTTGAATATTTGCACCAATGCCATCAGTCAAAGAGACCTATTGTTATTCTCAAATTGGATTTTGAGAAAGCCTTTGATTCCATTGAACATGAAGCTATTCTGCTAATTCTCAAGCACAAGGGATCATAAATGGATTTCTTGGGTCAAGCAACTGCTATCCACTGGAACATCTTCTGTCCTTTTGAATGGAGTACCTGGCAGACAGTTCCTCCGTAAAAAGGGAGTTAGACAAGGTGACTATCTTTCACCCTTACTTTTTGTGATTGCTGCTGACCTTTTGCAATTAGTAGTAAATGATATGTTCAAAAGGGGAATTTTAAAGCTGCCTATTCCATGCCATGACCAAGACTATCCTATAGTACAGTATGCTGATGATACCCTTATCATCTTACCAGTAGACAAAGCTCAACTCTTGGCTCTCAAGGACATTCTTCAGGTGTTCTCCACCTCTACTGGTTTAGTGGTGAACTACCACAAATCTTCCATGGTACCCATTAATGTTGATGAGAACACTACCATCGGTTTGGCTGCTGCTTTTGGATGTCAGGTTGGCAAAATGCCTTTCACATATCTTGGCCTACCTGTTGGTACTACCAGACCCAAAATGATGGATTTTATGCCCCTTGTTGACTGCATGGAGAGAAGAATGTTAGCTAGTTCTTCTTTCTTAAATCAGGGGGAAGGCTTCAGTTTTTAAATTCTGCTGTCTTCCATGCCCATCTTCTATCTTGGCAGCCTGCTTGTTCCTGCCGGGATTTTAAAGCAATTGGAGCGAATACAAAAGCAATGCTTATGGAGAAAGCATAGAGATGAGCCCTCACCATCCTTGGCAGCCTGGGACCTCATTTGTAGGCCCAAAAATAAAGGTGGATTGGGCATCTTAAACCTGGGTGTACAGAACATGGCTCTTTTGCTCAAACATTTGCATAAATTCCTAAATAGGTTGGATCTACCATGGGTCTCACTTATCTGGGATACATATTACCACTCTTCTGTACCCCAGGGGACTGATAGTTGTGGTTCTTTTTGGTGGAAAGATATCTGCAAATTATTGGATCATTTTAGGAGCACAACTTGGGTACAGATTAACTCTGGGACTTCAGCTTTGTTCTGGTCTGATAAGTGGAAGATTGATGACTCAGTGATCACATTGCAAACAAGATTTCCAAGGCTCTTTTCATATGTCAAAGATCCCCGGATTACATTTTCTGAGGCTTTTCACAGAATTTTACTCAGTTGTTCCACTTACCTCTATCTGCACAGGCCTACCAGGAGTATATGATTGTGCAAAATTTGATGGCCAATTGCAATAGGGAAGTGGAAGAAAATGACATCTAGTTCTGGCAGGGGACTTGCCATCCCTTTAAGCCCAAGCTGTTCTACTCTTTCATGCATTCAACCATGTCTTTCAATCCTCTCCTTTTGTGGATATGGAGATCTTCCTGCACAATGAAAATCAAAGTGTTTGCTTGGATGTTAATTATGGATAGGCTGAACACTAAAGATATGGTTGAAAGAAGGCACTGACATTTGGAGGATGGAGTAAATTGTGTGCTCTGTCCCTTGGTGACACGTGAGACCAGGAATCACTTATTCTTTGAATGTAATTTCAGTGTGAGAATATGGAATTACCTTCAAATTTCATGGCCACCTGGAGATGATATGTCCACTATTGTCATGCAAGGTAAGCAAGATTTTGCAAAACCTTTCTTTACTGAGGTTGTCTTTGTTGCTTGCTGGAACATCTGGATAATGAGAAATGCAAGAGTATTCAGACATGAGAAACGGAGTTTTAATAGATGGAGGAGTGCCTTCGTCCATGATATTACAATCATGCAGCATAGAGTCAAGCAAAGGTATAAGGAGGAGCTGTTAAGATGGATTTCTTTTTTACCTCCATGAGGTTGTTTGAGCTAGCTTCTTAGTTTAGTTTTATTTCTTCTTTCTGTTAGATTACCGCTTGTAATCCATGTAATTCTTCTGTTATTTTTTAATAAATTTTGAATGTTGTGGGGGGTTTTCCCTACAGTCACCAGTCAAAAAAAAATATAAATTGTAGAAATGATAGGGTACAGTAGGCATCATGTGAGAATAATTATGAATCTTGTCTTGATAGTACCTAAGTGGTGATTTGCTTTCTTATACTAACGGAGCTTATGAGATTTTCTGTTGAGTTTTGTGTTGTGAAGTTTTCAAGTTTTGGGTAAGGATTTGACGGACTACGGAATAAGGAGTGGCAAGATCCAGATGGCATCCCCTCTTTCGTCTTCAATCCATCGGTAACCTTACTTGGAGCTATATTTTTATTCACCACATTATATGTGTTTTGCTTGGAGCGTCATTTTGTTTTATTAGGATTTGCTTGCTGTTTGAATAAGGTACTTAAGATCTGAATTTTTTTATGAGAAGGAGTCTTCACATAGTTACATAATTATTCGACTACTCATTGATCTTCACTTATATCTGTTGGAGTAGTTTGTCATTTTCTCTAGTGCTTCACTTATACTCCCTCCGTCCCAAATTACTCGTCGCAGAAATGGATGTATCTAGAACTAAAATGCATCTAGATACATCCATACCTGCGACAAGTAATTCTGCACGGAGGGAGTATCTTTTTAGAGCACGGCGGTAGTTTTATTTTGAAGAAATTGTTGAACTCTCATGCTTCACTTATATCATTTTGAGAGTCTCTAAACAGCGTGGTAATTTGCTTTGGTTATGAATTTAGTCCTAATATGATAGGCATCCAATAGGGATATAATAAAAACTTTCATATAAAGTGCATTGAATACTATGAGAAGCTTGATTCCTTATGATTGTTTTGAGATATGAAGATGGTGATATTAGAGTCATGCTAGTGAGTAGTTGTGAATTTGAGAAATACTTGTGTTAAGGTTTGCTTGTCCCGTAGCATGCACGTATGGTGAACTGTTATGTGATGAAGTCGGAGCATGATTTATTTATTGATTGTCTTCCTTATGAGTGGCGGTCGGGGACGAGCGATGATCTTTTCCTACCAATCTATCCCCCTAGGAGCATGCATGTAGTACTTTGTTTCGATAGCTAATAGACTTTTGCAATAAGTATGGGAGTTCTTTATGACTAATTTTGAGTCCATGGATTATACACACTCTCACCCTTCCACCATTGTTAGCCTCTCTAGTACCGCACAACTTTCGCCGGTACCAAACACCCACCATATACCTTCCTCAAAACAGCCACCATACCTACCTATTGTAGCATTTCCATAGCCATTCTGAGATATATTGCCATGCAACTTTCCACCATTCTATTTATTATGACACGCTTCATCATTGTCATATTGCTTTGCATGATCATGTAGTTGACATCGTATTTGAGGCAAAGCCACCATTCATAATTCTTTCATACATGTCACTCTTGATTCATTCCACATCCCAGTACACCGCCGGAGGCATTCATATAGAGTCATATATTTGTTCTAGTATCGAGTTGTAAAGTAAATAAAAGTGTGATGATCTTCATTATTAGAGCAATGTCCCATGTGAGGAAAGGATGATGGAGACTATGATTCCCCCACAAGTTGGGATGAGACTCCGGACGAAAAATAAAAAAATAAAAAAAAGAGGCCAAAAAAAGAGAGGGCCTAAAAAACAAAAAAATGAGAGAAAAGAGAGAAGGGGCAATGCTACTATCCTTTTACCACACTTGTGCTTCAAAGTAGCACCATGATCTTCATGATAGAGAGTCTCCTATGTTGTCACTTTCATATACTAGTGGGATTTTTTCATTATAGAACTTGGCTTGTATATTCCAACGATGTGCTTCCTCAAATTGCCCTAGGTCTTCATGAGCAAGCAAGTTGCATGCACACCCACTTAGTTTCTTTTTGAGCTTTCATAAACTTATAGCTCTAGTGCATGAGTTGCATGGCAATCCCTACTCACTCACATTGATATCTATTGATGGGCATCTCCATAGCCCATTGATACGCCTAGTTGATGTGAGACTATCTCCTTCTTCTTGTCTTCTCCACAATCATCGTCTATTCCACCTATAGTGCTATGTCCATGGCTCACGCTCATGTATTGCGTGAAAGTTGAAAAAGTTTGAGAACATCAAAAGTATGAAACAATTGCTTGGCTTGTCATCGGGGTTGTGCATGATTTGAGTATTTTGTGTGATGAAGATGGAGCATAGCCAGACCATATGATTTTTTTGGGATAAGCTTTCTTTGGCCATGTTATTTTGAGAAGACATAATTGCCTTGTTAGTATGCTTGAAGTATTATTGTTTTTATGTCAATATTAAACTTTTGTCTTGAATCTTATGGATCTGAACATTCATGCCACAATAAAGAAAATTACATGGATAAATATGTTAGGTAGCATTCCACATCAAAAATTATGTTTTTATCATTTACCTACTCGAGGACGGGCAGGAATTAAGCTTGGGGATGTTTGATATGTCTCCAACGTATCTATAATATTTGATTGTTCCATGCTATTATATTATCTATCTTTAATGTTTTATATGCATTTATATGATTTTTGGGACTAACCTATTAACCTAGAGCCGAGTGCCAGTTTCTGTTTTTTCCTTGTTTTTGAGTTCCGCAGGAAACGGATAACAAACGGGGTCCAATTGACCTGAAACTTTACGACGATTGTTTTTGGACCAAAAGAAGCCCACGGAGTACCGGAGATGCACCAAAGGAGTCCCGAGGCCTCCACAAGGGTGGAGGGCGCCCCCGCCCCCTAGGGCGCATCCTCCGACCTTGTGGGCCCCTCGTGGACTCCCCAGACTTGTTCTCGATGCCAACACCTCTTATATATCCCCAAACCTCTAGAACATAACCTACATTGGGAGTTCCGCCGCCGCAAGCCTCTGTAGCCACCAAAAACTAATTGGGACCCTGTTCCGGCACCCTGCCGGAGGGGAATCATCACCAGTGGCCATCTTCATCATCCCGACGCTCTCCATGACGAGGAGGGAGTAGTTCACCCTCGGGGCCGAGGGTATGTACCAGTAGCTATGTGTTTGATCTATCTCTCTCTCTCGTGTTCTTGATTTGGCACGATCTTGTTGTACCGCGAGCTTTGCTATTATAGTTGGATCTTATGATGTTTCTCCCCCTCTACCTTCTTGTAATGGATTGAGTTTTTCCTTTGAAGATATCTTATCGGATTGAGTCTTTAAGGATTTGAGAACACTTTATGTATGTCTTGCATGTGCTTATCTATGGTGACAATGGGATATTCACGTGATCTACTTGATGTATGTGTTGGTGATCAACTTGCGGGTTCTATGACCTTGTGAACTTATGCATAGGGGTTGGCACACGTTTTCGTGTTGACTCTCCGGTATAAACTTTGGGGCACTCTTTGAAGTTCTTTTTGTTGGTTTGAATAGATGAATATGAGATTGTGTGATGCATATCGTATAATCAAACCCGCGGATACTTGTGGTGACATTGGAGTATCTAGGTGACATTAGGGTTTTGGTTGATGTGTGTCTTAAGGTGTTATTTTAGTACGAACTCTGGGGCTGTTTCTGACACTTATAGGAATAGCCCAATAGATCGATCAGAAAGAATAACTTTGAGGTGGTTTCGTACCCTACAATAATCTCTTCATTTGTTCTCTGCTATTAGTGACTTTGGAGTGACTCTTTGTTGCACGTTTAGGGATTGTTATATGATCTGATTATGTTATCATTGTTGAGAGAACTTGCACTAGTCAAAGTATGAACCCTAGGCCTTGTTTCAAAGCAATGATACCATTTTCGCTCACGTTTACTATTAGTTACCTTGCTATTTTTATATTTTTAGATTACAAAAACCTATATCTACTATCCATATTGCACTTCTATCACCATCTCTTCGCCGAAATAGTGCACCTATACAATTTACCTTTGTATTGGGTGTGTTGGGGACACAAGAGACTCTTTGTTATTTGGTTGCAGGGTTGTTTGAGAGAGACCATCTTTATCCTACGCCTCCCATAGATTGATAAACCTTAGGTCATCCACTTGAGGGAAATTTGTTGCTATCCTACAAAACTCTGCACTTGGAGGCCCAACAACGTCTACAAGGATAAAGTTGCGTAGTAGACATTAGTCATTATTGAGCTAACCTAGGTAACTAAGCATATTAGAGCTAACTTAGGTCATTTTGGAGCTAACTTAGGTACAATAGATCATTTTGGAGCTACCTTAGGTAAAATGGTTCATCTTGGAGGTAACCTAGGTAATTATGCCATTTTTGAGTTAACTAAGCATATTATGCCATTTTGACATAAGTAAGGTAAGTATAGGTCATTATTAAGCTAACCTAGGTAACTAAGCATATTAGAGCTAGCTTAGCATATTAGAGCTAACTTAGGTCATTTTGGAGCTAACTTAGGGAAAATGGATCATTTTGGAGCTAACTTAGGTAAAATGGTTCATTTTGGAGGTAGCCAAGGTAATTGTGCCATTTTTGAGTTAACTAAGCATATTATGCCATTTTTTACACAAGTAAGCTAAATATAGGTCATTATTGAGCTAACCTAGGTAACTAAGCATATTAAAGCTAACTTAGCATATTAGACCTAACTTATGTCATTTTGGAGCTAACTTAGGTAAAATGGATCATTCTGGAGCTAACTTAGGTAAAATGGATCATTTTGGAGCTAACTTAGGTAAAATGGATCATTTTGGAGCTAACCTAGGTAATTATGCCTTTTTTTACAAAAGTAAGGTAAGTATAGGTCATTATTAAGCTAACCTAGGTAACTAAGCATATTAGAGCTAACTTAGCATATTAGAGCAAACCTAGGTCATTATGGTAAGCATATTGGAGGAAATAAAACTAAGTCTAGGTCATTATGCATTTGTTAAGCAAAACACTACAGAAAACTTACCCTCATCACGGAGGTGAAGCGCCGGGGTTGCTCGTGCCGGTACCACCTAGAGAAGGATCGTGCGATGCTTGTCTGGAGTTACGCTGCACCAAAGATCATTTGCAATGTCTCGTTAGCATGATGACACTCAAATGTTAAGACTAGTAACTAATGACCATTCAAATGAAACTCATCGTGGTCCCCGAAGCAATGACTCGCATCGGCGGAGGGGTCTGACCGGTCTTCTCGCACACAGACTACACATTTGGTTTTGACAAGTCAGTCATACTAGTTAGTAATGAAACGAACATCAAGTGCATGATTTGGCTAATATGCAGAAGAAACTTACCACGAGGAGCTTGTACATGGCCCGGTTATGCATGCCATTCCGTGTCCTCTCCTCCTCAAACATCCTAGCCGTCCTCTCCTCCAACTCCCGCTCCTTCTCTGCCGCCTGTCGGTCCCTCTCCGCCAGAAGCGCATGGGTTCTATCTCTCTCTCTCTCTCTCTCTGAAGAGCAGCCTGCAACACCACTCCTCATTAGCATTGTAATCATCGATGGCTGCACACACGATGTAATGGAGGAAAGATAGCTAAGTCCGTATAACTAACCTCAAAGGCGAGCTCGACTGGCCGTTGACGAGGCCTTATCTCAGGAGCAGAGCTCGACTGGCGCGCCTTGATATCCGAGAGAGTGCGAGGGCAACGTATAAGTCCATCTCCAATGGCTATCGATCCATGGGACCTCCCGCCACCAGATATCATCACCAGCTCTGAATCAATGGGACCCTAGCTCGGGTTAAAGTCCTCCCCTTTCCTCGATTTCCCCTGATCTCTGTACCTCATGAGCTTGTTGTGGGAGGAGATGTTGGTGAAGTTCTCTGGATGATCGAGTTCAGACGCAGAGAATGCCTTGACCTTCTTGTACGAGGTAGTTGTCGGGGGAAACGACACCTACGGGATCACGAAGAATCCCTTTTGCTACGGTTGGCGGTCGCGGGGCTGTGGAAAGAGCGGGTTTGAGGGATCAACACGGGGGGCTTATCTAGGTTCGGGCCGCAAGTGATGCGTAATACCCTACTCCTGTTGGTTTATGTTTATCTGGTGTTCTTGGACTAGCTACAAAGTGTGAAGGGTCCAAAAAGTTTGAATCCTCTCCTAGTATGCCGTGGGCCTCTTTTTATAGTCAAAAGAGGCTGCCACAGTGGCACACAGGAGGTGGAAAGTTGTACAGTAGTCGAGTCTATCTCCTGGCACCGTAGGACAAACGCATTTAATGCGCTGCCGACGTGCCCTTCTTGCTTTATCGGCGACGGCGAGGAAGCTCGTCCCAGCTGTCGCCGCCTCGCTTGGCTTCGACGAGCGTCCAAGCTGATGAGGCATGTAGTGCTACGCTAGCTGGCTGGCTGCTGAGTTGGTGCGGTGGCAGAGTCTTCACGAAGATATGCATGCCACCACACAGGTGCTTGCTGAGTTGGCCTAGAGGCCGCACGTCGCCACGCAGGTGCTCGCCTAGTTCGTGGGCTGGCAATTGTGTGGGAATGGCGGTGGAGTCTTGGGTGGTGTGGGCCTGGCTGCGGCCCCGCTGATGTCTTCGGTAAGGGTCTTGCCGGGGCCCCGGCAAGGGTCTTGCCAGGGGATCTCGTGGGTATCCTCGGCAAGGATCTTGCCGAGGATCTTCGTCTTCTGATTCTCATCTAGTCTTGTATGTTCTTGGTCTTCACAAAGATTTGCATGCCACCATGGAGGCGCCTCCCGAGCTTTGGTTCCAATGTGGTTGAGGGCGTCGGAACTCTTAGGCTCAAGGGTGGCGGCCCTGCTGGCGTTGGGCAAGTTGCCCCGGCAAGGTTCTTGCCGGGGCTATGGAGGCCGCCCCGGCAAGGGCCTTGCCGGGGGAGTTCACCTCGCTCTTCTGCTCTTCGTGTTTCTGGCTTGGCGTTGCTCTCGTCGTCTTGTGTCTTTGCTTCCTCTGCCCCGCCAAGCGTGGCCAGGGGCGTGGGGCTGCGACTGCCCGCGCACAAGTAAAGGGGTACAAAAAGGGACCCCTACTTTTGTACGCCGACGGGAGCCCCCGGGCCTGGGCCACATATAAGCGCGGGGCGTTATTGGGCCAGGCCCAGAACGGTGCGCGGGCGCGCGCGCGGCGGAGTTTTTACCGCAGTAACTCCCTCGCTCGTTGCGTTTCCCCACGACCCGCGTTGAATGCATGACATGGGGGTTGTGCGTGGGGCGGTTTCTGCCCTCATGCGTCACATCATGGTAAATGGTAAAGAGGCGGCCCGCGCCTTCCCCATAAAAAGGAAAAACTGCAGGCGCGCTGCTCATTTACCCTCTACGCCTCTTCCAATCTCGGAACCGCCGTTCCTCTCTTCTTCCTCAGGCGAAAGATTCGAAGCTCTTGCCTCTGCTTTCTGTCGTCGCGCCCCCATTGCTCTTAATCCTTCGCCCTCTCCCAGCTGCCATGGCGCCCAAAACCAGCACGGGCAAGGGAGGGGCCAAGGATGCCGGGGAGAAGGAGGCGCCGGAGAGCGAGTTGGCGGTGCGGCGGATGCAGCTCGCCTACTTTCCGTGGACGGTCGATGCAGTCCACCTCAGGAACTACTTCTTGCCCCTGTGGGGGTAGAAGAGATGGGGCACCCTGCCATGTGTGTCGTCCCCGCCGATTTTGCCAAGGACGACCCAAATCGGTACCCCTTCTTCGTCGATTTCTTCTCTTGCAGGCTCTGCCCCCCTTTCTCCGACTTCTTCAACGACGTCATGCACACCTACGGCTTCCATCTTTTGGATATCACGCCGAATGCCGTGGCGTGCATGGCTCCCTTTGCCCACCTCTGCGAGGGCTTTGCCGGGGTGCTTGTCGGTGTCAAAACCGGTGGATCTCGGGTAGGGGGTCCCGAACTGTGCGTCTAAGGTCGATGGTAACAGGAGACAGGGGACACGATGTTTCCCCAGGTTCAGGCCCTCTCTATGGAGGTAATACTCTACTTCCTACTTGATTGATCTTGATGAATATGAGTATTACAAGAGTAGATCTACCACGAGATCGCAATGGCTAAAACCCTAAAAGTCTATCCTGTATGACTACGATTATGATTCTTCTTGCCTCTACGGACTAAGCCCTCCGGTTTATATAGACACCGAAGGGGACTAGAGTTTGTACAAAGTCGGTTACAGAGAAAGAATCTTCATATCAGGACGCCAAGCTTGCCTTCCACGCCAAGGAGAGTCCTATCCGGACACGGGAGAGAGTCTTCGGTCTTGTAACTTCACAGCCCATCAGTCCGGCCCACGTACCATAGTCTGGATGCCCGAGGACCCCTTAATCCAGGACTCCCTCAGTAGCCCCTGAACCAGGCTTCAATGACGATGTGCCCAGCGCGCAGATTGTCTTCGGCATTGCAAGGCGGGTTCCTTCTCCAAATACTCCAACACAGTCTTCGGACACAACGACTGTGTCCGGCTCTGCAAAACGAGCACCACGCACAACCGCAGAGAGTATAATATTTCACGAGTCCAATCCGTTGACAAATTTTTGTAACGTGATACCACATCATCACCCGGTTATTATTTCGAACCGTTTTTCGGCCTGCCGCTTCAAGATGTGGTCTCATTGGCACGTCTTGTCAAAGCAGAGATCGTGTCCCTTATTGCGGGATTCTCATCAATACAGGCGTGGGTAATCGAACCGCGCCGCCTGCACGGCCCTTGGGAATAGGCGAGTTTTAGGGCGAGTGGGGAGGCGCTTGATATTCACTGCCTTTATAAGGAGATAAGGATTCCCTTCTTTCACCCACGCCTTCTCTCTCTCTCTGCCCTCCCATTCTCGAGCTCCAGCGCCCAAGTCCTCATCTTTTCCGCCTCGAGAAAGCACTCGACCATGTCCGAATCTGGAGCGCAAGGCAAGTGGATGGCCTCCTTCGTCAAGGAGAAGGACATCACCAAGCTTCGGGAGGCCAGGTACCTGGCGAAAGAAATCGCCCATCGGCTTCCGGCCAACGGGCAAATCGTCCCCACACCGAAACCCAATGAAAGGGTGGTGTTCATCCCCCACTTCGTCCGCGGGTTACGGTTTCCTCTCCACGGTCTGTGGACTCATGTTCTATTACGGGCTAGATTTCCATGATCTAGCCCCAAACTCCTTCCTCAACATCTCGGCATTCATTGTCGTGTGCGAGGCCTTCCTTCGCATTCCACCCCACTTCGGACTGTGGCTTAAGATCTTCAACGTGAAGACGAAGGTGGTGGATGGCCAACACGCAGAGTGCGGAGGTGCCATGGTGAGCAAGATGCCCAATGTCACATGGCCCAAAGGTAATTTTGTGGAGACCGTCAAAGAGTGGCAGAAACTGTGGTTCTATATCACAAAGCCCCGCAACGCCACCTGGGCCGCGGCTCCCGAATTCAAATCCGGCGCCCCAATGCGGCTCACCTCCTGGCTAGAGAAGGGCCTGAATTGGACTTCGTCGGATGAGCTGACAGCGCTGCAAACGCGCATCCAAAGCATGGTGGACAAGAACATCAAGCTCGTCAATGTGATCCAGGTGATGCTCGTTCGCCGGATCCTTCCATGCCAGAGTCGGACTTGTCATTTATGGGAGTTCAATCCGGCCGAGCACCAGCCTTGCAACAGTTCTTCGGAACTACGCACAAAGATATCTAGAAGGTGCTCTTCAAGGGCAACGAGACGCCGCCGGAGACCACCGAGGACCGCAGGCACAACCTGGCCCATCCCACCAGTTCGGTAAGTCTTTCGCATTTCAAGGTGTATACTTTACTTGCTTAGTCAGGGAAGATATCTAAACCTCACTATTTATTTTTCCAGGGCTGGACAAAGAAGGTGGAGCAGATTCGGTGTCCGGCTCCACTGCCCGAGGAACCAGCAATTCCACTTCTGACGAAGATGCTGGTTCCGACGCCCTACCAAGCGCCGGAGAAGAAGGCCAAGAAGAAGGCCAAGGGGGTCCGGAGTGGCCCCCGCCGCAAAGGAGCTTCGGACATGACGTCCGAAGACAACGAGACTCACTCCTCCGCCACCAAAGACGACGACAAGGAGGAGGAAGAAAGCAGCCCTCCCCCTGAGGGGGGAAGGAAAAAGAGGGTGGCCTCCACAAATCTGGAGGCAGAGGCGTCCAAGAGGGGGAAGGGCTCCTTCGCGGATAACTCCGCGTGGGTCGTTGATAGCAGCCCAGAGCCGCACCCCCAAAACAAGTCCCTGGCCGCATCATGAGTACTAAAAAACCCTGACACGTCCATATATCCGGCCTCTCTACTTCATAGTTTTAACATGTTTAATTATGCAATTGCAGTCCGGCCTGCGACAGCTCGCTGCGATCCTCATTGGGGGATTCGCTGGATTCAAAGGCGATGGCCAGCGAGTCACCGTCGGCGGCTTACTCTCCCAAGGCCAAGGACGACACCGAGGTGTTGTCCCGAAGGACCTTCCTGGGCCAGGGAGAGGTTCAGGAGGCCGTCAGGGTGGCGCCAGAGGGTGACCCCTCGGCCGCCGGACACCGGGGGGAAAACCCCCATGGAGACTGGTGATGAGGGCCATATCCAATTCGGCCCCCTGCCGGATACCATCCCGGAGACCTACACGGCTCCGGAATTAAGCGAGCAGCCTCCTCCGAAGGGAGGAGGTGCGCCTATTCCACCAGTGACCTCTATCCATCCAGAGGCACTGGATAATCTGCTGGAAGCGCTACGAGGCGCTTCCATTGTGGAGTAACACCGTATCCTTATAGGTACGGTGGTTGAGAAGGTTCAGTCCGTTAAGAGCAGACTGACCGAAGCCTGACCAGCCTGCTGACAGGCTTTGAGGTAAGTGACGCAAAAAAGAAAGTCATAGAATAGACAGTAGCCCCTGAGACACTGTCCGGTGTTCGAAAAGAAAAACCGGACGGAGGATCAAGTAATTTTCGCAGGAAACTAACTAAATATGTCTTATGTGAATAAGCAGGCATCGTTGCTGGCCGCAACCTCTCATGCTGCTGAGGTCTCCGGACTAAAGCAGAGTCTGGAGCGGGCCGAAGAAGAGCTCGGCCGTGTAAAGAAGCAACTGGAGGACAAGCAAGGTATGTGATGACCTTGTGTATATCCATAAAAGGATGAATGACTTGTGCTGACCATAGTGCAATGATATTTGTAGGGGCGGATACTAAGGTGGAAACCCTCACGAAAGCGCTGGTTGAGGCCAAAAAGAAAATGGCAAAGGAGCGAGCCGCCCGTGAAAAACACGAGGCCAGGGTTTGTGAGGTCCAGCAGGAGCTCCAGGACGCCGTCAAGAAGTGCGAGTCCTTGGAGCGCAATATTGCGGATCAAGAGACTGAACTCGCTAAGGTTCGCCATAGCGTGCAAGAGGCTCGGGTTGAAGCCTAGGGCGCCCTCCATGAAATCCAGGAGGCCAAGAAAATCGTGGCGGGTAAGGCTTTTATTATGCAAAGCAAGTATGTGAAGAAGAGGTATCTCTTACTAACCCGGATTTGGAGTTCTCCAGGGGCGTTTGCGGATCGGCCGTGCAGCGTTTCTGATGCTGCTGAATTCTACCAAGCCGAAGAGGGGAGCTCAACGGAGAAGTTGTTCTGGTCGCAACACCTTGCGCCAGAACATCCGGTGCCCTTTAGCGACCAGCTAAAATAGCTGGTCGAACTGCATAGGGTGGCTGAACTGGCCATGAAGGACTTAATAATCCGGTTGTGGCCTGCCGAGGCCATACCCAGCAGCTACTTCGGTCTCGTGAAGCAGCTATTTAATGCATGCCCTCGGCTTGACACCATCAAGCGGTCAGTCTGTATCGAAGGTGCGCGGATGGCCTTCGCCTGTGTCAAAATGCAGTGGGCGAAGATGAATGCCGTCAAGCTCGCGACCGAGGGACCGCCCAAGGGCAAGGAGCACCACACGCCCGAGCGATATTTTAGTGATGTCCTAGATGGATCCCGCATTGTAGCGGAGCAATGTGCGAAAGATGTAATCTTTGAATGAATACATTTATGTTATCTCGCTCTGTATTATGAAACAAGTTCGGCTATGTAATATAATGCTTGTTAATATTTTACCTCCTGTGCGGCCGTGTTTATGAAATTTTGAGAGTTGGCCAGTCGTCGGCTTCAGCCCCCACGTAGGTAGTACGGGGGTGTTCGGGATGGAATCTAAACACTCTTGATCCAATTGTTTGGTCCTTGAAGGAGGTGTTTAGTGCAACGAACCAGGCAATCAGACTATGTGGCTTTATCACCCTCACTTAGACATAGGAGTTTGACAATGAAAATTTAGGCGCAGCCCCTAGTATCCGAACTAGGGTGCTGTAAACTCCTGATCGGGTAAGAGCCGATTCATCGCGTAATGCAGAAAAACTCGCTAAAGATTTGAGACCTCCGAAGAGCTGACTGGCTCACGCCGCATCATGACAGTCAGTTTTTGGCTTTCGCTACTGAGGTGCTCATTCGGATAAACCAGGACACAATCGCAGTAGTTCTCCCTTTACCACCCTAGCCGATATAGCGGAACGTAAGGTGGTAAGCACAGGAGCCGGGCAACCCAACTATTGACCAAAGACATGATTCGGAGCCAATGCATATAATGCTAAATTCGGGGTGCGGAACTATACTGTAAAAAGTGTTCGGACTTTGTTGTCGTATTATGGGTCGCAATGAAGCCCCTGGCAGATTAAAGCATACCAAAATGTACGGGTGCAATTTGATAAGAATATCAAAAGAAGAGAAAAGGGGGGGTAGCCGCAGAAGTTGAGCCGCAAACTGTTTCCATTATAGTTTGATTAATACATCAAAGCGTATTTGTACAAGTAGTGCAATAAGCGATAGGGCTATTTTACATGCCACAACCAAGGGAGAGCTGCGTGCGGGTCCTGAAAACAGGTAGAGTGATCGTTAAAGAGACCACCTAGAAATTCCCTTATGCGTCAGTGCTTCTTGCCATCTTGGTGTGTCTATCCTGTTGAGAGGACCGATGATCAGGTTGTCAGAAAAATCCTGTGGAAAAGAAACCTGAAAAGGATAAAAAAGAAAAAGTGAAAGTATGTGTGTCCAGGGGCGGTCGAGCCGTATTGTGGATCACAAGCTAGTTATGCCTCCGTCTATGCCCATGGTATTTTGAGTGCGTAGTTATGTACGCGCGGTACGAACGCCGCCACTTGGTCAGGACTGGACGGAGGCCAAATTGCTAGTCGAGCTCTTGACGAGCTGGGTTGTCCTGTTGCAGAGTAGTCTGGACTCGTTTGACAGTGTCCGGGAGCTTGGCCGCCGAATTACGGTTCTGCTTGAGGAGGCTGCTCTGTACTTCTGCTGTTAAAGCAGCGGTGTGCTCCTTGGTACGGAGGGAGCATTCCGTGTTTCCATTGACTGTTATGACGCCGCATGGTCCGGGCATCTTGAGCTTGAGATAAGCATAGTGCGGCACTGCATTGAATCGAGCAAATGTAGTTCGTCCAAGTAGTGCGTGATAGCCACTGTGAAAGGGGACGATATCGAAGATCAACTCTTCGCTTCAGAAGTTGTCCGGGGATCCGAAGACAACCTCAAGTGTGATTGGTACAGCGGGCCTCTACACCTGGTATGACTCCTTTAAAGGTAGTCTTTGTGGGCTTGATCCTTGAGGGGTTAATGCCCATTTTGCGCACTGTATGCCGATAGAGCAGGTTCAAACTGCTGCCACCATCCATGAGGACTCACGTGAGATGGAATCCATCAATGATTGGGTCGAGGACCAGGGCGGCTGAACCGCCATGACGGATACTAGTCGGATGGTCCTTGCGATCGAAAGTGATCAGACTGGAAGACCATTGGTTGAACTTTGGGGCGACTGGCTCCATCGCGTAGACGTCCCTGAGTGCGCGCTTGCGCTTCCTCTTGGGGATGTGGGTAGCATATATCATGTTCACCGTTTTGACCTGAGGGGGAAACTTCTTCTGTCCCCCTGTGTTCGGTGGACGGGGCTCCTCGTCATCATCCTCGCTTTGCAACCCCTTCTCCTTGATCTCGGCATTTAACTTGCTGGCCTATTTAAAAACCCAACAGTCTCTGTTGGTATGATTGGCTGGTTTGTCGGGGGTGCCGTGTATCTGGCTTGAGTATGCGGTCCAAGCTGGATGAGCCTGAATTGTTCCTTTTGAATGGCTTCTTCCGCTGGCCGGATTTGGAGCCACTGAATCCGGTGTTGGCCACCATGTCGTCGGTGTTATCGCCGTTGTTTCGGCGCTTGTGTCTGTTGCGTCGGGGCTTGCCGTTGCTATTTCTGGCTTCCACAGTGCTAGGTTCGCTTGCATTATTATTGCTACGGGCTAGCCAACTATCTTCGCCCGCGCAAAAGCGGGTCATAAGTGCCGTAAGGGCTGCCATGGACTTCGGCTTTTCTTGGCCGAGGTATCGGGCAAGCCATTCGTCCCGGATGCTGTGTTTAAAGGCCGCCGGGGCTTCGGCATCCGGACAGTCGACGATCTGGTTCTTTTTGGTTAAGAACCTAGTCCAGAGTTTCCTGGCTGACTCTCCGAGCTGTTGAATTATGTGACTTAAGTCGTCGGCATCCGGAGGTCGAACATATGTGCCTTGGAAGTTGTCAAGGAAGGCCTCTTCCAAGTCCTCCCAGCTGCCGATGGATTTTTCAGGCAGACTGTTTAACCAGTGTCGGGCTGGTCCTTTGAGTTTTAGTGGGAGGTATTTGATGGCATGGAGATCATCGCCATGAGCCATATGAATGTGAAGAAGAAAATCCTCGATCCATACCGCGGGGTCTGTTGTCCCATCATATGATTCGATGTTTACGGGTTTAAACCCTTCTGGGAATTCGTGCTCCATTACCTCGTCAGTGAAGCAAAGGGGGTATGCGGCGCCTCTATATCGGGCCATGTCACGACGTAGCTTGGATGGAGTCCGTCTACGTTTCTCAGCCCGGGCGTGATTATGATTGTTGCGTCCGGCTAGGTAGCCGTTGTCGCGTGTCAGGGCACGTCCCCGTGATCCATAGATCAATCTGTTATGACTTGCTCTACTGTCCAAGTCCTGCCGCGGGTCATATGTATGTCCCCGAGCTGTTTTATCTCTGCCTTTACGGTGAGGTAGAGCGGGCTGGTGTTCGGCTTGAGTTGCCGCTTTGTCCCGACCACGTGGTGGTCGGTCAACCGCATTGCGCGATGATGGTACGGGCTCCAGCGCCTCATCATCGAACTGATGTAGCAATTTGCACTTCGGGTAACTTTTGGCTGGGCGCTTGAGGCCATATTCCTCGGCTGCTAGGACATTAGTCCATCTATCGTTGAGCAGATATTGATCAGCTTGAAGCTGATGCTGCTTCTTTTTCAGGCTCCTTGCAGTGGCTATTAGCCGGCGCTTAAAGCGCTCCTGCTCGAGGGGTTCCTCAGGCATGATAAAATCCTCGTTGCCGAGGCTCACCTCATCCTCGGAGAGCGGGAGATAATTACTGTCCTCGGAGTCTTCGTCTATGGCCTGTTCATCAGGGCTAACTTGCCCATCTTCCCGTTCGTCCAGTTCGGAAGTTGCCTCAACGGGGTCTTCATTGTCTTCGGCATCGTCTGGAGTATTGTTTTCTCTTGTCCCGGTATCGCTGTCTTTTCCACGTCATGACTTAGAGCGGCGCCGCTGACGTCGGTGTTTTGGCTATATCTTAGGAGGTTTATCCTCGACTGGATCCTTCTCGTTGTCACCATTGTTCTCTTTAGGTGTGTCGACCATGTATACGTCATACGAGGAAGTGGCCGTCCAACATCCGGTAAACGGTAGGTTTTGGGCCTCCTCTTCTCCGGCATCGTCGTCCATACCGTCGATGTCTTCGGAGCCGTAATCGAGCATGTCGGTTAGGTCTTCGACAGTGGCTATGAAGTGGGCCGTGGGTGGGAAGCGAAATTCCCCGTCATCAGCCTCCAGTTCGAACCAGATATAATTCGGCTATGAGTCCCCCGCTAAGGAGAGTGTTTTTAATGACTTTAGCATGTCACCTAAAGGCGAGTGCCGGAAGATGTCCGCGGAGCTGAATTTGACGATCGATGCCTGATCGAGCTCGACATGCGCGGACGCACATGGTTCGGAACCTATAGCCGGAAACGAGTCCGAGGTTCCGGTGACACAGATCCCACTCAGGGTTGGGTCTGTGTGCGTCTCCGACGCCGCTGAGTCTGCGGCTTCCGTGGCGGGATTGAGCCTCCCGCCCTCGGATGGCGCGATCTGCTCCGGATCTAGGGCCAGAGCAGTTACAGGCGCTATCTCCTGGGTATGGTCCGATGACAGATTTAAGTCATGTTCATTGCGGTGGCAGGGAGCGGCTGCCGTGGTCTCGAATCCGTCGAAGATCAAGTCTCCGCGGATATCCGCGACGTAGCTCAAGTTTCCAAATCTAACCTGATGGCCAGGGGCGTAGCTGTCGATCTGCTCTAGATGGCCAAGCGAGTTGGCCCGCAGTGTGAAGCCGCCGAATATGAAGATCTGTCCGGGGAAGAAGACTTCTCCTTGAACAACATTGTTGTAGATGATTGACGGGGCCATCGAACCTCTTGACGACGACGTAGCGGAACTCTCAATGAAAGCACCAATGTCGGTGTCAAAACCGGCGGATCTCGGGTAGGGGGTCCCGAACTATGCGTCTAAGGTCGATGGTAATAGGAGACAGGGGACACGATGTTTACCTAGGTTTGGGCCCTCTCTATGGAGGTAATACCCTACTTCCTGCTTGATTGATCTTGATGAATATGAGTATTACAAGAGTAGATCTACCACGAGATCGTAATGGCTAAAACCCTAAAAGTCTAGCCTGTATGACTATGATTATGATTCTTCTTGCCTCTACGGACTAAGCCCTCCGGTTTATATAGACACCGAAGGGGACTAGGGTTTGTACAAAGTCGGTTACAGAGAAAGGAATCTTCATATCAGGACGCCAAGCTTGCCTTCCACGCCAAGGAGATTCCTATCCGGACACGGGAGAGAGTCTTCGGTCTTGTATCTTCATAGCCCATCAGTCCGGCCCACGTACCATAGTCTGGATGCCCGAGGACCCCTTAATCCAGGACTCCCTCAGTGCTCCCTAGCACGGCGCTCTTCTGCCACTACTTCTCTCCTCGCCTTCAACCAGGGGGCGCCATCTCCGGCTGCATCACCTGGATCCCGAGGACCCAGGAGAAGGGCACGTATCCGGAGGGTGCACAGAAGAAGAGGTGGGAGGAGTGGCGGGGCCGGTGGTGCTGGATAGAGGAGAAGGACCCGCAGGAGTTTTGCCGAGTTCGTCCGAGCCCGACGACCCACCGCAGGGATTGGAGCGACCTCGACGCCAACGACGAGAAACTCATGGTTGCCACCACCAGGATTCATCGCCTCACCATGGCCGGGCTCACCCTCGAGATGATCGGGGCCGACTTCATCCGTCGCCGAATTGCCCCGCTGCACAACAAGGGGAGGCCGGCTTGGGATTTCAGGAACGCGGCTGACATCATGAGGCTCCGACCTGGCCTGAAGCACAACTTCACGGTGATGGTGCATGCCCATTTCTGTCAAAGGCTCTTTCAGCTCGACGTGGACAGTGATGGCAGGGCTGAGAGGACAGGCAGGGCCGCAAAGGCCGGCAAGGCCATCAAGGGGCCCCTGTTTGGGTTGCCGGCAGGAGTGGTACTGCTGAGCAACAACTCTCGCCAATCTGCCATCATCGCCATGATGCCGGACTTCAATGCGCATGGCCTTGAACCGGGTTGGGCCAAGCCGCCAGCGGAGAAGGTGCAGGAGTTCTTTGACACTTTGTCGAAGAGCTATGTCCGTGACGAGCCGCTGCTCATCCAGGACACCACCAAGGCGGAGCTGGACTACATCACCGCCAGGGCGGCGGAGGCGACGCTCGCCAGGGAGGCCGGCAGCATTGGCGCCATGGAGGACGAGGCCGACGCGGCCGCGGAGGAGACGGAGCTCGCCCAGTGGGCGGAGTGTGCCGGGTAGGCCAGTGGCCCCAATGCCGAGGCCCTCCTTGTTGAAGACGCGGGCGACAAGTCATCCGGAGAGGAGGTCGAGGTGAACAACCCCCCGGCCATGGGGAGGCAGCGCGTCCTGTGGCGGGCCAGCTCTGGTGAGCCGGTCTGGCCCGGCAGGACCACGCAGCGGCAGCCGGCCCAGGAGCAGCTCGTGCGCGAGACGAGGGCGATGAAGGCCACGACAGCGAAGAAGGAGGTGAAGGTCGCGGTGGCGAAGAGGACAGCGACTGCTTCCTCCTCGTCCAAGCGGCACCGGACCCCTTCTCCTTCGGACAACACCTTGGAGGCCGAGTTCGACCTCAGATATTTTAGCCCGGCGAGGAAGAGGAAGCTAGTGGAGGAGGAGGTGGAGGAAGAGTAAGTATTTCGCCCCACACATCATCTCCTGACTTTAATCCGGTGTTATCCTCTTTTGATTTGATGTTATCTTCACAGGGACGTGGAGACGCTGGCCTAGAGGGTGGCGAAGAGGGCTAAGGCCTCGATGGGCGACAAGCCCCCGGCGGGTACTTCGTGTACGCCGTTGCTGGTGGAGAGCAGCCCGGACAGCAGCCCCCGGCATAGCCCCCGCTTCAGCCCCCAGCGTAAGCTCATCACTCACTCCTCCACTGATGAACATTGGGGTGTGAATCCTTGATGCTGGCCTTGCCAGGTTTGCACGAGAAGAACGGCAGCAGGAGGAGCCGCCGAGGGCCACCCCCAACATGCCGCCCCCTCGACTACGCCGCCCCGAGGGGCGTCCCCGGCAAGGGCATCCACCACCCAGCCCACGCATATGGAGGAGGAGGAGGCGAACTTGGGTGCCGGGGGTTCTGCCCCGGCAACGAATGCTGACGGGGAGGGCGCCACTTCTTCCCAGCCTGGTGTGGGTAAGTTATTTGCTTTCTATCCCTATTCTTTCTTCTCCTTTTTGAACCTTGACCTTGGCTCCGTCTCATTCCCCTTCTTGGTATCTAGACCCTTCCTCGGCGGGCCGGGAGGACATCGACACCGTCATCGAGGAGGTCGCCAGGGACATCGAGGCTGAGGCCGACAAGATCGCCGCCGAGGAGGCTGCCAAGACCGCCGTAGAGAATGCCACCAAGGGGCCTGCCGGGGAGGCCAGCAAGGCCGCTGCCGAGGAGGGGGTGATTGACGACCAACCTTCCTCCTCTGTTGCCTCTGGCTCGGGCAAGTACTTGAAGGTGGCCGACGACCTGTTCGTCCACCTCCCGAGAACGGCGAGCACCAGGGCGCCAACCGAGGGGGAGGTGTTCAACGACAAGGCGCTCGCCGCCGCCGGGCTTGAGGTTGTTGACGAACCGAGCGCTGGTGGCGGCGGTTCCCAGGAGGAGCAGCTCCTTCGGGCCATGAGCGTTAACTTCCAAAAGCTCTAGGCGCTCCACCGTGCCTGCCTGGACAAGGCAAAATCCAGGATGGCGGCGGTGGACAAGGCAGAGACGAATCTCAAGGAGCACATCGCCGAGACGCAGGCCTAGTTCCGGAAGGCCCACGAAGAACTGAAGGTTGCCCAGGATCTGCTGGCTGAGCAAAAACAGGAGCTCATCCTAAAGCAGGCTGATGTCGAGAAAGCCCAGGAGGTGGCGAAGGAACAGGCCGCCAAGGACGAGGCCGCTCGGCACCAGCACCAGGCCGAGCTGAACCCCTAGGAGGACCTTGCCGCTCGTGAGGAGGCGCTCGCCGCCACACTCCGTGGCAAGGATGAGGAGGTCGAGAAGCTCGTCGCGCAGCGAACCCAGGAACTGGAGTAGAGGCACAAGGAGGCACTCAATGCTCAAGCCCTGGTCCATGCCGGCAAGGTGAAGGAGCTGGAGGTGGAGCGGGATGGGCTAAAGAAACAGGTCCTGGAGCTGACGAAGGAGAAGGACACGATCAATGGCGCTCTGGTGGAGGCGCAGGCCGCAGTCCTCGGCAAGGTCGAGGTGCTCTCCAAGGCCAACGACTCCATCATAGACCTGAAGCTGAAGCTGGAGGGCCTTGAGGGGACGCTTTCGGAGGTCAGGGCCCGGGAAGAGACCCTGACCAAGGACCTGGAGGAGGAGAGGCAGCTGCGAAGGAATGACGCTGCCGAACACAAGGAGTACGCGGAGGGCATAAACCATTGGGTCAGCCGCCTCGCCGACGTCGCCGGCAGGACCACTACGAAGCTGGCTGCCATGGGGATGCCAAATGTGAGGTACTCCCCAGAGCCGAATGTGAGTCCCAACGCCAAACTGACCCTGTTCTTCGAGGGCGTTCTTGGAGCCCTGGAGCAGCTCCGCTCCAACCGAGCAACTTATCTGGCCAACGAGTCCCGGAGGCTCTGCCGGGGTGCCCTGACCAAGGTGCTCACCAAGGTGGCATTCTGGAACCCCCACCGTCAACTTTGCCAACGCGTTGGAGAGCTTGCCGGAGGAGGCGGACCTCACGGTGCTCAAGGAGCGTATCAAGCCCATCATCGACTGCGTCGACAGAGTTGAGAGGGTGGAGGGCCAGCGCCGGGACTAGGCACCCCATTTCTCGTCGCCGCTGAGAATTCAAGACCAAGACAATTTTATCTTAAGTTAGAACCCCAGCGATTACTTGATGTAATATAACTCTGCAGTACTTCAATATCACGCATGCTATCTTCCCGTTAGATCTTTCTTTGTATGTTTGCACCCTACGCTTGGTGAGATAAGGCTGTCGGCACGTAAACCCATGCCGGGGTGCTTTGAGGACGGATCCTTAGCAGCCTACCGGGGGGGCGCTTGCTGCCGGGCAAGCCACCTTGCTACTCCCAGCGCGGTCGCTTGAACTGTCGAGCGGACTCAAAACAGGACAAGAGCGCTACTAGTAGGGGGTAGGCCACCTTGCCATTCTCAGTGCGGCCGCATGAACTGTCGAGCGGACTCGAGACAGAGACAAGGGCGTTGCCAATAGTGGAAGGGTCACATTGCATGCAGGTTTCCCATACAAGGAACGAGATCTTTCGAGGAAGACAGACTTATATAAATGAAATTAGCCAAAATTTTGCATGACTTAGCTTTTCGGGGCCACGCGGATGGCTGTCGAAGTTGCGAACGACACCAGAGGGCGGCTGATCGACGCCGCCCTCTCCCTTCGAGCCATCCCCATGAAAGAGTCGATGCGCTGACCTTCAAGCCGGATTTTCACAGCTTGCGCCCCCTACCTAGCGCGCCAAAGATGTCGGGGCAAACGACACCTACGGGATCACGAAGAATCCCTTTTGCTACGGTTGGCAGGCGCGGGGCTGTGGAAAGAGCGGGTTTGAGGGATCAACACGGGGGGGGGGGTCATCCAGGTTCGGGCCGCAAGTGATGCGTAATACCCTACTCCTGCTGGTTTATGTTTATCTGGTGTTCTTGGACTATCTACAAAGCGTGCAGGGTCCAAAAAGTCCGAATCCTCTCCCAGTATGCCGCGGGCCTCCTTTTATCGTCAGAAGGGGATGCCACAGTGGCATACAGGAGGTGGAAAGTTGTACAGCAGTCGAGTCTATCTCCTGGCACCGTGTTGTCGACGTGCCCTTCTTGCTTTATCGGGGACGGCAAGGAAGCTCGTCCCAGCTGTCGCTGCCTCGCTGCTACCTCTTGAGCACTGCGTTGGTTTTCCCTTGAAGAGGAAAGGGTGATGCAGCAAAGTAGAGTAAGTATTTCCCTCAGTTTTTGAGAACCAAGGTATCAATCCAGTAGGAGGCTACGCGCGAGTCCCTCGCACCTACACAAAACAAATAAATCCTCGCAACCAACGCGATAAGGGGCTGTCAATCCCTACACAGTCACTTACGAGAGTGAGATCTGATAGATATGATAGGATAATATTTTTGGTATTTTTGTGATAAAGATGCAAAGTAAAATAAAAGAAAAGTAAAAAGCAAAGAAAATAACTAAGTATTGGAAGATTAATATGATGAAGACATACCCGGGGGCCATAGGTTTCACTAGTGGCTTCTCTCAAGAGCATAAGTATTTTACGGTGGGTGAACAAATTACTGTTGAGCAATTGACAGAATTGAGCATAGTTATGAGAATATCTAGGTATGATCATGTATATAGGCATCACGTCCGAGACAAGTAGACCGACTCCTGCCTGCATCTACTACTATTACTCCACACATCGACCGCTATCCAGCATGCATCTAGAGTATTAAGTTCATAAGAACAGAGTAACGCCTTAAGCAAGATGACATGATGTAGAGGGATAAATTCATGTAATATGATAAAAAAACATCTTGTTATCCTCGATGGCAACAATACAATACGTGCCTTGCTGCCCCTACTGTCACTGGGAAAGGACACCGCAAGATTGAACCCAAAGCTAAGCACTTCTCCCATTGCAAGAAAGATCAATCTGGTAGGCCAAACCAAACTGATAATTCGAAGAGACTTGCAAAGATAACCAATCATACATAAAAGAATTCAGAAGATTCAAATATTGTTCATAGATAAACTTGATCATAAACCCACAATTCATCGGTCTCAACAAACACACCGCAAAAGAAGATTACATCGAATAGATCTCCACGAGAGAGGGGGAGAACATTGTATTGAGATCCAAAAAGAGATAATAAGCCATCTAGCTAATAACTATGGACCCGAAGGTCTGAAGTAAACTACTCACACTTCATCGGAGGGGCTATGGTGTTGATGTAGAAGCCCTCCGTGATCGATGCCCCCTCCAGCGGAGCTCCGGAACAGGCCCCAAGATGGGATCTTGTGGGTACAGAAGGTTGCGGCGGTGGAATTAGGTTTTTGGCTCCGTATCTGATCGTTTGGGGGTACATAGGTATATATAGGAGGAAGAAGTACGTCCGTGGAGCAACAGGGGGGCCACGAGGGTGGAAGGCGCGCCCTGGGGGGTAGGCGCGCCCCCTACCTCGTGTCCTCCTCCTTTATTTCTTGACGTAGGGTCCAAGTCTCCTGGATCATATTCGTTCTGAAAATCACGTTCCCGAAGGTTTCATTCCGTTTGGACTCCATTTGATATTCCTTTTCTCCGAAACTCTGAAATAGGCAAAAAATAGCAATTCTGGGCTGGGCCTCCGGTTAATAGGTTAGTCCCAAAAATAATTTAAAAGTGAATAATAAATCCCAATAATGTCCAAAACAGAAGATAATATAGCATGAAGCAATCAAAAATTATAGATACGTTGGAGACGTATCAAGCATCCCCAAGCTTAATTCCTACTCGTCCTCGAGTAGGTAAATGATAAAACCAGAATTTTTGATGTGGAGTGCTACTGGGCATAATTTCAATGTAATTCTTCTTAATTGTGGTATGAATATTCAGATCCAAAAGATTCAAGACAAAAGTTTAATATTGACATGAAAATAATAATACTTCAAGCATACTAACAAAGCAATTATGTCTTCTCAAAATAACATGGCCAAAGAAACTTATCCCTACAAAATCATATAGTTTGGCTATGCTCTATCTTCACCACACAAAGTATTTAAATCATGCACAATCCCGATGACAAGCCAAGCAATTGTTTCATACTTTTGACGTTCTCAAACTTTTTCAATCTTCACGCAATACATGAGCGTGAGCCATGGACATAGCACTATATGTGGAATAGAATGGTGGTTGTGGAGAAGACAAAAAGGGAGAAGATAGTCTCACATCAACTAGGCGTATCAACGGGCTATGGAGATGCCCATCAATAGATATCAATGTGAGTGAGTAGGGATTGCCATGCACCGGATGCACTAGAGCTATAAGTATATGAAAGCTCAACAAAAGAAACTAAGTGGGTGTGCATCCAACTCGCTTGCTCACGAAGACCTAGGGCTTTTGAGGAAGCCCATCATTGGAATATACAAGCCAAGTTCTATAATGAAAAATTCCCACTAGTATATGAAAGTGACAAAATGAGAGACTCTATCATGAAGATCATGGTGCTACTTTGAAGCACAAGTGTGGTAAAAGGATAGTAACTTTGTCCCTTCTCTCTTTTTCTCTCATTTTTTTTATTTGGGCCTTTTCCCTTTTTTTATGGCCTCTTTTTTTTCGTCCGGAGTCTCATCCCGACTTGTGGGGGAATCATAGTCTCCATCATCCTTTCCTCACTTGGGGCAATGCTCTAAAAATGAAGATCATCACACTTTTATTTTCTTACAACTCAATAATTACAACTAGATACTTAGAACAAAATATGACTCTATATGAATGCCTCCGGCGGTGTACCGGGATATGCAATGAATCAAGAGTGACATGTATGAAAGAATTATGAACGGTGGTTTTGCCACAAGTACGATGTCAACTACATGATCATGCAAAGCAATATGACAATGATGGAGCGTGTCATAATAAACGGAACGGTGGAAAGTTGCATGGCAATATATCTCGGAATGGATATGGAAATTCCATGATAGGTAGGTATGGTGGCTGTTTTGAGGAAGGTTAATGGTGGGTGTAAGATACCGGCGAAACATGCGCGGTATTAGAGAGGCTAGCAATGGTGGAAGGAAGAAGAGTGCGTATAACCCATGGACTCAACATTGGTCATAAAGAACTCATATACTTCTTGCAAAAATCTACAAGTTATCAAAGCAAAGTATTATGCGCATGCTCCTAGGGGGATAGATTGATAGGAAAAGACCATCGCTCGTCCCCGACCGCCACTCATAAGGAAGACAATCAATAAATAAAGTATGCTCCAACTTCATCACATAACGGTTCACCATACGTGCATGCTACGGGAATCACAAACTTTAACACAAGTATTTCTCAAATTCACAACTACTCAACTAGCATGACTCTAACATCACCATATTCATATCTCAAAACAATTATCAAGCATCAAACTTCTCATAGTATTCAACACACTCATAAGAAAGTTTTTACTAATCTTGAATACCAAGCATATTAGGATTATTTAAGCAAATTACCATGCTATATAAGACTCTCAAAATAATCTAAGTGAAGCATGAGAGATCAATAGTTTCTATAAAATAAATCCACCAACGTGCTCTAAAAGATATAAGTGAAGTACTAGAGCAAAACTATATAACTCAAAAGATATAAGCGAAGCACATAGAGTATTCTAACAAATTCCAAATCATGTATGGCTCTCTCAAAAGGTGTGTACAGCAAGGATGATTGTGGTAAACTAAAAATCAAAGACTCAAATCATACAAGACGCTCCAAGCAAAACACATATCATGTGGTGAATAAAAATATAGCTCCAAGTAAAGTTACCGATGGAAGTAGACGAAAGAGGGGATGCCTTCCAGGGCATCCCCAAGCTTTGGCTTTATGGTGTCCTTAGATTATCTTGGGGGTGCCATGGGCATCCCCAATCTTAGGCTCTTGGCACTCCTTGTTCCATAATCCATCAAATCTTTTACCCAAAACTTGAAAACTTCACAACACAAAACTTAACAGAAAATCTCGTGAGCTCCGTTAGCGAAAGAAAATAAAAGACCACTTCAAGGTACTGTAATGAACTCATTATTTATTTATATTGGTGTTAAACCTACTGTATTCCAACTTCTCTATGGTTTATAAACTATTTTACTAGCCATAGATTCATCAAAATAAGCAAACAACACACAAAAAACAGAACAGTCTGTAGTAATCTGTAACTAACGCAAACTTCTGGAACTCCAAAAAATCAGCCAAAATAGGACGACCTATACAATTTGTTTATTGATCAGAAGCAATTGGAATCAATATTTTATCACGTTCTGGTGATTTTTAACAATTATTTTCGTGAACAGAAAGTTTCTGAAATTTTCTGCAAGATCAAATAACCATCATCCAAGAAGATCCTATAGGTTTAACTTGGCACAAACACTAATTAAAACATAAAAACACATCTAACCAGAGGCTAGAACAAAAATTTATTCCTAAACAGAAGCAAAAAGCAAAAAACTAAAAATAAAATTGGGTTACCTCCCAACAAGCGCTATCGTTTAACGCCCCTAGCTAGGCATTGAGATTTCGATGATGCTCACATGAAAGACAAGAATTGAAGCACAAAGAGAGCATCATGAAACACGTGACAAACACATCTAAGTCTAACATACTTCCTACACATAGGCATCTTATAGGCAAACAAATTACCATAGCAAGCAAAAACTAGCATGTGCAAGGAAGCGGAAAGAAACAATAGCAATCTCAACATAACGAGAGGTAATTTATTATCATGAAAATTTCTATGACCATATTTTCCTCTCTTATAATAATTACATGTGGGATCATAAGCAAACTCAACAAAATAGCTATCACATAAAATATTTTCAACACGATCCACATGCATGCAAAGTTGACACTCTTCCGAAATAGTGGGATTAACATTAACTAAAGTCATGACCTGTCCAAACCCACTTTTATCAAAAATTTCATAAGATTGAATATTCTCCAAATATGTGGGATCTAAAGTTGACACTCTTCCAAACCCACTTTCAATATTATTGCAAACAATATTATCAATCTCATATTCATCATGGGGATTAAATAAATTTTCAAGATCATAAGAAGAATCACCCCAATCATGATCATTGCAACAAGCAGTAGACATAGCAAAAATAGCGTCCCCAAGCTTAGGGTTTTGCATATTATTAGCACAATTGACATCAAGATAATTTATAGTAAAATCATTGAAATCATGCTTTTCATCGAGGGAACTATCAAGCATGGGTGCAATAGCAACGATCTCATTTTTAACATAAGGAACTATAGCAAATTCGTCTTCATAAATATTGGCATCATGGCCACAAGAATAGCAAGCATCATGTTCATCAAGGGATATTTCAACCAAATCATCGAAATCATCATTATCTATAGATTCATGAATATCATTATTTTCTTCCAAAGCAACAGTCATTCTCTCAATAAATTCTTTGACATAGAAATTATGAGCATAGTTTTCATAGCAATATTTAAGTATGTCAAAATTTTCAGATTCGTAGAGAGTAATATCATACTTTTCAATCAAAAAAACAACTTCATAAGCACCCTTAAAAGCAACAAATTCTTTAATTTGTTTGATATCATAGTAACTATAAACACCCTTTGCATAAGAAGATAAGATTTCATTATCATTAAACTCACATAGGTAGGGAGGTGTTTTTAGGGATCTTAGAGCAACAAGTAAATTCACAAATTTCACAAAGATTCCAAGCATAACATAGCAATCTATTTATTTGATACCATAAGAGTTTCCCTTTTTCAGACAAACGGTGACGCACAAAATGAGCATGCTCATCTAAAGACTTCCCATCAACTAGGCTAGTTGGGGTTTCAGCACGAGCGCATAAGGATCGAAGATGATCCAAGTAGAACACTTTAAGTGGATCCATATCAATAGATTTTTAGAAAGCAAAGATGCAAGCAAATAGAAGGCACATGGAAGCACAAACAAAAGGACATACGGCAAGAAGGCGAAGAAAAGGCGAATAAAACGGCAAGGGTGAAGTGGGGGAGAGGAAAACGAGAGGCAAATGGCAAATAATCTAATGCGGGAGATAAGGGTTTGTGATGGGTACTTGGTATGTTGACTTTTGCGTAGACCTACCCGGCAACGGCGCCAGAAATCCTTCTTGCTACCTCTTGAGCACTGCGTTGGTTTTCCCTTGAAGAGGAAAGGGTGATGCAGCAAAGTAGCGTAAGTATTTCCCTCAGTTTTTGAGAACCAAGGTATCAATCCAGTAGGAGGCTACGCGCGAGTCCCTCGCACCTACACAAAACAAATAAATCCTCGCAACCAAAGCGATAAGGGGTTGTCAATCCCTACACAGTCACTTACGAGAGTGAGATCTGATAGATATGATAGGATAATATTTTTGGTATTTTTGTGATAAAGATGCAAAGTAAAATAAAAGCAAAGTAAAAGGCAAAGGAAATAACTAAGTATTGGAAGATTAATATGATGAAGATAGACCCAGGGACCATAGGTTTCACTAGTGGCTTCTCTCAAGAGCATAAGTATTTTACGGTGGGTTAACAAATTACTGTTGAGCAATTGACAGAATTGAGCATAGTTATGAGAATATCTAGGTATGATCATGTATATAGGCATCACGTCCGAGACAAGTAGACCGACTCCTGCCTGCATCTACTACTATTACTCCACACATCGACCGCTATCCAGCATGCATCTAGATATTAAGTTTGTAAGCAGAGTAACGCCTTAAGAAAGATGACATGATGTAGAGGGATAAATTCATGCAATATGATAAAAACCCCATCTTGTTATCCTCGATGGCAACAATACAATACGTGCCTTGCTGCCCCTACTGTCACTGGGAAAGGACACCGCAAGATTGAACCCAAAGCTAAGCACTTCTCCCATTGCAAGAAAGATCAATCTAGTAGGCCAAACCAAACTGATAATTCGAAGAGACTTGCAAAGATAACCAATCATACATAAAAGAATTCACAAGATTCAAATATTGTTCGTAGATAAACTTGATCATAAACCCACAATTCATCGGTCTCAACAAACACACCGCAAAAGAAGATTACATCGAATAGATCTCCACGAGAGAGGGGGAGAACATTATATTGAGATCCAAAAAGAGAGAAGAAGCCATCTAGCTAATAACTATGGACCCGAATGTCTAAGGTAAACTACTCACACTTCATCGGAGGGGCTATGGTGTTGATGTAGAAGCCCTCCGTGATCGATGCCCCCTCCGGTGGAGCTCCCGAACAGGCCCCAAGATGGGATCTCGTGGGTACAGAAGGTTGCGGCGGTGGAATTAGGTTTTTGGCTCCGTATCTGATCGTTTGGGGGTACGTAGGTATATATAGGAGGAAGAAGTACGTCGGTGGAGCAACAGGGGGCCCACGAGGGTGGAGGGCGCGCCCCCCTACCTCGTGGCCTCCTCCTTTATTTCTTGACGTAGGGTCCAAGTTTCCTGGATCATATTCGTTCTGAAAATCACGTTCCCGAAGGTTTCATTCCATTTGGACTCTGTTTGATATACCTTTTTTGCGAAACTCTGAAATAGGCAAAAAATAGCGATTCTGGGCTGGGCCTCCGGTTAATAGGTTAGTCCCCAAAATAATATAAAAGTGAATAATAAAGCCCAATAATGTCCAAAACATAAGATAATATAGCATGGAGCAATAAAAATTTATAGATATGTTGGAGATGTATCACTCACCTGGCTCCGACGCGCGTCCGAGCTGACGAGGCGTGTAGTGCCACACTGGCTGGCTGGCTGCTGAGTTGGTGCAGTGGCAGAGTCTTCACAAAGATCTGCATGCAACCACGCAGGTGCTTGCTGAGTTGGCCTAGATGCCGCACGTCGCCCCGCAACTGTGTGGGAACGGCGGTGGAGTCTTGGCTGGTGTGGGCCTGGTTGCGGCCCCGCGGATGTCTTCGGTAAGGGTCTTGCCAGGGCCCCGGTAAGGGTCTTGCCAGGGCCCCGGCAAGGGTCTTGCTGCGGCGTCGTAGGCGTCCCCGACAAGGGTCTTGCCGGGGATCTCGTGGGTATCCTCGGCAAGGATCTTGCCGAGGATCTTCGTCTTCTGATTCTCATCTAGTCTTGTATGTTCTTGGTCTTCACAAAGATCTGCATGCCACCATGGAGGCGCCTCCCGAGCTTTGGTTCCAATGTGGTTGAGGGCGTCGAAACTCTTAGGCTCAAGGGTGGCGGCCCTGCTGGCGTTGGGCAAGTTGCCCCGGCAAGGTTCTTGCCGGGGCTGTGGAGGCCGCCCCGGCAAGGGCCTTGCCGGGGGAGTTCACCTCGCCCTTCTACTCTTCGTGTTTCTGGCTTGGCGTTGCTCTGGTCGTCTTGTGTCTTTGCTTCCTCTGCCTCGCCAAGCGTGGCCAGGGGCGTGGGGCTGCGACTGCCCGCGCACAAGTAAAGGGGTACAAAAAGGGTCCCCTACTTTTGTACACCGACAGTAGTATGGGCCATGGCATAGAGGTCGTGCACCTCTAGCACCTCCGCCTTATTTTGTCGCGCCTAAAAGAGAGGAACAGAGTAAATTAGTAATTAAAGGGCTCAAGCTAGCATGAAGAATGAATTGCTTGAATCATGAAGCAAACCACATACCCAGTTCCGCCCGAGCTGATATAAGTTGGCGCTGCCTTGATGGTGTTGCACACCTTCCATTTGGGCACACCGGTCCTTGGCATTGTTGTGGCGGTCTAGCCATTGGTCTAAGCACCACTCATCCACCAACACCTCCCAACAATCCATCTGATCTGCACACCATCTCAGGGGCACCTAAGTTAGTAAAGAGAAACTTGAGTGCTACGCCTACGAATCAAATCAAGGAAACTAAGTACAAGGCCTTAAGAATAGGTAATTACCATCATGTACTAATCCTTCTTCAGAAACTTCTCGCGTCACGCCGGCTTGGTCTTCTTAATACCACGCGAGGCATAGTAGTCTCGAACAACCTGCACCCGAGCCTCGTGCCGTAAGTTTTGTAGTAGGCGCTTGCACTCGGCATCGATAACCTGTGCCGCGGCCTCCTCGTATCCCTCCTCAAACCTGTAGAAGGTCTGCAATCAAACGAGACAACATTGATTAGTACAATAACTAACTATTTGAAGATTTTTAATTGTGTAAAGGAGAAATTACCCAAAACTTTCTGATCACCATGTCTGCCCTCATGTGGCACAAGACACCATCGATCATCTCCTCGGGCGGGGCCAGGGCAGCCAAGTAGTGCTCCCAGCTCAATCCAAGTTGTGGAAGCTGACCCTCACCGGGCAACGCGACAAACCCCGGGAAGTTTTGCCGACAAAGCACACCAAGGATGGTGTTGGGCCTGTGGACAACAGGAGTGTGGTCCCAACCCCTGCAGTATGACAAGGCCAATGCATTAGATATATTTGAAGAAACGTGAAGGCAAAAGGTACAAAAAGAGTAAATGCACTTACCTCTCCCCATCAGGGAAAATCAACCACCTCTGCTCACAGGTCACCGGCACGGGTGGGAGCTGTGTACAACCACGCTGGTAGATGGTGGCCCCCTCAACCACCTCGCCCTCGCTATCAGCCAGATCCCCGCCACCATCAGCATGGCCACTCGGCCTCTCAGGCGGATCCGCCCAGGTACCCCATCCGGACGTCTCCTGGGACGTACCCTGGTCTGGAGTCTCATGGGCCGAAGGCCCGTCGACCCGAGGCTCGTGGACCGGAGTCCGCGTAGCCTCCTCCTCAGACGTGTCCACCCTACCAGTCCTGTGCTTGGGTGAATCAGCTGGGGGTGATGGCGAGGAAGGCATAGGAGCCTGCCTACCTCTCCCACGGCCACGTTCTTCCCGACATCCTCTCCCGGTGGGCAACGACGCCGACGAAGAAGCGCCCACCGGTGTCTGCAGACTGTCGAGCAACGCTCTCCAGAGAGACTGGGGTGGAATGGAAGTACCCCTCCCACCACGCGTCGATGAAGAAGGAGCCTCTGAGCGGTCCAGACCTGCGCCCACCATCTTTCAACACCTGTCATGACAAAGAGTAAACAAAATTAGTACAACATAAAAAATTTAATACCGACATGAATAATAATATGTATATAACTTAAGTGTATCCTCATCAAGTACAACATAAAAAAATGAATACCTAACATGAACTAACAATATATATGTATATAATACAAATTGAATACGTGACATGAACTAATAATAATCTTGATCGTCTATATATGCTCTGGGATCAATAAATGCATCATCATCATCACTATCATGAATGACGTGCTCATTGGGTTCAGTGGCATCAACATGTAGAAGGCCACCTTTATGTAATCGGTCAAGCATTGACAGGTCATCCGCAGCAGTAACCTCTTCTTGTTCTGGCTCAGGGGTGAAGTTGGATTCACTGTTGTTGTCTACTTCAATGTTCTGGGGTGAAGTAGAGCGGTTCTTGAAATGTTTTTTGGAAAGACGTGTTTCTTGGAAGAATTATCCTTCATATGTGTCTGGGTTAATGTGAGGTTCATAATCCTCTTCATTGGGGGGAGGTGGTCTAACATGTGGCAGCACTTCATAAACGACATCCCAGCCATTCAAATTTGGATCAGTTTGGCAGGCCCACGGTAGATAGAAAACTTGGGTCGCCTATTGAGCCATAATATAGACATCGGGAACATCTAAATGGGTTCTTTGTTTGATTTCGACTAGCCCTATATGTTCATGAGTCTTTCTAGTCTCCTTCGTCTGGAACCAATAACATTTGAAGACTACGACGTTCGGTGGGTTTTCACCATAGAGCAGAAGTTCATAAATTGCTTCAACTATCCCATAATACTCGGTACCTCGTTCGGCGATAGTAGAGACACAACAATTTATAGACTTTCGGTCAGCCATAGATAGCTCTTTGCCGAAGGTACAAAAGCGATACGCGTTGATGTCGTATTTGTCAAATGAACGGACCTTATAGTCAAAACCATTAGCGACTTGTCTCAATTCAGTGTCCATAGACTCTGAATTAGCCTACAAGTTTAATACGAAAGGATTATTGCATTAGCTGCAAATTAGAAGAAGAAATAAGAATGGTCTCATGGAAATTTCCGTTTGTTTGAACCAAGAGATGAAACCGGGAAAGCTACCTCCATGCTTTGCTAGAAGATCATACTCTTCGATGGATTCCTTTTGGATCACCGCTCCATCCAAGAATTCGGCGACGTATTGACTGTATCAAATATCCGGGAATAAGAGCAGTTCAAAGGAATTAGAAGTTGCGAAACAATGTACCAAGAACTTACTCGATGTACGGTTCACACTTTTGTTAGGTTGTTGAAGATATACAACGAAATGGTCCACCATTCTTCGACATCCAATGATATTGGTTTCGAAGCACTGGCTGGTGCGAGATTCCCTTTGAATAGGTTGAGGTTGGATCCACCTTTTTTAGGGTCACCAGCATTGTACCGAGGCTCCGAATTATGCAAATGACGATTTTTGGCTTCGTAGTGTGTTGTCACGAAGTTTGCCGCCTCCTCAGTAATGAATGCCTCGGCCATCGATGCTTCAGTTCTATGTTTATTTTTACATTTTGCTCCAAGCGTCTTCTGCATCCTCTCAGTTGTGTAGCACCAACAATTTTGCATGGGCCCCCGAATCTTGCCTCGGTAGGGAGATGCAATATCAAATGATGCATTGGATTAAAGAAGCCCGGTGGAAAGATCCTCTCTAACTTACAGATCAACTCCGGCGCCAACTCTTCCATTTCTTCTAGCATGCCATGTGATAGTTCTTTCGCACAAAGAACACGAAAGAAATAGCTTAGCTCTGCCAGTACTAGCCATTCATCCTCAGGGATAAAGCCATGCAACATCACCGACATTACCCGCTCAAGCCATATGTGTCAATCATGACTCTTGAGACCAACTATTTTCAATTTTTCAAGACTCACTCCCCTCTTTAGATTCGCTGCATACCAATCAGGGAACATCAACTGAATTTTCACCCACAAGATAATTTCCCTCATAGCTGGCCTTCCAAGATTGAACCATGCCTTTGGCTTCGTCCAGTTCTGCTTTCCTTTCGGTTCTTGCATGTTTTGTAACGGTCTATCACATAGAGCCTCCTGATCGACTCTAGCCTTAGTATTATCCTTTGACTTCCCCTCTATGCCGAACAATGTACCAAAAAGGCCTCGGCGATATTCTTTTCAGTGTGCATCACGTCGATGTTTGATACGTCTCCAACGTATCTATAATTTTTGATTGTTCCATGTTGTTATGTTATCAATCTTGGATGTTTTATAATCATTTTATAGTCATTTTATATCAATTTTTGGTACTAACCTATTGACATAGTGCCGGTTGCTATTTTTTGCATGTTTTTTACATCGCAGAAAATCAATACCAAACGGAGTCCAAATGCAACGAAACTTTACGGAGATTTTTTTGGACCAGAAGACACATAATGGGCCCTGGCTGCGCCTGGGGTGCTCCGAGGAGAGCACAACCCACCAGGGCGCGCCAGGAGGCCCAGGCGCGCCCTGGTGGGTTGTGCCCACCTCAGGTGCCCCCCCGAACCGCCTCTTTGCTCTATAAATAACCCAATATTCCCAAAACCCTAGGGGAGTCGACGAAATATTCATCCAGCCACCGCAGACTCTAGAACCACCAGATCCAATCTAGACACCATCTCGGATGGGGTTCACCACCTCCATTGGTGCCTCTCCGATGATGCGTGAGTAGTTCTTTGTAGACCTTCGGGTCCGTAGTTATTAGCTAGATGGCTTCCTCTCTCTCTCGCTGAATTCTCAATGCAATTGTCTTTCGGGGATCCATATGATGTAACTATTTTGCGGTGTGTTTGTTGGGATCGATGAACTTTGAGTTTATGATCAGATCTATCTTTTTATATCCATGAAAGTATTTAAGTTTCTTTGATCTCTTTTATGCATGATTACTTATAGCCTCATATTTCTTCTCCGATATTTGGTTTTTGTTTGGCCAACTTGATCTATTTATCTTGCAATGGGAAGAGGTGCTTTGTAGTGGGTTCGATCTTATGGTGCTTGATCCTAGTGACAGAAAGGGAACCGACACGTATGTATCGTTGCTACTAAGGATAAAACGATGGGGTCTATCTCTACATAGATAGATCATGTCTACATCATGTCATCGTTCTTATTACATTACTCCGTTTCTCCATGAACTCAATACACTAGATGCATGCTGGATAGCGGTCGATGTGTGGAGTAATAGTAGTAGATGCAGGCAGGAGTCGGTCTACTAATCTTCGACGTGATGCCTATGTAATGATCATTGCCTGGATATCTACATGATTATTTGAAGTTCTATCAATTGCCCAACAGTAATTTTTTCACCCACCGTTTGTTATTTTTCTCGAGAGAAGCCACTGGTGAAATCTACGAGCCCCGGGTCTCTTTCTCATATTATTTGCCTTTGCGATCTATTTTCCTTTGCATTTATTTTCAGATCTATTAAACTAAAAATACAAAAATACCGTGCTGCAATTTGTTCTTATTTATTTTGTTTGGTGTTCGATCTATCAATCTACTACAATTTATCTCATGTCCGTTTGCCTATCTTGAGGCGCCGTACCCGGAAGGGATTGACAACCCCTTTAACACATCGGGTTGCGAGGATTTGTTATCTGTGTGCAGATGTTGTTTACGTTGTGTTGCTTGGTTCTCCTACTGGTTCGATAACCTTTCTTTCACATCTGAGGGAAATACCTACCGCTGTTGTGCTGCATCATCCCTTCCTCTTTGGGGAAATACCGACGTAGCTTCAAGCCGCATCAAAAGGAATTTTTGGCGCCGTTGTCGGGGAGGATCTTCAACATATACTAGGTTCCTAATCACAACTCTCATCTCCTCGCAATTTACATTATTTGCCATTTGCTTCTCATTTTCCTCTCCCCCACTTCACAAAAATTTGCCGTTTTATTCGCCTCTCTTTTTCGTTCGCCGTTTTCTTGTCAGATCTATCCTTTGCTTGCAATCATGAGTGATTTCGGTATGGCACCAACAGATGATGGCCTAACTCCTAAGATTGGACATACGGGCAATCTGGATGCTAACACTTTTATCTTGGGGCAAGGGAATGTTATGGGAAAAGAACGTATCCAAGAATTTTTCAATTGTGTGGGAAATTTGGGTCTTGATGGTGCTCCTATACTTAAAACTACTAGATCTTATGCGGATGCTATTTCAGCACTAGTTCTGAAACTTCAAAGTAAATTTATTCGTACCCATCCTACTTTGCTGAGATTGTTTGTAACACCCCGCATGTAACTTGCCATATTTGTAACTCCGACTCTTGCCATTTCCGGCTATGTGTCATGATATTCTCTCCGTGGTCGGGTTTTGTCTTTCGTTTTGTTTTTTGTTCATGTCATGCATTTCTTATCATGTCATCATGTGCATGGCATTTGCATACATGTTCGTCTCATGCATCCGAGCATTTTCCCCGTTGTCCGTTTTGCAATCCGGCGCTCCTATCTCCTCCGGCGCACCCCTCTTGTTTTCTTTCGCGAGCGGGTGTCAAACGTTCTTGGAATGGACCGAGGCTTGTCAAGTGGCCTTAGTATACCACCCGGAGACCACCGGTCAAGTTTCGTTCCATTTGGAGGTCGTTTGGTACTCCAACGGTTAACCGGGCATCCGCAAAGTCCTTTTGAGTGTCCAGCACAAACCCCCTAAAAAACCAGCCCAAAACCCACCAAACTCTCTTCCATGCTCTAGGTCGTTCGATCTCGATCGTGTGGGCGAAAACCGCACCTCATTTGGAGCCTCCTAGCCCCCTCTACCTATTTAAATGCATCCCTCCCGAAAAACAAACACAGTCCAACCCTAACCCTCGTCCCTAACCGCCGCCGGACACGTCCGGGCGGAGCCGGACGCGTCCGCCGCCGCGCCCCGACGAATCGCAAGCCGACACGTCACCGCCGCCGTCCCCGCGC